>NW_026571175.1:11382263-11558259 GCF_026225935.1 Boleophthalmus pectinirostris
GGGGCAAAAATATAAACAGCTCTGCAAACTAAAATGATTTAAAGGTTCAGATAAATGGCTTTATAAGATGCACACAGTATAACAAAAGGATGACAAAGTTCACACAGATTTTTTCATGATTCCCACAAAATCATTAATTTCAATAAGAAACCTTAATTAAAACTTAGATTAAAAAAAATATATACACTATATATTTAAAGGTCATTTATTACACAAAATGACTCTTGTGAGCTTTAAACCATGTTATAATGTTGTTACTTGCTCAAAAATATACCCACAGTGTGTGTTTCATTCACACATGTCTGAGTAACCCTTTATTATTTGTCTGTCTACATCTCCAAAGCTCAAAATGCTCTGTTCTACCTTGTGATGTCATGAAGCGGTATTTCTCAAGATAACAACTAACAGATACTGATTTACTATAAGGTGTATTCAAGTGTGACTTTGTGTCACACTTGAATTGTTGCTGTCTTGTTTTTTTTTACAGTAGAGATTGGCAGTTCTGGGGCAGAAATAATCTAAATCAGGGGTGTCAAATCCAGGAAAACTGGGACTGAGTCGTGGGCCAAACTAAATATTTATTGAAAAATTTCAGCAACATCTGTATGTTTTCTCTTCTTTTGAGATATGTAATGTTAAACATGTTCTTATTAAAATAAATGTTTAATAATAGTTTTGCTTAAACACTGAATCCAAAAGAGGCATAATATAAAATAAATAAATAAATAATGTCTCCAGTCTATCTGTAGCCGGTGGGCCAGATCTAATACATATTTGATATGCTCTTGCGGGCCAAATATAATTATATCGCAGGCCAAATTTGGCCCCCAGGCCTGAGTCTGACATGTGTGATCTAAATGATTCTAGTGAAGGTGCATGGAGTTTATAACACAGTGGAGCAGTTCCTGTATTACCACATGACATAACAAGGTGGAATGGATTGTTTTCCATTTGAGATAAGAACACAGCCTAAATATACCAGATTTGTGTGTTAAACGAGTGAATAAAACAAATCACAACTCGAGGTTTGTTTCAGAGAAGGAAACAACATTGTAACATAGATCAGAAAACAGTGTAAACTGAACCCTCTAAACTGTAAAAACACATCTTATCATTATCTGAGGCTGCCCCCTTTTGTGAGTGACAACAAGGCAGGCAGTCACATGGCCACAGCGCTCCCACGTAGAGGTGTAAACTACCCTCCTCCCCTCCCCCTCCGTCAACCCCCGTCTACACACACACACACACACACACACACACACCCTCACACACGTGCTTGGCTCAGCTCATCTGGACGAGCTAACTCCAACACGTGCTCACTGCCCCCTCCCCCAACCGTCCAGTCTGATTGTGACACTGCAAAAATGTTTTCAAGTTGTTTTTGTAGTTAATTATTTATTTACTAATTTGCAGAGCTGTGCAGCATAACCAAGTAAGAGTAACATTACTTCAAACTGACATTACTCAAGTAGTAAGTACAAAGTAGCAGTTCAAGAAATTACTCAAGTAAATGTGAAAAAAAGTATTTGGAAAAACTACCACTAAGAGTAACTAGAAGAGAAACTGTCAGTGCATAACTTCTGATTTAAAACTTGAAGGTAAAGTAATAGGAAAATATGGTCTTTTCAAAGGATTGACACTCAAACAAGAAAAAACATCATCATCAACATTGTCTGAATGAGCAGTGCAAGAAACACAAACGTTCAAACATTTCATATTATCAACATAAACAGTGGGAAGTATAACCAAAACCTTTACTCAAGTAAGATTACTGTTACTTCAATAAAAAAATATTACTCAAGCAGGAGTAAAAGTATGCTTCTAGAAATGTACTACTCACCTCTGCTACATTTATGATCATGTTATAGAATGTATTAAGAGACAAAACTGTTGGTATTGTTGCAGTGCACATGAACACAAACAAAAATACAATAACTTGGTTTATTTTATAAAGTGGGAAAAAATTTGAGACTGGTCCCTACACTGAAGAGCACCAAAAGGACAATTCTTCACATTTTTTGCATATCCAAGTAGCACTCCTGCCTCCAAAGCCTTGCTTGGTTTATTTTATATTCTTATTGAGTAACCAAAGGAACCTACAAACAAGTTGAGCCAGTCTACAAGGACAGCAGTGTCATAACGGGCTGAAAACACAAGGTTACTGTGGGTCACTTTCAGTTTTCCAGTTGTATATATTCAATTTTGTAGCATCTTTATAAATTAATAAAATACTACACCTGAAAACTCATCCACAACAAACTTTTGCTTGATGAGAAACTGTCCTACTACAGAGAGAGAGAGAGAGAGAGAGAGAGAGAGAGAGAGAGAGAGAGAGAGAGAGAGAGAGAGAGAGAGAGAGAGAGAGAGAGAGAGAGAGATACTGTTGCAGTTGGTGTTGCTGCAGCATTTGTCCCAGTCAAAGGTGCAGTTTAACAGGAGGGGGTAAACAGATCTGTGTCAGACCAGTTTGAGGAGAGGAAGAGCGTCCTCTGTGTTGTGCAGTATCACAGCAGCTTCCTGGGGAAACCAGGTGACCACAACAGGCCTCATTCTTACATCACTCTGGTGTTTCTTGGTGATGAAATGGTCCATTTTCTCAAAGTGTTTCCTCTGGAAGATCTTCCTCCACATTCGCTGCCACATACAGAGTAAAACACCTATAGCATTTCAAATGCCCATAGCTAGGTTCATAGCTAGCCTCTTGCACAGTCACATGGATATGAGAAAGACAAACAAACATTTCACACAAGCTAACAGTTCCTTGTGTTCATGCCCTCAAAGTATTTCCTCTGAAGGTCTTCTACCGCATAAAATAATGTGTGGTAGATGTGTAAAAAACTTAAAGAAACTCTTAAGCAAACTTGAATCTTGTGAGCTTTTAGCCATGTTGCTACCCCATCAAAAACATGCCCTGAGTTGTGTTTTGTTTCTCATAGAATATATAATTATAAAATACAGGTATGTGTGGCAAAACGAAGGACGAAGGTAATATATAGTGGGTGCTCTAGGCTTGTGTGCCAGTATCTGTTACTCCTATTACTCCTGTACCACTGTTACTTCACCCTTTACAGTGCATGTCTTTTGCAGAAAAAGCCGCTGTCCTGCTGCAAGTAGTGAAATATTCTGCCATAAACAGTAATCGAGCAGCAGAAAGAAAGTTTGGAGCGAGCGAGAAACTTGTGAGGGACTGGCGGAAAGCGTGGATGGAGAACACAGCTTCACGGTAACCTGGAGGGTGCTGACAAAGCCTGGACTCCAATGACAATCAAAACCATCCTGTCGGGATTCAGAAAGGCCAGAATAATTCTAACTGGAAGTGATGCTGAGTCTGACAAAAACTACACAGAAGAGGAAACGGCGCTCTGTTTACCTCAAGGTCACGGAGTTGCTCAGAAGTGACACAGAGGACGAAGAATTCAATGGATTTAGTGATTTGGAGTGAGTCACTGTAACTTGCCTTTCAAGATGAAAAGTCGGTTCTTGGTCTCTGATTTTATCAAATAAATTTCTCCCAAAAAGTGTGACTTATAGTCTGGTGTGACTTATATATGTTTTTTCTTCTTCATTACGCATTTTTTGACTGGTGCGACTTATACTCCAGAGCAGCTTATACCAAGTTATACCAAAAATATGGTGCAGTACTTGTGACCACCTTGTTACAATTATATGATTTTATTTATTGCTATTTATTAGTTTTGCTTTTATGTGATTTGGTGTAGGACTGGCAAGGTTAAATTAAGTATTTATACTCTCTCTCTCTATGCCTTTTGTTTAAATGTTATTTTTATCTGTGCAGCACTTTGGAAACTATTGTGTTTATAAAATGTGCTGTATAATTAAAGACTGGATTTGAAACATGCACCATTTTACAAAATACAGAGGCAAATATAGTACTGTATAAGAAACAAAATCAATATTATTAAAAAGCATTTGTAAAAGAAGTTACATCCATTTTCTCATCCGTTTTTATCAGTGTGTTTCGAGTGCCCCTGTGGTTAGCGGCCATTACAAACATATGCCATTCACAACAATACAACATTTACTATTGATCTGCGGTTTGAATGGAGGCTTTAAGTGAGGGCTTTGCAGAGCGGCACATGGAATGCCTCGGGCTAATGAAGTGCGCCATGACTAAAGGTTAGCCTAGCTCTTCACCGACCGAGCGAGGAGCAGGAGACAATGTCAGGACTTGTTCAGCTCAAAAGAATATCTACCATCTTTGAAATCCTCTGCATCTGCTCCATCACCGGAGGAATCACGATACGGTAGACAGAGGTGGGTAGAGTAGCCAAAATGTGTACTCAAGTAAGGCATTACTTCAAAATAATATTACTCAAGTTGAAGTATAAAATAGTGGACCATGAAATTAACTCAAGTGAGAGTAGAAAAGTATAAGAAGAGTAACTCAGCATGTAGTATCTGATTAATAATTTGAATTTCGTACAATTCAAAAACTAAACATCTGGCATTTTCAAGACACAGAAATGAAAACAATATAACTCAAAGTAGGAGTAAAAGTATGCTACTAGAAGAGTACTCTTAAAGGTACAAATTACGCAAGTAAACGTAGTAAAGTCAGATGCATGCTTCCTTTGGCATTAACAAAGAGTGTCCATTATCTATACAAGGTCCTATTGTATTTCACTCTCCATTGAGCAGGTAATCACGTGCTAAAGTGAATAGCATTAGCTTCACAGCATGTCAACATTACCACACTGTGGTTCTTGGTAGCATGCAACTACAGGTTACATCAGTTGCTTTAATGTCAATATCAGTTTAGTGTTGTTTTTTGAAATGCTAACAGATTATTTATGTGTCTGGAGTAGGGATGGGCATGATTAATCGATTAATCAATAATTGATCATTAAGAATTTCATCGATTACGTTAATTTTAATCGACAAATGGAATGTAGGTTGCTGACCAAACAGGGGTCCGTACATGTGTCTCTCTGCACTCAGAAGGAGGAGCAGACACAAACATTCGGTCAGTTTGCAATGTACCAAAGCACAAATGCGTATTTAACGATGATTTGTACAAGAAATTCCAAGCTTTCCGTTGCGTTCGGGACAAGTGGGAGTCCATGTGCACAGTGTACAAAGCAGGCACATATGTTTCGGTGTCCAGTGGAGAAAAGCTTTACCAGGTGAGAGTCGCGCAATGTCGATGACGAGTCCCCACCTCCCACCCCCCGTAAGGTGTCCTGGTTTTGACAAATGGAAATATGGTCACACTAACCTGTATTCCACTGACTTAATGTCTTTTAATCTGACAGAAATTGACCACATCTGCACACAAGAGCTGTAGTTTTATCTTCGCTTAGTTTATGCAAATTAGCGATGCGGTTTTAAGTTTTGTTTCTGTGAGAGTTGCGCAAAACTGAATTAAACACATTATAATGTCAAACGGATTGATGTGGCTCTAGAGTCACGGTTTATATGTCGTAAAGTTGAATTTATTTATGCAGATTAGTAGTGCAGATAGTAATAATAACGATGATCATTTTAATATAAAAACGTTAATGATTAATCGATAATCGATCGTTAATTCTTCTGACGATCGATTAAGAAAATTTCATCGAATGCCCATCCCTAGTCTGGAGAGTCCTAGTGGCAGCACAAAGGATCTCATCACCTGCTAGTCTCCACTGAGAGTTTGCTGCTTTGTCTGAAATGTTCCAGAGGCATTAAATGTACATCATTATCTCCACGGAGACAAGGTGGGTTACACATCTGGGGCCTCATTTATAAAGCTCACTTACGCACAATCATTGTGTAGGTGCTCTTTACGCCAAACACAGGATTTATGAAACTCCTACTAAACCGCAGTGCTTTGCTTAACTCTACGACAGCTGGGGACGTCCTGTAAGCTCTACGCAAAGTCTGGAGACACGGGGAAAAAGCGACCCTCCTGGAGAGACACAGAAGTGATGAGAGTTTGAGGAAGAGTTTGATCAGGAAATGATCAAAAAATTCACTTATATAAATTCATTACTAAGGCTGGGCACATTAATGCATTAATTTTGTGTTAACTAATTAATTTATTATTGCCTACAATAATTTTTGTCCCCTTAACACAGTTGTTATTATTTATTGTAAACGTCTATTGCTAACTGGCTTTTATTTTGAAAAAGTCCATTGCGAGCGAGACTAGAATTGCTTACTGCTACAGCACTCACAGAAAACAGAGGGAAAAAGTGGGATAAACAAACACGGAGAAGGGTAAGGAATTTTTACATGGCTATTTTCATTTTAAAGTTCTTCAAGACAGCGCAGTCCACACAGCTAAAATCATTCGTAAAACTGCAGTGCTGAATAGTCTTATCACCGGAGTTTCACGAGTCTGAAATATCACCTAAATGCAACACACTCGGTTGATGCCGGCAAATCATTCAGTGAAACAAGTGGAGCGAGACTTCGGCCGACCACGTGAGATGCAACGTGTCAGAGCCGTCACTCCGCACATTACGCACAGTGTGTAGGGCACCAAGTGTTTGCGAGGGCACCACTGTGCGGTCCAAGTCTGTGTGCCAGCAATTGGATTCTTAATAATAATAATAATAATAATATTCTTGTATGCCTTAGCAACTTGCTAGGAATTGCCAAACTGCACTGAAATTCGTTCTTTTTTTTGAGTAAGATTCTCCAGAGGAAGAAGTATAAATATGGACCAGTGCCCTGCTACTAACAAATATGTGGCACTTTTGTTTACCTTTCCAATAAAAGTGGGCTATACGCTACTTTTTAATTCATTAATTGGTTTTGCGTATAATATGGGATTAATCATGATTACTTGTGCGATTAAGGCGATACTTTTTTTTTAAATTTTTGCCCAGCCCTGTTAATTTCATTCAGTTTTGTGCATTTGTATACAGATTGCGTGGCTCAGTGCGTGCGGAGGATTTTCTAAATTTGGAGTTTGGATGGCGAACGCCTCTTGTGGCCACTAGGATTACGCACTATCTGAGGACAACTACTACACAGTCCTTTACAAATGAGACCCCAGAACTGTAACCTAAAAGCTAAAATCAATATTGTTAAGATGCAAAATTATGTTGTAATACAGTGAGTTCTTGGGTTTAGTCACTAACTGAAAATACCAGTTTCAAAATTTGTGATTTTACCTTTTGGATATTTCATGGCAAAGTACAGTGTAATCAGTATGAAATCTGGCCCTTGCCCCCCATTTGTGAGTATGACTTCATCACACTCTAGCATCTGAAAACCAACATTAGGGTTTTGCTAACAGATTGATACTTCAGTTAAAAAGCTGCAAAAGCATGTGGTTACAATGCATCTGTTCAATATAGTTCTTCTTTTCAAAATGCAATCAGGTGCCTTTTGTGTGTCTTGTATTTTAAAGTAAGTGTATGTATGGAAAATATGTGCTTGTATTTTTTCCCATGATACTTTAAAATGCTTGGATTACATGTTTGGTGCTCTTTGCTCTCCACAGTGGGGAGTGAAGTATTTTGAAATGAAGAAAAATGAAGAAAAAAAAAATAAAAAAATGACAGTTGAAAATTAAAGAGCCCGTATTACGGAAAACTGACTTGTGAGCTTTAAAACCTTGCTATAATGTTATTACCTTTTAAGAATTATACCTGTTCTACCTTCTATTTTTTGTCTACATCTCCAAAGCTCAAAATACTCTGTTCCACAATGTGATGTCATGAAGCAGTTGTTTTCAAGTTAACATCTACATTTTACCTTTAATTCAGTAGTAAATGGCAATTTCAGGGCTGAAAGTATCCAAATGATTCTAGTGAAGGTGTATGGAGTTTAAAAACACACTGGAGCACTTACTTGTGACGTGTCTGGTCAGCCGATTTAAAAAGATGTTGGATATTAGTACTATCTTCAGTCCATTGTCTTCAAAACTCTATCCTAGGTTTGAGAAAGTTGGTTTGCCCCATCATCCTTATTTACAGTCCGTCTGTGCGGTCTGAGATTGCAGACTGAAGCTGTTCATGGTGAGCTTGTGCACCATGTAACTTTTTGGTTGGAGTTCCGTCACCTGCTTGTTTCTATGGATATGTCATTGCTCTGCCTGGAATGTTCCACAGTATGACATTAAACAGCTCTGTCTTACATTTATTAAATGACACGTTGTTTTATAGCTCAAAAATACTATCTGACCTGTAACTTTGTCTGGTTTGGCCTCCATGAAAATAGAAAGGTTTAACGCCATACTGTGAAACACTCAAGACGAAGCAGTAACGTCTCTGTGAAGAAAAGCATTTAACGGACCCTCCACCAGAAAAGTTACACAATGCACCTTTAAGAGCTCGGGTGCATTTGTGGCTGTTTTATCCTTTGAGATAGAACGTTTTTTGGAAATGTAATCATGTTAATTAGAGTCTATCAAGTCAAAACCCGGTCTTCAACTTGAATCTTTGAGAATGATTTTATGAATGCCCTACATAGTTAATGCTTGGTCATCAACACAGTGCTTCCTCCAGTGAAAGACGTGACCTTGTGTAGATTCCGTGTACAGAACATGGCCCGGAGCGCTGCTGAGCTCCTCGTGCTGCCACTGCACACCTGCTGTGTTTTGGTCTCCTTGTGCCATACCGCACCCTTCCCCCCCTTTCTCTTTCTCTCTTTCTCTGTCTGTCTTTGTCTCTCTGTCTCTCTGTCTCTCTCTCTCTCTGTCTCCACACTGTTTCCTGGCAATGTGGCCACAGAGCCGTTGGGCTGCGTCTTTGTTTGTCTCTTGTTCTTTCGACTTCCCTTTTTAAACAGAGAGCTTAAACTGAGACAATACAACAAAACAGCAGATCTACAACATTTAAAGAGCTTTCAGTTCAGAATCTTGATTGAGTTTTGTCTATTTTGTTCTCATTTATTGGCTTATTTGGAATTGGTTCAAAATATTTTGATGTATGTGATTTGATAACTAATTGTTCATCTATGTTTTATATTATTCTGCACATTGAGGATCTTCACCAAGCAAGTTCAACAGGTTTACATCATCTGGTGGTACCGTGTTTTTAAAGTTGATGATGTTGAGTTACACTGCTTGACTTCCTTGAGTGTCATATTTCATTTGCTCACAAAGAAGAGTTGATGCACTTGTCTGCCACACGTTATTTTAAAGAGGCACTATGTCATTTTTCTGCTTGTCTCTATGGAGATGTAATTGCTTTGCCTGGAATGTTCCACAGTATGGCTTTAAACTTTTCTATCATAGCCATGTTACAGGTCAGATCTGTGGAGACAAGCTCCCTTACAGTAAGAATACATGCTTCACTTCAATAAAAGTGCCTTTGATTACATAAAGCCAAGATACATAAGCTTTGTTTAATGATGTGGAACATTCAATAAAAAGCAACAACATCTCCATGGAGGTAAGCACGTTGCTGATCCCCCTCTATAAAAGTTACAAAATGCACCTTATACACAGTGTTGGGGAGTAACAGATTACATGTACCAGAGTTATGTAATCAGAGTACAATTTATGAATGGTAATTGGATTACAGTAACTTTGGTGAAATAAATGGATTACACAGTGGTATTTTCCTTTTTTCACATTTTGAGCTATATCCATTTTTTTTGTTTTTTGTTTTTTTCTCCCCCGCTAATTCCACTCATTCCCAGAAACTAAACCGGGTCTATACTAGATCTCAACCAGGTCTAAAACAGTCTATAACCAGGACTAAATCCAGGACTAAAACAGGACTAAAACAGGACTGAAACAGGACTAAAAGCAGGTCTAAACTAGATCTAAATGAGATCTAAACCAGGTCTAAACCGGTCTAAAACCACGACTAGAAGAGGACTAAATCAGGACTAAAACAGGATTTAACAGGACTAAATCATGCTGCTTGGACGTGTCTCCTCCTCTTCTATCAATAATATTTTTAATCCGGTTAAGTAAAGTCTGGGCTTTTCATTTTCTTTTAGCAGACAAAACATTTTATGTTACGATATCCTCACCTTTGCTACTCAACAGCAAATCAAGTAATCCAAAGTATTCAGATTACGTTACTCACTTTAAGTAATTTAATGGATTATGTTACAAACTACATTTTGGGGTATGTAATCTGTAATTTGTAGGGGAATACATTTTAAAAGTCACCTTCCCAACACTGCTTATACATAAGTAATAAACAGCAGTGCTATGGTTTCAGTTGTTCATAAACCTGAATAATGTGTCATATTGGATTTTTAAGTAAACATCACTTTAAACATAGATTTTCTTTATATATCCCGCCTCAGTATGGTGCCACATGCCCAGTGCCTCTCCCTGACTGTGCAGTCCACTGGCTTTTATATGGCCGCCTACAGAGTCCTGAGCCAGAGCACATACAGGGAGCTTTATGCACTTTTAACACATGCACAGATAGTGAACTGTTTACTGTTCTGATCAGACATTCATTATCTGGCTTTTCAAACCTGGATAGACTTTCTTACCTGGAATTGTCTCCTGGAGCTGCAGCCACACGTAACAACAACATGGGAAAAGATGCAATGGTAGAATCTGTATGTTGTCCTGTTTAAACACCACTCTTACACTTATATGGATTACATGTTTTAAAACTATACAAAAGTTGACGCTTTGTTGCCTTAAAAGTGCAGTGATAACAGTGAACACATTTAGCTATGTCCATTTATAAAATGTATATTATTAGATTTTCATATAAGTTCAGGGTACCGCCAGGTTTGACTACCCCAAATTTAAGACTTTTTAAAGACCTTTTTTAAGACCACGTAAATGAAAATTAAGACCAACACTGGACCCATTATGCAGACGAAAAACACCAGATCCAATTCTAATAATGACTTTAAATAACAAAAAATACTTTTATTATAAAATCTCATTCAGAACTCTTTATAGTAGTATGCATTGTTTGTAAAATGGGGAAAAAAAAACTCTACTTTTTTTTTTTTTCCCCCTCCCTCCGTTTAACATTGCACTACAGCCCGGTTGAGTATACAAAAAAAAAAAAAAAAAAAACGAATGAAATTTAAGACTTTTGTGAAAAAAATAAGACTTGGACAACATAATTTAAGACTTTTTAAGATCTTAATTTGGCAAAATGAAATGTAAGACCATTTTAAGACTTTTAAAACCCACAGCTACCCTGAAGATTACTTTTGTTAACAGAGGGTAGGTATGGATACTTTGTTTAAAGATAAATTATCTTATTATGAAACCAGTATTATAACCTATATTATCATCTATATTACCCTTCGATAATTTGAACAATGATTGATTGATTTGTTTTTATTTCAAGTTTGTGCCAATAGTAAAAAAAAGAAAAAAATGATATACATACTACATAAATATTGTGCATAATATAAAGCATATTTCTCGAAAAGGAGTGGAAAGAAGAAAACTTATATTGACCCAACTCTATTCATGATATAGTTTCATTAATTATGTGGTTACTTACTTTTCATCAAACGCTCTTCATAATTTCTTTTGAAGCTGTGAATTGACATTGACACTGAACTCAGGACCTTTTTGCTTCTGAACATTTTCACCATGAGCAATAGTCTTTCATATGAATTTAAAGATATAATATGTAACTTTTCTGGTGCAAAATTCGCCACCATGGAGATGTTTTTGCTTGCCTGAAATATTCCACAGGATGGATTTAAATCTTCTTCAAGTCTTTATGCATTTAGTCAAATTCATGTGTTGTAATTTGGTGAACAATATCATCTGAACAAAAATAAGTAGGTGGTGGACATTCTACCCGTAAAGTTACACAGTGCACGTTTAAGAAGAAGATTGCTTTCTGTTAAGATATAAAAGAAAAGCTTTAAGGACACAGTATTTTGCAGTGGTTTATAGACTTTATATGACTCACATTATAGAAGAGTTATTCCTGTCACCTGCTCATGGGTTTGATAGGCGCAGTCGACAGCACTTCCTTAAGCAGCCCTCCACATTACATTTGCATAAAGGCTGTCTATATTTGGAAGCACATGGGCACTTTTGTATGCATGTCGTCTATGCATGTGCCTCCTTAAATCAATGCTGTCTCTCTTCCACTGCATCCTAATGATTCACTGGCTCCCCATCCCACAGAGCATCAGGTTTAAAGTGGAACTAAACACTACATCAACTGCTACTTAACTCTGGACATGGTGTAAAGCAGCATGGTTTACTCTTCCTAGTCTGGCCATTTTAGTGTAAACTAGGTACATTTGCACTGTTGAGTAAAAAAGCAAAAACTGAGTGTGTGCTGTTTCCAGAGGCCACTGCAGTTTCAAGTACTGCGTGACATCACACGTGACTTCCATGACTAACCAGTTGTTTCTCATTACATTACATTACATTAACACCTGGTTAGTGGCAGATTGTGAAGTGTGGACCTTTTAGGCTAACTGCTAGCACTCACACATCACAGCAAGAGGGTTCAGGGTTAGATTCCTGGGACGCCTGGGCCTTTCTGTGTGGAGTTTGCATGTTTCATCCTATGGCTGGGCTGCTTTCCTCCAGGTTTTCCCCATTAACCTAAAAACATGCATCATAGGTAAACTCCTTCAGCGAAGGTCATACTGACCAAGACTAGTACCAAGATCACGGAGCCTGGTCCCCGAGCACTGTGCTGCGGTGCTCACTTCTCCTGAAGAGTTACCCCAGTGGCATAGAAGGATGGTCAAAAGTAGAGGACAAGTTTTCCCACAGGGACAATAAAGTGTATCTTAACCACAGAGAGTTTAGAAGCGGAGCTTTGCCTTCATGATAAAGCTAACAACTAGCTTGCTAACAGTGCACTTCCTAGCTCACAATAAAAGACTGAAGACTTAAGCTGCTTGTACAATACATCTCTACTGGGACAGGACACATTTTGCTCAAATGTTTGAATGAAAAAAAAAAAAGGTACAGGGCTTTTAATAAACATATGAGACATATGCTGTACACATGCCCAAATGCCATAGGCTAGTTTTTACTTCTTGTTCTGCATTCTTTCCCATTAACACACTCTCATACAGATAATAGTATACTTTAACAATGAATGCAAATGTAGGTGAAGTGTTTTGCCCAAGGACACAACAGCTGTGTAAAGCATTCTCACGATGGGTTGACTATGAAACTTTCCAGGTAAAGCAATAACATCTCCATGAAGACAGGCAAGTCCCCCCCCCAACCGCAAAAAAGTTCACAGTGCATCTTTTAATTGGATAAGATGTCACTGCATTGTTATTGGTTACAAAAAACATGTTATGTATGTTCTTTTCCATCTGAGAGCCCTATAGAATCAAAAACACAAAACAGAGCATTAACACAGTCAACTTTCCCACTGGATGAGGGCGGATTACTGGGAGCCCATCCCATCATGCATTGGGCGACAGGGAAATACCTTGTTTATTCACACCTGTGGGAACTGCACTGCTCCGCTCAGCCTGACCTGTGTGTTTGGATAGAGGGAGAAACCGGAGAAGCCTGAGGAGATAGAGACAACCGCAGAGGGAATGTACAAACTCGCAGGCAATGTCCTACATGCTTTTCTACATGCTGCTCTATATGCTGTTGTGTCAAGATTCAACTCATAAGAATAAGCAAGAGTTCATTCACCCAGGAGACTTAAAAACATGAAAAATGTCCAAGCTGTATTCTTCATTTTGTTCATGTGATCTTAGCACCCTGATTATTCTGTTTATTTGTGCTTTGCTTTTTAACAACTTTCAGAGGCCACAGTCGTACACACAAAATGTGTCACAGGTGTACAAAAAATATTAGCTTGCTAACAGTGTGCCAGTATTATTTGCTGGTTTGCAGATGATAAAAAGCTTAACAGATGTACATGAGAACCAAATATTGTGCATTTTATATTGAATTTGAAGCTGAATTTCAGGAATAAGCAAAAGTAGATTAAGTGTATTGCACAAGGACAATATATAGCAGCATGCAATGGTTGGGGATGACACTGACTGCTGACTTTTGGTTTGGTGGATGAACACTTTTGAGTCACTGCCTTCTTATTTAAATATACTATGTTTAAAGGAACTGTAGGTAAGAACTGGGGTTTTAAATTCCATCAACAAGACATAAATATGTCCCAGATACAGACATCAAATATAGCCTTTACTGATAATGATTTACTAAAAAACAAAAAAAACATTAGACTGAATTATCATTACATAAACCCTGGTGCTAGTGCAGCCTCTGCAGCTCAGTGAGTGAATGATGGAGGCTAAGACTCTGGTGACCCAGGTTCAGTTGTAATACTTTGTAAAACTTTCTATAAAACTGTAAGCGAGCAGGCTACATACAGTTTCTTTAAATGGCCCATATTATGACAATAAAAAAAGAAAAAGAAAGAATTACCTGAAGTTGTATTTGTTTAACACATAAATCCTGCATATTTAGGCTAAGTTCTTTTCTCAAAAAGAATACACTCTGTTCCACTTTGTGATGCCATGTGGCCAATAGAGGAAGTGCTCCACTGTGTTTTTAAACTCCATACACCTTAAGTAGAATCATTTGGATAATTTTGGATCTGAAATTGCCAAAAGTAAAGTTGGTGTTACCTTAAAAACTACCACGACATGACATCACAAGGTAGAACAGAGCATTTTGAGCTTTGGAGATACAGACAGCCTAATAATGCACGCTTACTCAAACATGTGTGAATGAAACAAAACAACCCTGGGTGTATTTTTGAGGAGGCATTATCACATGGCTTAAAGCTCACAGGAATCCATTTGGTGTAATATAGGCCCTAAGCCCGAGGTGAAAGCAAGAGCTTGGTCACGTCTGGCCTGTAAACATTGACAGAGAAAAACTCAAAGTCCATATTGTAAACCAACATTTACAACACCTCCACATGTGCAAAAAAAAAAAAAAAAAAAACATGACAAGTGACTACCAGCAGCATCACATTAAAACCATTTTGTTTTCCGAATCACATTTTTCCCACTTGCATTCTACCATTGTTTGAGATGCGTATGGTTTATTTGCAGCAATTATGATTACAGATTCAGTTTTCTGGCACAACTGAATATTAATTGAGCAAACTACATTCACATCGCTTGGATTGTTCCACTGGCCCCCTAAGACAAACCAGGCAGCGTGTTAAAAATTCATCGAAATGCACAATCAGCCCCCGCGGTAAGAGAGATAGCAAATGAGCAATGGAATATACATGACTGTGGGACTGCCTACAGATACAAGACGGCTATATTGATTATTAAAAGGCCAAGTACAAATCAGAACTCATCTAACAGCTATTTGTATGCTATGCGCTAAGTGTTGTTGAGTAATAAAAATGCCATGACTCAATTATCTCTCTAAATACACTTAGGCGTTGAGGACTGAGGCGTATGAATGTAACATGGTTTGATTTAGAATTAGCTGGTATGGCGTCAATGATTAAAGTTGCTCTATGAAACTTTTCTGAAAAATTCCACCCACGACCACACTTCAAACTGAGCTGCTCAACTTACCTGGATTATCTGGAGGAGTAGAGTGAGGAGGAAAAGAGTGAGGGAAGAGGAGGGGTGGGGTCTGGAGGTATAAAGAACACTGTGATTGGTCTAACAGGTGTCCACACAAACTTCGTCCAAAACCTGACTGTAATCAGGTCAGTCCTGCGTGATGTCACCAATTACTTGAAACTGCAGGAGCCACTGTAGGAAACACACACTTACATTTAGAAGACAAAACAGTGAAATAAAAACACAAGGATCAAGTAGAGTGGGTTAATATGAACATTTTAAGACCAGAATGACAAGGCTTTCTGCAGCAGTTACAGAGAGGGGAGACAATTTTTCAATGTAACGTCACTTGGAGCCAGAGTTGATGGAGCCAGATGTGACCCCATGCTCTCTTCCCATTTGGAACGTGGTGACTAGCAGGTTAAGTATGTCCATTTAACAGCTCACATACAGTGAACAGTATAGCAGGAAGTGGGGATGACAAACAGGGAGGACAGTCATAAAACTGACATATACTTTTTTTTTTCTTTTTTTTTTATTTCAGTGTTTTCAATGCTTCTTGAAAAGACATTCTCCTCACTTGGTGTGCCCGACCATGCCAGAGGTGAATGTTGTAGTATGCACCACATATAAATATATGGAACTGAATTAAAGTTTAATCAGACAAAGAAAATGCAGACTTCATTATTTGACCTGCAGCTTTTTGAGTTTAAAAAGGAAACCTTGAGAATAAGATAGTGGGAGTGCTCACCCGGATCACAGTTAAGTTATGTGAAAAACAGGTGCTCATCAAGGTCCTCAGAGGACAGCTACTGAATAGACAAAAAAGCAAGAGGTTCGAGGCACTGCATTTTTGAAGTTTGCTTTATACACGCTTTTCAACTCAGAAAGTTAAAACCTTATTGGCATTGTGAAAAAATTGTTTTGGAATGTCTGTTTACTGGCGAAAATAAAGTCTGTTAACAATGTGTTGTACTTCAGTGCATTTTTCCCCAAACCTGAGTTATGGGTTTGTCTGTGTGCGCACTTACACAGGGGTACTTGGAATGGCTTTAGATTTTAAAAAGTGAAATAAAATAATATATATAAAAATAAATATTCCTATACATTTTACATCCTTCAGAATATTTTTGATGATTTTTTTGGCATCAAATATATTAGTAATAGACAGTATAAAACTAAATAGATTTATTTAATTTATAACTTCTTTGTGGTACTTGGTTTGAGACAAATTTTAAGGGATCCTCAAGGGAACCGCTTTTGTAGTGGACTGACATGAAATAATCACGTCTTCTGTCTTCTTAGCATTAATTTTCACAGTACATGAAATATTCTTTATCCTAGTTATCCCAATCCAACTCCTTTTATGTCAGTGAAAGTATAGTTTTATGAACTTGTATAATCACTTATCACACAGAATAATAATACAGGCTTATATGTGAATGAAACAAAACACAACTCTGGGTATGTTTTTGAGATTCTAACATGGCTTAAAGCCCAGTAGAACCCATTTAGTGTAAAATGGACTGAAAATAAAGTCTTAGTATAATCACGTCTTATTGTCTTCTTAGCTTTATTTTGACAGAACATAAAACACACCTTACATCCAAGTTATCAAAATCCAAATGAACTGCTAACTACTCCTTTTATGCCAGAGAAATTATAGTTTTATCAGCTTACATAATCACTTACCGTGGTATTATCCGCCTTAATTCCACTATCCTTTGTTATGATTTCTTTTCCTGTTAAACATGGCCGCCGTACGTAGAAAAATACCCACAGCGCTGCTTGTTTACTGGCTTTGTCGCACAATTAGTGTGTGAATGAATCATCCTGATGGGCTCATTTTCCCAGCTCCGCCGCTCTTGTCTTCACCACGGCGATAATGACGAGGAGCACGATTTATTAATACCCACAATTCCTCTGGGGGCTCGCAATCTCGCGGCCTAAACACAAGATGACACTGCTGTGGGGAGGTTTTCACAAGCTGTCCACAATAAGCTAAACATGTTTGTAGATGCGCATTTGTTGAAATTCTCTGAGATTGTGGTTGAGAATGAATCCGATGTAATTTAGCATATTTCGCAGTCACAAAGTGAGTTTTAATACGTTTTTGGAGAGCGTGATTAGAAACAGGGGGAGATAAAGCAGAATTTGCAGAGATGTAATTGGAAATCGTATCTAATCAAGGCCATTTAGAATGAATGTGGAAACGAGCGGATGCACTGGGAAAGTAGTCACAAAATGAACTGCCTTCCGAAATGATGTTTTTAATATTGGGCTTATTGAGCTGGTTCGTAAGCACTGATTTGTAACAGCAAGCAGGAGTTCTCAGGGTGGTTAGAGATAACATTGGTACTACTGATGTTTTTCCGTTTTGCTGTCACCTGCTTGAATGGATTTGTCATTGCTCTGCTTGGAATATTCCACAGTATGACATTAAACAGCCCTATCTTATATTTGTTTAATTACAGGTGGTTTTATAGCTCAAAAATATCAAAAACAGACATTCTGACTATGAGCGGTGTTGCCTTTCCACAGATCTGACCTGCAACTGCAACTGCGAGCTGAATTTCCTTTTAGAATTTGAGATTTGTTTTTGAGAAATTACCCATATTATTTGCTCAAATTACAAGAAAAGCAAGCACATGTTGAAACTAATTTGCAAAGATGTGTTCTCAACTCAACTCATGTCTCCAAATTTGAGGTGTGTTCACAAATTATGGTTGGGAATTGGTCACTACTTGCAAATCCTGTAACTTGTTCTGGTTTGGTCCCCTTGAAGATAGAAATTTTAATGCCATACTGGGGTCTGGTCAAGCGGTAACAGAGGGAAACAGGGGCAGATTTTTTACATTCAAATAGCTCTTATTCAGAAACTAGAGGGACTATTGAAATAAGTAAAGTATCAGAATGTAGGAAAGAGTTAACACTCCAACAGGGTAAAGTTAAACCTGTGATATTCTTTCAAGTTGTTGACAAAAAATTTTAAAACTCATGTTGGTAATGGAGGGAATGAAATATGCAGCACTTTTTGGGCAATAAATACAATCAGCGATAACTACCACTTCTCACTTACATATCCTTAACCAACTGGTTTGAATATTTGCTTAATATAGTTTTCTACCATATGGTACAAGATTAGGTTGAAAAACCTCTTACTTTTTGAGTAATGAGATTTTTTATTAAGAAAGGTCATGGTAACGGAGGGAAAATTGTGCAAGTAAGTAGAAGGTGCATGATTTTGCATAATTTGTCAGCTTTTTTCTTCTGAATACTTTAATATTACTTCAAAATGAAAGGTAACTGTTTCTATAAAATATATCAGTCCTTCCAAGCAAATTTTTATCATTTTAAATATTTTTTTTTTTTAATCATGTACCTTCATCAACAGTTCAAAGATCAAATAACACAAGATATGATGAAATACATCCATTTATTTACATGATTTGCAGGTCTTTGAAATTTGGGAAATAATTTTTGTTCCATGTTTCATACATGGTCTGTTAAAACGGATGTAACTTTAGAACCAAAAATGGTACAGAAAAAAGGTAAACAGTTTCATAAACTAGAGTACATATGTATCTGTTGAATACATTTTTATATCAGATGCATTAACTTGAATTTTTGGCCTTGCTGTTTACTTCTGCTTGACCGGGCCCACTGTGAAACATTCTAGACAAAGAAATAACATCTCTATGGAGAAAGATTTTGACGACCCTCCACCAGAAACGTTACACAATTGCACCTTTATCATAGAATCATACAATGATAAATAAGTTAATGAATGAATAAGCATGTGTTCATGTTTGTGTTCTATAAAAACTTTATCTTGAAAAACAGTGAACAGCAACAAATCTGACATATACAGTAATTAGCCTTGGTTGCAGATCAGTTTAAAGGGCCTATATTACACTATTTTCTGATGTCTGTTATAATGTTGTTTCCCCATCAGAAACATACCTGGACTTGCGTTTTGTTTCATTCCCACATGTTTAACACACAAACCCAAAATGTAGGCTGTGTTCTTCTCTCAAACAGAAAACACTCTGTTCCTCTGTACACTTCCACCAGAATTATTTGGATAATTTCAGACCTGGAACTGCTTATCTCTACTGAACAAAAGCCAAAAGGTAGCTGTTAACTTTAAAACTACCTCTTCATGACATCACAAAGTGGAAAAAAGCATTTTGAGCTTTGGGGATGAAACAAAACACAAGTCCAGGTATGTTTTTGAGGAGGTAACAACATTTAACATGGCTTAAAAGTGCAGTGGAGCTTTCAAATAATAAGTTAAAAGAATGGGGTACATTTATATCACCAGTAAACATAAATACTTTCATTTTTGTCACATTAGTTTGCCCTTTTTTGCATTATCTTCCTTGTAAGAACTTGCACAAGATCCAATGGCCCACAGGATGGCAGTTCAATTCTAGGCTCTATTCTGCAAAAAGTAATATCTAGGTACATTAAAAGTACTTAAATTAAGAACATTTTACTTTATTTGAGTGAATTCAACTTAAGTAAAGAGATCTACCAATGGAATACGTGTTTTTTCTTAATTCAAACAACACAAGAGTTGTTTATTTTCAGTGTAACACAATGTATTTTCTGATTTTAGTACAAAAAATCTTGTTCCAAATTCAATCAAATCAAGATACAACTTCCTTAGCTGTCACCATACTGAATGAGAACTGTTCATTTGTTTTGTTTATTTTGTTTAATTCTTGCGCTTTGATGGAGAAGCTCTGAATTTCATTTTACTGTATAATGACAATAAAGGCTTCTTCTTCTTCTTTTTATATGTCTATTTCTATTTCTATTAATTAAAGGTGCATCACAGGTCCGTCACCTGCTTGTCTCCATGGACAACTTATAGCTTTGCCTGGAATGTTCCATGGTGTGACATTAAACATATCTGTCTAGCATTTGTACAGGTGTTACAACTGCTAAAAAATACAATAATTCTGTCTGTGAATAGGTGTGATTCTCCACAGATCTGACCTGTAATGCAGACTATAGTTATCTCCGTTGAGATAGATAGATTTAGTCTCTACTGTGGAACATTCTAGACAAAGCAATAACATCTCCATGAAGACAAGCAGGTGGGGGACCCTCCACCAGAAAAGTTTGCACTGTACCTTTAAGCAATTTTAACTTGAGTTTACTTTTTTCAGTGTCTTTGTACACTGATGTATGAATGAACTCCAAAAATTAGATAATGATCACATTTTTGTTGTTGTGTATATAAATATCCTTGCTATATTAATCATACGCTTGCAAAATGGTAGATACGTTACATGCTCTATCATGCCTCAGACTAGACTCACAGTCATAAGACACTTGCGACTAAATAGGTCACTCTGCAGAGCGGTGATCACGCTGGAAGGAGGCCGCTTGAAATAAATGGGACAAATATTATGGAAGAAATTAACATGCTATTTTAACTTACAAACAGCACGCTATCTTAACTTAAAGGGCACAAATGACTCTATTTCTGATCTCTGTTATAATGTTGTCATCTCATCACATACTTACTTGGAGTTGTGTTCACTCACACACGTTTAACACACTTCACACAAACAGAAAAACACTTCATGTTTTTCCACATTATGATGTTATGTGGTAATACAGGAAGTGCTCCATTGTGTTTTTAAACTCCATACACCTTCACTAGAATCACTTGGATCATTTCAGCCCTGGAATTCCCAATCTAAAAATAAAAGGTAGCTGTTAAGTTGAAAACTACAGCTTTGGAGATGTAGACAGGGTAATAACAAGATTACTCAATGTATGAATAAAAACAAAACACAACTCCAGGTATGTTTTTGATGGCTTTAATGAACATGTTTTGAACATGGCTTTAATCTCACAGAAGTCAATTTTTGCGACATTCAACTGTATTGTAATATAGTTAACCTTGCTCAAGTCAATGCTCGCGCTGACGTCTGGTACAGAAGAATGAGGCCTAAGGCAAGAGGTATTAGCTCATTGTTAGCTCATTGTTAGCTAATACAAGGAGTACTATGGTTTCAGATTACCAAAAACACAAACACGTGGTTATGTCATTATGTGTCAGGGCGCTGGGAACTTCAGAGCAACCACCATACCAAAAACAACAGTCCACACGTATGCTATGGTCTTAAATACAGTTGTAGGTCAGTAGTATGTCTCTACTGTAGGATCCAGTGGGGACACAGTACCACAGTGAAGTGTTTCAACTGCCCAAACAAAGCATATCTAACGGTGCTACTTTTGGCACTTATAGGGATGGGATGGTGTTGGTACAAAATTGAGCACAGAAAATACATTTATAAAATATCTCTGTGATTACTATGTGGGTTTAAAGAAGATTTGTTTTGTTTTGGGGGATATTCAATATGGATGTATAATATATGAATCATCATTTCACATTTTGTTCATTGTAAATTGTCACATTGATCTAAAATGGATTAACACCAGAAACAGGTCCATCCACCGATTTTGAGGGAACTTCATTATATCGTGATTAAAAGCTCATAAAAGCTTACACTGTATATTTTTGGTTCCCTTTTGAAAAAGCAAACTGCTCTGTACACTTTGTTCTCTTTTCTTTTTTTATTCATGATGATACAAGTGGGATTCATCAGGGCCAGGTTGCCTTTTTGGCTCAAATGAATGATCTTGCTTAGCCAGGCTGGCGCCACCTAGTGCCTCCGCTCAATTTCATTTTTCTCTAGCGACTAGGTCAGAAATCAGAATACACTAGACAGTTTGCAAGAACCCTGGAAGTTGTAGACCATGTACCAGCCAATCAGCAAAGAGCTGTGAAGCCATGACGTCACACTCAAGCGTCTGTCTGGGTCCTATTGTGATGCAGCACAACAGTAAACCAAGCGGTCGAGATGGATGTAGACAAAACCATACATTCTGCGGCAACGATTCCCAAAATCGAGGATTTAAAGCTGAAACATTGAGAATGTTTGGTGAATTTTATCAAGGGCAAAGATGTTATTGCCTTTTTTCCTACAAGATTTGGCACATTACATACATGACCAAACAGTAGCGATTGGTTAAATAAAAAAAAAAGGTACCTGCCTACCGTCAAGCTAATTAATCCTAATGTAGACCGACGGTTTCCACAAAGTGAAACCGGCTGATGTTCCGGCTGATGATGATCAGGCTAGATCTTGTTACCATGAATGTATTAAATAACAGAAATCAGCATGAGGCCCCATCCACACTAGTATGTATTTGAGTTGGTTTCGTTGTGGGTGCAGTGTTCGTCCACACTAATTCGATGGAAAATGGCTCCAGAGACGGAACAATCTGGTGCCGCCAGCTCCCACGAATTCATCTGAGTACAGATCTGATCCAGCACTGACACCCGAAAACATTGATACACTGACATAGGTCTATGCGCTGGAAAGTAATTCTCCACCAAAATGCTAAGAAGCTAGAATATATGTCCATTCATATATATGGTCTATGTGTATGTGTATGATAATTTCTGAAAAGTTTAATATGAACCATCTCCAATGTGATGAAAGCACAGAACAGACTCACCATTAGCAGAACACACCTCTGTCACAGGAAGAACGCATATATTCCATATATATTCCTTTAGTTCGACAGAAGCTGATAGCGCACAATAGCGAACTGTTTTTTGAGCGCTCAGTTTATGCAGATTAGCTAGTTTTAAGTTTTGTTTCTGTAAATGTAAACAAATAAGCTCAAAGCTGTGTGGATAGGGAAGGCTTGCAGACACAGAAATGATGTGTCTGGACACAAATAGTTTCTGAGACGGTGATATGGTGATTTGTTTCAGTGTAACCTAAGTTTAGAGACAATTGTGCATTAGTGCTAAAACTTTGGAACTGTAATTGCTATTAAAAAGGCTAGAGTTATTGTAACAATGTTTTTTGCAAATCTAGGCAGCACTCTAATAAAAATAATTTTTAGACAAATAAGTAAATGCATTGCTGACAAACAATTTACTTAAGCTCCAGTCATTTTTATTTAAACCTTTTTACATAGACCAAAACAATGAAACAACACAGGGTAGTCCACGGAAAAGAACAAAATTTATGTCACCAACTCACAAAGCCACCTCCCAAAGTAAACACATCCATTTGGCTGAGGGCTCCCTGCTGTTGATCTCCATCCACCCCCACGCCACCCCACCCCTCTCCCGGTGCATTGTGGGAGGACAAATAAACAGTTGAAGGCAGAGGAACAAGAGCTATCATGAGTCAGAGTGAATCGGAACAGCCTGTCGCTTTAAACATCTGTGTGTCCAAGCAACCCCTCGTCACCATGTGCACTGTATACTGTATACTTAAGAGTCCAACAGCCCGAAGGCTTCAGGAGAATGGGGTCGGCTCTGAACACGGGGTACTGTAAGGGTCAAGGGGTGTGCTTTAAGAGACTGTATTTTACTTTTTTGGGCTATTAACTGCTGACATATAACATTTAGATCACCTTTTCTGTTTTGCAAAAGCTATTCACAGAAAACAATGTATTAACATGTTTCGTAAGTCCTCACACATGCCAGATCAGTAAATATTCACGTCCACATGACAACGGAGCACTGAGTGAAAACGATGTAATACATATGCCACACCTGTATGTGGTGCTGTTAACAATGATAATATTTAATAATGCATATATCATCACCCTTTTTTAAACTTAAAGGTAATTTAGCCTATTTTAGATGTATCCCTGAAATATAGTCATTTTGTTTTGCAAAACCATATGCCATATGATCCACTGAGTCGTGTCCTTTAGTCCAACAGAAGCTGAACAGCATCAGCGCACAATAGCGAGCTGTTTTTTGAGGGCTTAGTTTATGCTAATTAGCCATACGGTTTTAAGTTTTGTTTCTGTAAAACGTAAACAAATACGCACACAGCTGTGTGGATAGGGAAGACTTGCGGACACAGAAACGACATGTCTGGACGCAGATCGTTTCTGATACAGTGATGTGGTGATACGTGGATTTGTTTCAGTGTAAACATAGTCTTTGTTATTGATCCGTGTGCGTAATCTGTGGTGCATGTTGTTAGTATTGGCGCTAACAGCGTGTCTCGGTTGCTGCTCCTTAGGCTACACCTGTCCCATTTCGGCAATGCTGTTGCGGTCTGTGCAGGCTAGTTAGAGGGCTGCAGGCTTTGCTGCATCAGAGGACCCTGGGGATGACGGGATCGTGATGTCATCGTTTTCCAAAAGCTGCGGTTTGCTCCACTCTGGAACCCGTTCTCAAAAAACTCCATTTTCGCTCACCCGAAACGCCGGCTCCGTGTGGATGAAAGGCTAAAATGAATACAAACTTCTCCATTTTGACCAAAAAACATTGTCGTGTGGACGGCCCCTAAGTCACTCTTCCTTCAGAGCACTATCACAACATAATCAGCATCCCACTAAGCAAACTACAGCACATCACATCAGGTTTGTCATGTTATGTTTGGTCCCACAATAAAGCAAAGTTCTGCAATAGCAGGAGAATAAAAAGCATGCAATAAAAATCAAGATAGATAAGTATTGAAAGACATAACAACAAACATAAAATCTAACACAACACCCTTGTCAGAGTAAATCTAAAAGGCTACAAAACTGCTGTGTATAAGAAGTGGCTACTATAATTATTTCGATGCTATTGGTTATGTACAGTGCAGCATATGGACAGAATAAGGACAGATGACTCTTTTTACTGACTTTACTGACTCAAAGATGCACAAAGTAGTCAAACCTTTTGGTAGGAAGTCCATCACCCTTGTCCCTAGAATGTTTCAAAGTATGGAATTAAACTTGTCTATGTTGCAATTATCCAATTACAGCCATGCTAATTGCAGAAAAGCAATTTGAAAACAGGAGTTGATACTCATCTCCTAGTTAGCCAAAGTGTTGAGACGTGTGGAGACACTTTTAAAAATATTTCATCCAGTCCTTGTATTTGCAGAGGTCACTGGTGCTAGGCTAGTGCATGTCAATGGCCATAGTTAGACTGTCACTAGAAACAGTTTTATTCACTCCACAAAACACCCGAAGCAAAACTATTATAACAGCAGAGTGTCGATGTGAATGTCTGTGTCGATAGAATAATAAGAAATAAAAAATAATAATAAAACCAACCTTGCAGTTGAAGGATTTATGTCTGAGCAGCAGTAGCGGGTTGTACTTCCTGATAGAAAGCTTGGCAGCGGCAGACTGATATCACCTAGCACCTATCTTACCTGCAAAGTAAAATTCCGCTGCTGCTCAGAAAATAGTCCCTCAACATGCGACGATTCATGTGATGCAAGGTTAGTTTGATTTCAAATATTATTCACCTCGACAGTCTGGCGTAATAATTGTTTTGCCCTCTGGTGCTTTGTGGAGTGGGTGTTTTTTAGTGGCAGGCTAACTATGGCCATTGACATGCGCTAGCGTAGCACCAGTGACCTCTGCAAATACAAGGACTGGATGGAGTATTTTTTAAAAAGTGTCTCCACACATCTCCAACACTCTGGCTCACTAGGAAATAAGGTCCTATGTCCAAAATTCCAGACTGTCCCTTTAATTAACCTATTAATTAACCAAAGAGCTGTTAACATTATAGTTTGTTAGTGAAGTCAGTCACAATGACTCCAGTGAGGGTGAATGGACTTTAAAAACATGAAGAACCACTTCATGGATTACCACCTGATGACATCATGCTGTAGGATAAAGTGTTTTAACCTCTGAGGATAATAGACTCCCAAAGGAAGAAGTTACAACCTTACAACCTTTTCTGTATAAAGAATTTACCATTAAAATATAATCTAGATAAAACTCTAAATGTCCACAGGACGTTTAACCTGCGTTCTTAATCTTTACCTTTAAAATGACCTGTAACATCACAAACATGTTTACCTCGACCTCATGCTGCTCCCCGTATCTCCGGCTCAGATCTGCGCCTGGCCGTACAGTGGAGCTGACAGTTGTTGTGCTGAATTCCCAGAACGTTAGCCGTGCGTCCCGCTGCTCTGGCGCACCGTCGCCATGGAGACCCCCGGGGAAAGGTCAAGAGGCACCCGCTCATGTTTACAGGTCTGCACACGGCCCATTCAGGCTCATGATTCCAGACTGCTCAGCCAGTTTTGGAACAAAAAAAAAAAGCAAAAAAAACAGTGTTACGTACAAGAGGCTAATCGCACAGTTTCAGAAAGGTTGGCAAATGGACAGTGAAGAATGGGTCAAATACAACACAAAACATTTGAGTTGAGTTATTCATAAGTATTCTTGAATGTAAGTCTGATTATGCAAAAATGGTGTTAACAATTCACCTTAGGGTAGTTTAGCTGACTTATTCTTAGTTCAGTTGACCTAGAGTGTTTTTCAGTCCAGCTAGATCATCCCTCTGGCGAGCAGTCATGTACCAGAACTCTGTCAGAACTGGAGAAGCCTCTTGGATGACTGGCAAAATATAGTCTTTCTTAAAACACACACACACACTTTTGTCTAGTTGACAGAATTCAGTTTTCTTTTGAGGCATAATCTACCTGGACAACTGAGGGACTACAGATATATTCTTGAATATAAATGTACACAGTATTATAAGTGTGGTGATTTTATTCTTTGTAGTTTTCATGATTTAAAAAAAAAATAATAATATATATATATATATATATATATATATATATATATATATATATATATATATATATATATTTCCCCAAAATGGGCATATTATCTGCTAAACTAAGAATCACATGCATTGTAGAACTGTTTGTAGGGAGGCTAAACTACAGGGTTAGTATGTT
The DNA here is from genome assembly GCF_026225935.1 of Boleophthalmus pectinirostris. Classification (NCBI taxonomy): domain Eukaryota; kingdom Metazoa; phylum Chordata; class Actinopteri; order Gobiiformes; family Gobiidae; genus Boleophthalmus; species Boleophthalmus pectinirostris. The sequence goes on from NW_026571175.1 coordinate 11,409,416, forward strand.
GCATAATAAGTCCCAAAGGAGAAAGGCTATTAAAACGACATTGTTGTATGACCTATTTTGCCTTTGCAGTTTGCTATTTACGATCACTCAAACTGCTATTTTGATTCTGTGATAGTGACAGTTCAGCTTGCATGGATGGTTCACTGGTGACGTACAATGGGCTCATATTACCTGCTTTTGTCTTCTTCAGAACAGATACTATTAAAACAAAGTGATTTTCAAAGAATTCTATTAGGCACAGGGACAGGATTTCAGGACTCTCATGGGGGAATCGTATGTGGAGCTCCAGTCATCCGAAGGGCACTCACGCTCTTTTAAAAACTACTTCACACTCTTACTGTTCAGGCAAAAGCACTTTTCCAAAAAGGCTCCATTTAACCATGAGTTATTAGTTTTTGGTGTTTTTTTTTTTTTTTTTCTGCTTGTTGCTAATGTTTTTTTTTTTTTTTTTTTTTTTTTCTGCTAGTTGCTTATATCATCTCTTCATCTTGACTTTTTAAATTGTGCAGATATATTCTTTGCAGTGCAATCATAACTAAACCTGGGATAAAATTATCTTTGACATACAAAGGACACATCATATCATATGTTGTTCTGAATGGGAACTGAATGCAAATTTGCAGGGCAATACCAAGTATCGATCAAATACCAAGTTAAAATGATTTTACCTTGTGTGATATATATATTTTTGCCCAATTCCAGTTTTAACACATTTTAAAACTAAATGTATGTGCAGATAAACTGAGGTTACGTTTACACTGAAACAAACGACCATATCACCATGTCAGAAACAATTTGCGTCCAGGCATGATCCACACAGTAATGCAAAACAGCTTGAAACACTAGTCATGACATCACGTCATGTGGGTGGTAAAAACAAGGAAGTGGAGCCTCCTGTCTGACGTTGCAGCAGCCAATTTCGAGCCAAGGAAGATGTGAAGTGTGAAAACAGTCTTTTCTACTAGCAAGCAGTTCTAGCTACGCTATTTCCCGTTTGTCTATGGTCTGTTTAAACTGTTTTCCGGAATTGCGTCACATGATCAATGTCACAACCCCAGAGAATCAGGAAGGCGCAAGTCACAGTGATGTGGTCCAATAAAGACGGCAACTAGAGCTCCTACGTCAGCGTATCAGCATTTTCAGGTGTCCACACAGTTCAAATCCATACACATGAATGAATTCGTGGGAGCTGGCTGCACCAGATCATAATGTCTCTGGAGCCATTTTCCATCGGATTAGTGTGGATGAACACTGCATCCACAATGAAAACGACTCAAATATGTACTAATGTGGATGGGGCCTGAATTATAAATAATATATTATTTATTAAAAAAGGTTAGTGTATTTAAATACATTTTAAGAATGGATTTATTTTATTTTTTTTGTATGAGAACCACTACTTTTTGTTACCCCAGTTAATATCAATATATCAATATTTTTTGTGTCCACAGTACAGTTTTAGGCTGTTACTGATAAAGAAACAACTGGGTTATTAGGTTATTTTAGTCTGGGGATGACTCAGTTCAGAATATGCTCTAAAAAACTACTACATCCTATTATGAATCATGAAGTAGGTCTAAACAAAGAATCACTGCAAGAATAAAAATACTAACTAGCGATCTCAGTTAGATGGATAATAAAGATGTAAAAATATGACTCTAATATACTGTATTTTGTAAGAATGACTTTGCTTGAACCAGAATATTAAGCAGCAGTGATCATGCAGTGGCTTTGGGGCTGGTCAAAGTCTATGAGCAGTTTGTTGATGTTTTACAGAATACAGCTGTCTCTGTGTGCGTATGGGTGGGTGTGTATGGATTGTGAAATGTGTGAAATACAAAGTCCTGAATCAGCACATGAGGAGATGCCTGTTTCGTCAATGGAACCTTTTAAATGGCCTGTGTATTCCACAACAAAATTCTTCCAGGGTTGGGAATCAAATAGCAATGGACAGTAAAATTTTCACCTGATATGATGCCAGTCAATACAGCCGCTGCTATCCACTGTACAGATTCAAATACCACATCTACAATGCATTTCACTATTTTATTGTTACTTCATAATTTCTGGAATAACTTCAAATGTGTCCTTTATATTTTAGGCATGAGAATACATTATATTTCAAATGCATGTAGAAGTGCATACTCTGGTAAACAGGAAACAGATGTTGCAAATGTGCACTAGTTTTGATTTGGTAAGCATGTCAGCTCAACACTTAAGTTACCATCCCTTGAAATACAGAGGCTTATCACAAGATCAAGTCTTCTTAATGCGCTGTTTGTTGTCCAAGTGAAATGTTAACACCCCCAAAACAGGCTGATACAATTGATTTAAAGGCCTGTTTACACACAAATGCTTGCAGGTAAAAACAACTAAATATTTTATCGGAAGTGCCTTTTGTTTAGACGGTGGTGGCGTTTTGGGGGCTCAAAAATGCAAAAATCTGAAACCCCCCTCCAGAGTTGAAAAGTTGAATATGCTCTGCCGTGAAATTTCTGTCTACACTGCCCAAGATGCAAAACTCTGGTCAGATCTGCTCACGTCACATACGCGTTTACATCACATACATCACCACCTAGTGTCACCACTGCCTGGCGTGCATACGCAGTCGAATTCCACACACTTTTGCATCACCGTATGCATGTATATTTCCTCCCAAAAATGCTTGTGTAAAAGCGAATTAAAAAGTGAAGAAGCGGCGCCACTTTTGCGTCTTCTGTTCAGACCGTCATCATATAAACATAGCCTAAGACAAAACAACAATACCAAACTGTGCCAAAGTGAACCAATCGAAAGATGACACACACATTTTTTCAATACTTTACAAAAATGTGACTGACAGGTGAATTAGCCAATCAGGGACACTCATGAAAAAAAATATTACTGAAAAAAACATTACAGATTTCTGCTGAATCAATGAGTGAAAAACGTAGTAGTAGTAACAACATAAGTCTTACAGAGCTATTTTCTAGATGCATTATTCATTCACTCTGTAGTTGGGGTAGTAAACTGCTAGCCAGGCTGGCGCTACCTAGTGCCTCCACTCAGTTTCATTTCCTTTCAGTGACTAGGTCAAGAATTGGAATATACTGGACGGTTTGCAAGAACCCCAGAAGTGCGAGTGCAGGCACCAGCCAATCAGCGAAGAGCCAGACATTCTGTATTGGCAACGATTCCCGAGATTGAGGATTTAAAGCCGAAACAAAGAGAATGTTTGGTGAATTTCATCAAGGGGAAAGACGTTATTGCCTTTCTTCCTACGGGAGTTGGGAAAAGATTAATATACCAGTTAGCCCCATTAGTGGCACATTACATACATCACAACCAAATAGCAGTGATTGGTTAATTTTTTTTTTTTTTAATACCTGCCTACCATTGAGCAAACACATTCTACTGCTGCAAGGTCAGACAGTTTCCATAAAGTGAAACCAGCTGATGAATCAGGCTAGTAAGCTCCTACTGTAGCCACAGCTGCCCTGGGGTACAGACGGAAACCACCAATCTGCACCATCGGCCCCTCCAACCACCACTAATCACTCACACACCACATGCATACTATAGGGAAAATGGGTGAAGTGTCTTGCCTAAGGACACAGCAACAGTCAGAATCACTGCTCCTCCACCGTGCACCCTGTCTTCCTGGCGGTCTCCCATTCAAGTACTAACCAGACCCAGCCTTGCTTAGCTTCCCAGATTAGAAAAAAATCTGAATATAAGATACCTTTTCAGTCAATTTATTTTCAAACACTTGGACTATAAAATCCGCATGCAGAAAATCAGAATAGACTTGAATATCCCATGTTGTCACCACACCAAAGCAGGCCCGTCAGCTCTCATTAGGACCTCTATACGCTTGTCACATAGAAGAGGAATCCACATTATAATCACTCATACATTTACGTGGCTTTGTGCTGCTCCCCCACATCAGCTGTCAGAACACACTCCATCCTGTTTACATCACGTCCCCGGTTTCTGACAGGTGCCACAACAAGGTAAGGACCCTGCACCTGACAGCCTGCCATTGAGTGGAGGCATAGTCAATATATTTATTTACTGGGTATAAAAAAACAAAAAAAACAAAACAAGATAGGCACAATTTAGAACAGGCATGTGTACCTCAACGGTGCAAAATCTCATATGTTTTTATCGCAGCCTGCTTACCTCTATGGAGATGTTGTTGCTTAGCCTGAAATATTCCACAAATTTGTACTAAACTTTAAAAACATTTATTATTCTGTAAATTCTTAATAATCTGAGCCACTAAATTTAAGAAGAGCCATATATAGGTTTATTTTAAATTACATAAATCTAAAATTCTTATCTCAATCTCCTCACTACGATCATGATTCAGTGCTAGTGCAGCCTCTGCAGCTCAGTGAGTGAATTCTGGAGGTTCTAAACTCTTTTCATGTGATTCATGACCTGTGTATATACTGAGAAAAACGTACATGTGTCCTCTATCTCCAGGTTAAAGTTTAAATTGTGATTGTAGTACCTGTTTTAAAACTGTTCCTTTAAGTTAGAGTTTAAGAGTTTATCATTTTTTGATAAAAGCAATTCCTTTTTCCTGGAACTCACTTATGATCCACAGGCTGCATGTGTGTTGTTTGTGCCTGACCCACTTCCATCTCCATCTCTAAGCACTTGTAATGTAGGGCAGCAGTCATGCAGCTCCCTCTCCTCAGGGGCGAAAGCTTTAGCACGGTGAAAAGATCACTTCTCTGTACATGCATATGCACACTCATACATGCACGCTCCCACATACACACTCATACATGCACGCTCCCACATACACACTCATACATGCACGTTCACATGCACACTCATACATGCACGTTTCACATGCACACTCATGCATGCCCACATACACACTCATACATGCACGTTCCATATGCACACTCATACATGCACACTCATACATGCACGTTTCACATGCACACTCATTCATGCACGCTCCCACATGCACACTCTTACAGTTATATTCATGTGATGTGTACATACTCAACTGATCCAAACTATTTATGTGTGCTTGTTACTTACCAGACCAGTGGCTAATGCACTTGTTAATGTTAAAGTTTAGCATTTTTACTGAGCTGGCCCCGGTTGTGAGCAGAATATTTTCAGATACACGCTTTAGCATTTATTTGCAGGGCTGATTGCTTACTTACTCCCCAAACAGTAAATACCACATCACTACATTACTCATGGCATGAGTAATAATAACACATCTATTTTTATAGGCCTCTTAGCCCCTCGTTTGTACCTATCCTGTTCTTTGACCTGCTGTAGGCTGCTGTAGAGTGGTCTGAAGTTTTGGGGTGAAGCTGATTTGAATTTGGTTCTTAATACTCACCGGGACTTGTAAACGTAGCACACTCTGTGTGCAGTCATGTGAGCTGGCTTTAGCATTTGTTTCTCTTTTCCACTCTTTTGAGTTTTGACCTTTCTTACCTCCATGATGCCAGCTCCACTCGTCCGCCTGTACAAAGCCTGGTCTCTCCATCTGTGTGCTCCCTCCAGGCTCCTGTACCTGCTGTACCAGCAGAGTTCTCCTCTGATTTACACTACAGGTGAACTAAGTAGGGAATGTTCAAATAACTAAAAACATTAAATTGTCTAGCTATTCCAGAATGACATTTCTGTGGATTTTTTTTTTTTATACAGAAGGGTATTCTAGTTCCTGCTTGAGCCAGAATTTGTATGTAGTGACACGTGAAACAAATGAGCCCACTGGTCACTCATCATTTTGAATACAATTACATTTCTCTCACCATAGACTTTAATGCTTTGCTCAATGATTCTGCAGAAATCCAAATGTTTTTTTCAGTCAATCTGTGATATCTTTCTTTCTAAAATATTTCAGTAGTGCAAAGAAAATGTACAAATGATAAATATTGCCCCCCCAAAAATATAGTTCCAGCTTTCATATACTGAACGAAAGTCAATATGGTAATTATTGTCACAGGCCTATTTAGATCCCCTTTTACAACTAGGCATACACTTTTATTAGATAGTTTTGAATGTGTTGCTTTTCCTCAGACAGAGCAGAGCCTGTAGTGAGCATCACACCCTTGGGGGATGTTGATGTTATCAGGTGCAAAGTATCAATAGGGAAAGTAGGTGTCTTGCCTAAGGACACGGCACCAGTATGCCGTAGTACTAATCAGGCCCAACCTTGTTCAGCTTCCAAGATTAAACATAAACAAATGAATATACAATACTCCTACCATTTTTATCACACCAATGCTTAGACAATAGAACATGCAGAATGTTCACATTTAGCTGTGCATATACTTTTTTTTTATTATCTAGACTTTTATGTGCTACTTTTGTTCCACTCACCTCCTACAGAAACTATCTATACTATGTTTAAAAATATGCACATATTCACTACAGCCTATGCATTTGAGCCCTGTTCACCATTTTAATTGTGTAAGTACTTATAGCTGGACCTGAGTGGAAAATGGTTGTGAAGTGCCTTATATTTTGCGTTCAGCCGGCCATCAGGTGAATATGTTAGAGTAGCCCCAACTACTTCACTGAATAGCATGCGAGATTGGAAGATGTTGCTATAGTAACAATGAGCAAGTGTTCACAAATATAAGCATTATGTACAATAGGCTGATGTTGTTTACACATGAGCAAGCTGGGCCAGTCTCCTATACAAATACATGTAACTAATTGTGTTGACTTAATATTCAGAGCACAGTGTGAGTTTATATTCAAAGCAGCAAGCTAATAAAGTGTTGTTACAGAAGTTATGTTGGACCATCTCTTCTCTGCATTCCTTGTATTAATTATTAAAACTTTAATTTAAAAATGTATCTTTGTCAATGTTGTGCCCAACCACTAATCACACTGACACGTTCCTACATAGTCAAGGTAAGTTCAAGGAGCACTATGTAGCTTTTCTGATGGTAGGTTTGTTACCTGAGTGCCTCCAAGGAGATGTTATTGCTTTGTCAGGGAATATTCCACAGTATAGGAATGAACTTGTCTTTTAATAATAAATACAAAAGACTTCAAATACTTCAAGTAAGATATATCGAATTATGTAGCAAAGAAAAAAAATGTAAATAACTTATTGTGTATGTTTTTTAGTGCATGTGTCTGGTTTTTCTTGTCTTGGCTTATCCAATCTACTTTTAAAAATACTTTGAAACATGAATTCTTACTGTGAGTTCCCTCTCCTTAGCCAGGCTGGTGCTACCTAATGCCTCTGCTCAATTTTATTTCTCTTCAGCGACTCGGTCAAGAATCGGAATACACTAGACAGTTTGCAAGAACCCCGGAAGTTGTAGACCGCGCATCGGCCAATCAGCAAAGAGCTGTGAAGCCATGACATCAAACACAAGCGCCTGTCTGGGTCTTTTTTGTGGTACAGCACAACAGTAAACAAAGCGGTCAAGATGGATGTAGACCAGGGGTGCGCAATACGTCGATCCCGATCTACCAGTCGATCGCCAAGGTTGTGTGGGTAGATCGTCGTGTCTCGTCTCGGACTCGATCGCGTTTGGACTCAGTCTTGTCTCTCACTCAAGGTCTGACACTCAACAAGTGCGATCATATTTCATCACAGCCGCTGCTGTTGGCAGTAAACGTGTACCGGGGTGCAGGAGTGTGTGGGGTGTCTCAGTGCAGCCTGTGCGCTCAGTGCAGCCCGCGGAGACTCTACGGCACATCACAAATACACACGTTCCCTATGCACGACTCGTCTGCAACAGCGTGTGCCCTCGTGTACCAGCGTGCATCACAGGGCAGGTTAAACTTCCTAAACATCCTACCTGTCCATCTGCCTCACGTCAGCACTCCGCCCTTTGCCTTTTCATGCTCTCGCTCCTTCCTGCGTACAGCAAACACAAGCCCCTCCCACAGTGCGCTGATTAGAAGAGCAAGACCAAACGTGAAGCAAAAACCAGTCTAAATTTGTGTTACAGTGTTGGCACAAAGCAGGTCTACAGCATAGAGCAGATCTACAGAACAGACCTACTGCCACATTTGGCTGAAGTTTGTCTAACAAAAGTGCACAAATGCATCTGTGTTTGTCACGATGTGCGTTTGGTTTGGTAAATGTGCAGAGGCTGGTAAATATCACTGCAAAACCAGAAAAGAATGAAACTCCAGTTTGGAACTTTAAAAAACAGGTTTAAAAATCTTCCTTCACTTTTTTCACAGTTTTGTGTAAAGTGCCAGAGGAAGTTCTCTTAAAGAAGGGGTTCTCAAACTGTGGGTGAGGGTCCAAAAAAGGGGCACAGAGTGTTTCAGTGCAGTTTGCTTGGCTTTGTATTAAGGTAGATCATTTTGACTTGGTCATTTTGTAAGTAGCTCGCATGAAAAAGTGTGAGCACCCCTGATGTAGACGAAGCCATAAATTCTGTGTTGGCAACGATTCCCAAGATAGAGGATTTAAAACTGGAACAAAGAGCATGTTTGGTGAATTTTATCAAGGGGAAAGATGTTATTGCCCTTCTTCCTACAGGATTTGACGCATTACATACGTCATGACCAAACAGCAAAAAAAAAATACCCATCTACCATCGAGCGAACAAATTCTAATGTTGCGAGGACGGTTTCCGCGAAGTGAAACCGTCTGATGAGTCAGACTAGGCTCTCGTCTCCATAGATACAATATGTAACTTTCTAGAGGTGATATGCAACCTGTGTGATTCCATGGAAATAGAGTTATTATTAATTAGAGTTAGTTAGAGTTATAAGTTAAAGCCATACTTTGGAACATTCTCCATGGAAATAGCTATAGTTTTATGCTATACTGTGGAAGATTATAGCTGAAGTTTTACCATGGAAACAAGCAGGGAGCTAAACGAGAGTCAGGTTTGTGGAGATGCAAGAATTGATGCAAAACAGTTAACAAAACACTCTTATATTTTAGTATATTTTTAGGCTTAAAAGTTACATACTGTGGCTTTAAAGGTCCTATATTCCACAAAATTGACTCCTGTGAGCTTTAAGTCATGTTATAATGTTGTTACCTCTTCAAAAACATACCTGGAGTTGTGTTTTGTTTCATTCACACATGTTTGATTAACCTTTATTATTAGTCTGTCTATATCTTCAAAGATCTAAATGCTCTCTTCCACCTTGTGATGTAATGCAGTGGTCATTTTCAAACTATCAGCTACCTTATACCTTTAGTTCAGTAGAATGGGGCACAGCTGAACGATACAAATGATTCTAGTGAAGGTATATGGAGTTTAAAACCACAGTGGAGCACTTCTTGTATTACCACATGACACCACAAAACTTAATTTGCAGGGTTCGTGTGTTAAACATGTGTGAAAGAAACAAAACACAACTCTAGGTCTGTTTGTGACGAGGAAACATCATAACATAGATCAGAACGTGGTATAATACGGGCCCTTTAATTGCCTTCAATACCCCGAATACCTCACATCTACCAGCTGTTGTTTTGACTTCAACTGCTTCACTCCTCAACACATCTTTTTTGTAAACCCCCGGAACGCTTCGGTTTAATCATGTCTCCGTATCCAGTGGCTGTGTCTGACCATACTGGGAGACACACGTACACAGCTCATTTGGCTAAGGAGCAGAAGCAGTCTGACGGGGGGCTGGATTTGAATAGAGTGAACTTAAATGACACCAAACAACTCCTTAGATAAACTTGAGCGCGAGAAGGCAGCCACAGGGGAGTGCTCACTGTCATTACCAAATACAACAGAGGAACAAGCAGGGCATACTAATGGGCTACGGAGCTGTTGTGTTTGCTTTCAAGTGGAAAGACAGGTTTTTGTGTAATATTCCACGTTGCGTTCAAATCATGTATAGGAGATGCATAATTTGAGATGATGGTATAAGCAAGGATATAGAATTATGTTCATGTTACCAGTCAGCTGTAATATTCAATTTACTCTTTTGAGCTTTAAGCCGTGTTTTAATGTAGTTATCTCATCAAAAAACATACCCGGACTTGTGCTTTGTTTCATTCACGTCCATTCATGTTTGAGTAATCCTTTATTTTGAGATTATCTACATCTCCAAAGATTAAAACGTTCTGTTCCACCTTGTGATGCCATGGAGCGATAGTTTTCAGGTTAACAGTTAACAGGTTACCTTTTGTTCAGTAAAGATTGCCAGTTCCAGGGCTGAAATGATCCAAATGGTTCAGTGTATGTGTTTGAAATTTAAAAACACAGTGCAGTACTTTTATTATCACATGACGTCAGGAGAGTGTTTTCAGTTTGAGAGAAGAACTCAGCCCAAATATGCAGAGTTTGGTTATAAAACGTGAATAAAACAAAACAACTCCAGGTACGTGTTGGATGAGGAAACATTATAACATAGATCAGAAAATAGAATAATATGAGCCCTTTAAATAATTAAAGGTGCACATTTGAGCAAATTTTGTCTTGCCCCAGTACAGACATTTTGTATAAGCAGCTCTTGAGGTCAAAATACATCCACTGTGTACTGTCTGCATCTAACCATAAAGTGTTTTATTGCCCGATAATCAGGAATTATGCTGTTAGTCTGCCATCTTTTAGCATTACCATAACACTTTGGTCACTGAAAGTTACAAAATGTGCTTATAACTTGCGAAAAATGCTCAAAATAAGAGTAAGTGAGGAATAACTTTGAACCACTAATCCATTTTTTTCCCCACGTTTTAAAAAATTAGGTAGAGCAAGGCCCTGATAAAAGCAACCAGTTAAACAAACACTAATGAGGTGTTTTATTAGAACATTTAACCAGTGGTGGAAGAAGTACTTGATTTTGTTACTTAAGTAAAAGTACAGATACCAGAGCAAAAAAACAACAAAAAAAACTCAGGTAAAAGTAAAAATATCACATGAAAAAATCTACTTAAGTAAAATGATTAAATATGTGTTTAAAAACGTACTTTAAGAGTAAAAAGTATTTCATGCAGATTTTGAGATCGAATAAAATTTCAAATGTAGTGATTTTCGAAAAGATTTGTGCTGAATTTTGTTCAACAGAAAAAACTGAATTGATTTTTTTTTTGTGGCTGTTTTTATTTGAATATATTAGTTTGCACAAATTCTGAACATGTTAAAAATAAACTCTCTGGCTTTTCAGCAGGTCACAGATAATAAAAAAAAATACTTTTGCTTCTCAGTCCTGCTCAAAAATGTAGCGGAGTAGAAAGTATAGATACCTGCTCTCGAAGTCAAAGTAAAACATATCCACTTTAAAATGTACTCAAGTAAAGTACAAACACCGACCTGCATACCTACACACAGCTTGTAATTTCTCTATATGGACATTACGGAAACAGAGCAGGAAAAAAAAAGGATAAAAATGACCTTTTTTATAACGTGAAAGTCCCACTCAGAAATCAGTACAGCATTAAACAAATAGATCTTGTATTTATTCAATTACACTTGTTTGTATTTCTTATTAGATATTGTATCGATTCAAAAGCCCGTATCAGACCAGCTGTACCTGCGATTCTCAATATTTCCAAGCGTCTTTCCAAAACAAAAAGTCAAAAATCTCTATAAAGAAGCAGACTTGGCAACTATGATAAGGGCCACTGCTCCTCTCTCCTCTGGTGCTTGTTTTGTCAGGGTCAAAGCTCATTGAACTCTAAAGGACTGTACTGTGTGTGCCTGGAGAGTGGAGAGTCTGGGCCTGCATCCAAGTGGACTGAAGTGGGGTTTGTATGACTGAAAATCAACAGGATTGCATCTTAAGCACCATCTTTGTGGATGACTGTGTGCTGTGAGCAAAATAAGAATAGGGTGCTCTAAAATATAGAGTTTTACGGGATTGGGGAATTTAAAGATATCATTCATTTGACATTATAATAAGTCACTTCCTTTTGCTTGCTTGTGTTAGATGCATGTCTCTCTCCAAGTACAAAGTGGAACATGTTCAAATGGCTTATTAGTGGCATAGTTATTAGCACGATCAGAAATATTATATTATTAATACTAGTCAAGTCATATTCAGGTGCATAATGTATGTAATAATGCATTTAGCCAAACCCACTCCAGTACATAGAGAGAGGTTAAGAAGTGAAATAAATGCAGAAAAAACTGATGACAAACAATAGGGATGGACAAAAAATGTATTAAATCGATTAATCAAATTTGAAGTTCAAATCTATTTACTTGGAAGAAAATCAGCTTTAAAACTGCCTGCTTTGAATTCAGTGATTCTGATTTAATGCAATAGTTTGTTTTCGTCTCATTAAACAATTTCTCCTGCAGCCAATGGGTTAAACATGATCAGTGAATACAATCTTTTCAGTTTGAACATTGTCTGTAGTTTGCAGAATGTTTTTAGTGGATTGGGGAAAACAAATAAAAAATCAAAGCAAAAATTGAAAATTTTGAGAAAAAGTCAACAATTTTATTTTCAGGCAAAATCACCAAGCAATACAAACTATAAGTAGTGTCCTGTTAACTGTAACTTTATCCATGTCTCACAGCACCACAAACTTGGAATTACTAAACATATTTTGGAGAATTGCAGAACCCTGCCCCTGGACCTGATGCCCTGCCGAAGCATGGACATGAGAACTGTACCAAAGAGCTCCGAGGAGACCTACTAAAGCTAGAGCTTCTCAGTTCTGTCATTTGAAACAGGAATCCTATTTTGATTATTAAGACATTTTAGGTGAATGTTGTGAACAAATGAAAAACTATTATCTATGTATATAATGTATTACAATGTACTGGGAAAAACATAATAGTATGTCTCCTTTAACTACTTAAAATCTCCACTGATTGAATATACTAATATGCAGTGTTGGGGAGTAACGGATTACATGTATAGGGATTACGTAATCAGAGTACAATTTATGAGTAACTGTATTCAGTTACAGTTACTGTTTCAGTGAGTGGTAATTGGATTACAGTTACTTTGTTGAAATAAATGGATTACACAGTGGTATTTTCCTGTTTTCACATTTTGGGCTAAACCAGGACTAAACCAGGTCTAAACTAGGACTAAACCAGGACTAAACCAGGTCTAAAACCAGGATTAAACTAGGACTAAAACCAGGAATAAACCAGGACTAAAACAGGACTAAACCAGGATTAAACCAGGACTAAAAACCAGGAATAAACCAGGACTAAAACAGGACTAAACCAGGTCTAAACTAGGACTAAACCAGGTTTAAATCCAGGACTAAACTAGGACTAAACCAGGACTAAACTAGGACTAAAACCAGGAATAAACCAGGACTAAACCAGGACTAAACCAGGTCTAAAACAAGGACTAAACCAGGACTAAACCAGGACTAAACTAGGACTAAAACCAGGAATAAACCAGGAATAAAACAGGACTAAACCAGGACTAAACCAGGACTGAACAATATGACACTAACAGTAGAGTGAACATCATTTAAAGCAGCAGTGGTTTCATATAGAAATAATTTCTCTATCAATAAAATTTTTAATATGTTTAAGTAAAGTCTGGGCTTTTTATTTTCTTTAAGCAGACAAAACAAATATCTCATGTTAAGATTTCCTGGTCTTTGCTTCTCTACAGCAAACAGTTGTCTGTTCATGGAGACTTGGGCTCAACAGAGTTGGTACATTCATGTTGTTTTAAAAAAACATGACAATACAAGTAATCCAAAGTATTCAGATTACGTTACTCACTTTAAGTAATTTAATGGATTACGTTACAAACTACATTTTGGGGTATGTAATCTGTAATCTGTAGGGGAATACATTTTAAAAGTAACCTTCCCAACACTGCTAATATGATAAGATAACTTGAATGAATTTATTAATGAATGAAATGAGGTGTAACAAGCCATCCAGATCATTATAAATTCCATGTAACAAACTACTTGTAGAACAGAACTAGTACTTGTTAGTTTGTTTAAGCTGCATGCCCTCCCTTAAGTGGCCTCAAGGTGCAGGCAGGATCTCCTAATGCCTGTGTGTTCAGTGGAGGAGGGGTCAGACCTTTATGTTCCAAATGGGCCCATGCTGAGGAATGTGAGCTGTGAAGGGCACCAGAACAAAAACAAAACAAAAAAAGAGTTTGAACCCATGGATTAACTGGTGCCACTTCACAAGATCACTGGTGTGTGTCATGTTTTATTCATTGTTCTTTTAATCACGGCTAACTGAAGTCTTTGTATTCTGAGGTGCCAGTCGCTCACACTCAAAAGGAAAGTTTACATGCATCTGGGAATTGGGATTAGAGAAGGTGCTAACATCCTACACCGATACGATTTACAATTCTGGTAAATTACACCTGTATAATGAGTCTGGAATGGGGAAGAGCAGGTTAGAATAACATTTGTAATAGCCTTAAACTTGGTGTCCACTGCACAGTTTTCTCGTCTTATCGGATTTTTGGATGTCACATTATACAATCTGAGGAATTTAAATACTAAGACAGTTAGCTGAGGCTTGTGCTAGATGCTGGCTGTGTTTCCGCATTAATAAAGTTTGTAAATGAAAGGGAAAAGGGGGAGAGACTTCGGCAGAGCTCTTCTGCTGTGACTTTGATGGTGCACTTGTGTTTACTGTTCACGTTTGACAAAGATTATTCGTAGACTCGGTGATTGGAGGGCTCACTCCGCAACCAAGATTCCAAATTATCAGAGATGCTTGATATCAATCACAGCTTGTCTTAAGTGGTGTGACTGTTTAATCTTCATCCCTGTCCCACTGTGAGATCTACAACCCACGATTTTGAGCCAAGATTTTTTTTTCCATGATCAGAAATCTTTCACCACAGACGGCCAAAATCATGCAGTGGACAGAAAGCTTTGTAAAAATAGGCTATGAAGAAAGACTTAATACTCAATGAACAAATGATTTATTAAGATCAGGATTAGAAAGTACTTCATTAATAACCTAACCATAACTCCTTAATTCAGTAACAGCTAGACCTGGCTACGTCCACATGACAACACTCCTGAATATGTTATTAGGTTCTTTTTTCAGACCAAGAGTTTGTTTTCATACCTGACAGTTTCGACTGCTCACTAGCGGCCTTCTTCAGAGTGGTCACGTGATGTTGCTGTGACGTGTCCGGTCAGCTGATTTAAACAGGTTTTGGCGCTGTCTTCCTACCGGTGGAGGCAGGACGACAGCGCCATCTGCAGTCCAACTTCCTCAAGACAGTATCCCAGGTGTGTGAGAGTAAAAAAGCCCCCTCGTCCCGGTTTATAGTCCCATGGGCACGTTTCCATATCTTGACTGGATTAAAGAGGCAATCGAGGCATCTGACCGACACGTCACAGCAACATCACATGACCACTCTGAAGAAGAACGCTAGTGAGCAGTCGAAACTGTCAGGTATAAAAACAAACTCTTGGTTTGTAAAAAGAACCTAATAACATGAAATATCTGAAGACCAAATGAATCTCATTGGATTATAACGCTCCTGGATTTTTATTTTTTATTTTTTGGCAGTTGAAAAAAAATTGGCGTCCACACATGTCGGAGCACTAAGTGAAAACGATGTAATACATATGTCACACCTATATGCAGTGCTGTTAACAATGATAATAATATTTAATAATGCATATCTCATCACAGTTTTTTTAAACTTTAAGGTAATTTAGCCTAGTTTAGATGTATCCCAGAAATATAACCATGTTGCAAAAGTTAAACATACATTTTGTTTTTATCTGTAAGATTTGGATGAGAATTATTAGAATAACTTGGTCTCAAAATCCAACAGTTTAATTACCTGTGCATAATCGTTGTTATTGATCTGTGTGCGTAATCTGCGTGTGCATAATCTGTGGCGTGGTGCTTTGTGGTCAGCGGAGGATAGTTTGAGGGCTGCAACGTCATCGTTTTCCAAAAGTTGCGGTTTGCTTGTCCAGACGACAACGCAACGCCGGTGTTCTCAGATTTCTCCAATCTGGAACCCGTTCTCAAAAAATACCGTTTTCACCCACACAATACGCCGGCTCTGTGTGGACGAAAGGCCAATACGAAAACAAACTTTACTGTTTCGACCAAAGAACGTTGTCATGTGGACAGGCCCTGAGTGATTCTTAATAATTTTTAGTTCATCTTCGTTCATCCTTTATCAAGGCTAATTAAGATATAGTTATTATAAAGTGGTGTCAAACTTGCCTTTTAACTCTAGGAAACTGGCACAGACTTCAATGGTTTCACTTTCCTCACAAACAAACTAGTGATAAGTGAGAAGTGGTTGCAAAATTCAGCCACTCAACCATGTATATGTTCAGTTCAAATGATTTAAATGGGCACTTTGTAACTTTTATGGTGGAAGGTCTGTCATAGATAAACTTAGACAAACTTTATCTTCATCTTTAACTTCATCTGCTTGTCTGTTTGATT
The DNA here is from genome assembly GCF_026225935.1 of Boleophthalmus pectinirostris. Classification (NCBI taxonomy): domain Eukaryota; kingdom Metazoa; phylum Chordata; class Actinopteri; order Gobiiformes; family Gobiidae; genus Boleophthalmus; species Boleophthalmus pectinirostris. Next base: position 11,425,702 of record NW_026571175.1, read on the forward strand.
GAGATATGGTTGTTTTACTTACAATGTCCCAAACTGGTATAAACTCACCTATCATCTACTCTTCTCCATTGACAGAGATAGGTTTTATTTCATATGAAACACTCCAGGCAAAACAATAATATCTCCAGGGAGACAAGAAGATGGCAAAAGCTACACAAAAAGATAGAGTATCTTAACATTTGTATCTCTAACAAATTACCAATTATTTTGAGCATGAGTGGATTTTGTTTGCTTCAAAAATAGTGGATTTCCAATTTAGTCAACTATATTTCCCAGGCTGATTCAGAACAGTTTCTTATTGATTACTGCATAGCTGTACAACATTTCTGGTCTGAATATTTCCTGTTCTTTGACGCCCAAATTTTGCAAAACAACACTTCTGTATATCGGCTATGTCAATGAACCACTAAAGCCGTTAGGTTCGGGAAAATGAAATATTGTTTTGCTGGTAAACAATAAAATACTTCCTCACCTGCACAAACATTTATTTTGGTGCAATTGACAGTAAAAATATGTGTTTGAAACGACGGATGAGTGCTGGCCACTGGGGTTATCGAGCAGCTCATATAAAAGGGTCCATTAGCGACTGAGAGCTGCTGTAATTACCGCACTGTCTCTGCTCTGGTAGTGTAAAAACGCATATTTGTTCAGGCAGTGGGCTACGCTGTGTTTCGAAATGTCTTTTGGCTGAATACAGGATTGTTTACATGATTACACAGCAGAAATATAACAGTCCTCTTTTGGTCTGTTTTCAGTGATAGTGTTTTGTGAAAAAAGACATCAGAAGCAAAAGCTCAGTCTGGTACCATTTCTTGTCTCCCTGATTTCAAAGTATGTGACTGAAAGGCGGATTAACCAATCAGAAGTTAAGAAATTATATATTTTGTTCTGAATGTTATGAGAATTTTCCAGAGATGTCTTATACATTTGAGAGACACTTGATACAAATTAGCGGCTGAGGTTGGACTGCTCCATAATCTGATTCACACAAAATGCAGAAGAGACTGAAGAAGAAAATGTGCTACAGATACACAAATCTTTTTTCTGTAAATTTCCACGTTTGTTCTGATCGGAATAGACCATGTGTGTCTGTAAGTCAAGGAGTATTAATATAACAAAAGCACCACAGTTCAACAGTCCACTGTATTTTTGAGTGTCCAGAAATAAGGTCATTTTGGGAAGTGAAATGCTTAGTCTGCAGTTTGAAACATTTCTCGTTTTCAGTTTGTGGCTTTAGGGGAATATTTATGGGTTGTGTAAAATTAGCAAATCTGTGACTGGCCACAAATGAAGCAAGTATTGAAGTAGAAACTCTTAATGTTGAGATCTACATGCCAAAGTTTGATACTTAAATAGCATTCACTAGATCTCAATGAGATGTCATTAACAAGTTGTAGCTGTACCATCTTGACTATGCCCAGTACAGTCTGAGCTTGGAAGTTAATCAGGGTTGGACCTAGCTAGAACTTGGATAGGAGATTGGTGGGAAACCCAAGTGCTACAGTGGGGTTAGCAAAGACTCTTTAGGCTTGTCATGAAACAACAAAAACTGAACCATGTTCTTCCTTCATGGTTCAAAACAAACCAAGTCAAGTTTATTTTACAGTGTAGATCTCAAACTTGAAGTAGCCTTCTACTATGAGTATCAGCAGGGATTTACTCCAATGACCAGACTTCAGTTCATTTTCCATCCATCCATCCACTCATCCATTTTCTTCTGCTTATCCGGGGCCAGGATGTTGGGGCAACAGTCTAAGCAGAGGGGCCCAGACTTCACTCTCCACACACACACTTCTTCCAGCTCTTCCAGAAGGACCTCTAGGCGTTCCCAGGCCACCCGAGAGACATAGTCCCTCCGGTGTGTCCTGGGTCTTCCCTGGGGCCTCCTCCTGGTGGTACATGCCTGGAACACTTCTCCAGGGAGGCGTCCAGGAGGCATCTGAAACAGATGCTCGAGCCACCTCAGCTGCTCTTTTCGACGTAGAGGAGCAGCGTCTTTACTCCGAGCTCCTCCCGTGTGACAGAGCTCCCCCCCCATAAATCTAAAGAAGCACCCAGCCACCAAATGTGGAAACTCATTTCATACGCTTGTATCCACAATCTCGTCATTTCAGTCATTACCCAAAGCTCATGACCATAGCTGAGGGTAGGAATGTAGATTGATGGTAAATCGAGAGCTTCGTCTTTCGGCTCAGCTCTATCCTCACCACAACAATCCGATACAGCGACTGCATCACTGCACGCTGCACCAATCCACCGTCAATCTCACGCTCCATCCTCCCCTCACTCGTGAACAAGACCCCGAGATACTTCTCACTTCAGCTCATTTTCAGTTCTTTTTATTGATGCGTTGAGTCATCTTTGCAGAAAAAAACAAACAAAACAAAAAAACTCAAAATAAGAAGAAATACAAACACATCTTAATATATTACAAATACATCTTTACATTATATAAGTTACGCAACAATGGGCCTGACAACCTGGATGACTTTGCTGCTCTAATTGGCAGGAGGAGGCATGGGGAGCTCAGCAGTAGAGACCCTTTAAAGACACCATCTATAACTGGACTGTCCAACCCACCCCTGTTGTATTCTCACATATTCTCACAAGTTGGTCACAGGCTTGTAAATCAGCTCTGAGGCCTGTAGAATCATTATATAAAAGCGCTCTAAAGACCCATGACAAGAAAAGTCGGCTATTCCACCGCTGTCATATTCTTGTGAAACAGCATTTGAAGCTTTGAAAACCTGATAATGTATGCAAATGTTTGTCTGCTGTATAAGATCATTCGTGATACTGCTGCTCCTCCGCTGAAACAGTTTGTTTCTCTGAGCTCTGAAAACACCTCCCGAGCTGCTTGATTCACTGTACACGGCGAGTGCAGGATCCCCAAACGCAGGACAGCATTTGGGAAGTCAACCTTTTCATGCAGGGCCATTCATCAGTGGAACATGTTACCAACAGAGCTGATCACATGGACAAACTATGGCACTTTCTCACGCCTGGGCGAAACAGTGGCTCCTTTGAAACCTGCACCCATAATGTGGACTGATGTCAGGAGTGAATGAACTGAATAATGATTTTGATAAGGATGTTTTTAAAGTGCTGAGATTACTGGGAGTGAATGATGATACAGAATTGTTATGATGCTCCGGTCAATATAAAGACATTCTTTTTGTATGTTACATATAACATCAACCTGCCCAGGGACTACAGGCAGAAATTAGCACTGGCGCTACACCTTGGTACAATGCATCTTTCCTGTTAAGGGTCATGTACCGTATTTTCCGCACTATAGGGCGCTCTGGATTATAAGGCGCACTGTCATTGAATGGTCTATTTTCAAACTTTTTTCACAAATAAACTATATATAAGGCGCATTAAACAAAACACAACAGTTAGATGGGTCAGTCGGACTTTGTTTGGCGCGTTCACGGTGACTCTCAGCTTTGTTCAGTTGTGGCGCGTAGGGAGGGTGCTGTCTGGGATTGTTGGCGTGTTCGCAGTGACTCAGTTGTTCAGTTTTGGCTAGAAGTGTCACATTGCATTCTCTTTTTCGGTTCGTTCCTCCGTTCCATTCCTCGTCCTCGTGGAGTGATGAGTGTGACTGCGGGTGTTTGTCGCTGCGCGGTCGCTGTTTGCTCTGTGCGTGTTTGCATGCACTGTGGGTGGTGCGGCTTTGTAGTTTACTGAAATCGTGCTGGGACACCCAAGTGGATTTGTGTCTTGGGCGCTCTGGATTGCGGGGCGCTCAGTCATTTTTTGATGGGGTTGGAGGCTTATGAGCGCGCCCTATGGTGTGAAAAACACTCTAACCCACTTTAAAGTCCATAAACGAGAGGTCTCCAACTTGTAGCTCGGGAGCCACCAGTAGCTCTCCATGCCTTTGCAAGTAGGTCGCCAAAGGATTTCTGAATCATATGTAATGTACTGAATAACTCAAATTTGGTTAATTAACACTGTAAATGTGTTATTTTGAACTTTGTGCACTAATAAATGGATAATGTTTTAAAGTTTTATAGACATCTAACTGTATAACATCTAAGGCTTGCCCTCTTATATCGACTCTAAAATGAGTAGCTCTCCGGCATTTTCATTTTGTAAAGGTAGCTAGTTCAGTGGACACAAAAGGTTGGAGATCCCTGCTATAAACTTTCACTGGTCTAATTTCAGCATCACAACTTCCTGCTAGAGGCTATTGTTTTAACCTTATTTTAAGTGCTTCACTCCATAGTTTATAAGAGAGTCTGCATGGTATATTGTGCACTGACCCTGTCTCGTGAAATAAATAAATTAAACTAAACATATCAGCACTAGGCGCTATCTACGTTACTGTTGTATGATCGTGTGGCAGCTCTGACTGAAGAAGACCAGAGAGCACAGGTGAGACTGAACAAAGGCCAGGTGAGGGGAGGGAGAAAAGGTTTCTGACATCTAATGGTGAAAAAAAAAAAGAATAAACTTACAGATGCAAGCTTTATTTATTAACTTTTTTCTTTAAGACAACTGAAAACGTAGCACCTAAACCAAAATAAGCATGTCTACCTTTTATTGACATGATACATATTGGCTATAATGTAAATGTCTGGAGCTATGAATGTCATTTCCATATTCGTCGCGTCAACCTTTTTATGTATTCTTTGTTTGAAGCATTGCCAAGTTAACTCTGGCTAGTCACAATGGGATTGACATATGCCAGAATCTCCTTCGAATCCCAGTTCATCTCATTACCATGGAACAGTCCTCACCTTTTCTGTTAGATCTCTTTGAGTGAGCGCTCGATGGCTGGATGAAAACGTAACAGGCTATGCTAACACTAAAACATCTGGCGCTCTGCTGAAAACCATGCAGCTAATCAAGTGTAATCTGGTACATTTGGCGTATGTTGTCAGTGAGCACAGATTGGTACAGGTGCCAAGGTGCATGCATAATTTTGTAGTGTTTTACCATTAAATATAATTACAGGCATAATTTGCAACATTTGCAAAATTGCCGTAAGCTCAAAGTACCACTTTATTTTGTTATTTTACATGTTTGCTTAATCAAAACAAGCTGCAATTTTCTCTAAATGGGATCTGAAGTAATGGTGTGCCCAAGACTTTTGTAACCAGGTTTTAAAGGAGTACAATTTGACTAAACAAGGGTTGGTTAAGAAAAGTAATCCTAACTAAAACAAAGCCTCGTATTCTTCTCCCACCTGTAATCATGCAAGATACTAGGTCTGAGTTTTCAAATACTGTAGTGCTATTGTAGATAAAATAATTCTGTTTAACTTTTCGGCTGTTAATACATTTAGGACAAAAATAATTGGAAAATCTTCAGACCTTCAGTGCTTTCCGTTTCTTTGTTATTTTGTTGTTTACCAAATCAAAACATGATGCGATTTTCTCCAAATGGGATATGAAGTAATGGTGCTTTACAATTTGCAGACTAAACAGATCGGTTCAAGAGGGGGTATTATGTAAACTACATTTTTTGAGCTTTCTACCATGTTATAATGCTGTTCCCTCATCAAAAACATGCCTGAGGTTTTATCTGTCAGCGATACATGTTTCAGTAATTTAGCGTAATTCTATTTATTTCTCTCAGGCTGTATTTGAACCCTCCTTACGGTTAAACTGTAAGATTCTGTGCAATAACAAGTCCCACAAGCCTACGTCACCCATGCTCCCACATGACAATTCTCCATAAATATACAAATGCATGATACAAAAGCATTTTCAAAAGAATAAAAGTTAATGTGGGGATCTAGATATGTTATGTGTGAGTAATTAATACCCCATAAAAATAAAATACCCTCTCTTTAAAATGCTAAAAACATCCTAAAAGGTATTCAGTTTTTCTTTAATACTTTACGAAGATGTGAGTCTAGTCACTGTTGAATCTCTCTGACTTCTGATGGGCATGATTGACAGATCGATTAACCAATCAGGGACATGCATGGTCTGTTAGTATCAAAACTAATATGGGAGCTTATGAAATAAGAAAGTAAAAACAAAATAAAACAGGAGACTGAAAAACACTGCAGATTTCTATAGAATTAATGAGCAAAATCTGAAGTGAGACAAATATTGTTTTCAAAATGATAGATGACCAGTCAACTCCTTCGTTTCACATGCATTACAAGTAAAAACAAAAACAAATAAAAAACAAAAACATAGCTGAGTTTCCAGGCTCAAGATACAAAGAAAGGTGTGAGGACTGTCCTGATACATTGCTTTATAAAAAAAGTATATAGTATATTCTAAACTTAGCAGGTGACATTCTATTGAGTCCGATTATTTTTCTATTAAACACATCTCATTCTAAAATGTTCCTTAATCTATCTGTAAACCTGTCACTCAGCAGCATGCAGAATACTGTATAATGGATGTAATACATTGTTTACATTTCACTCCTATTATGGGTGTTTTCTATTCGCCTGTCATCTGGATTTCCTTCAAGTGAGACTCATTGTTGTTATACAATGCAAATCATCATGTATTAGGATTCCTGGAGCGAGCTTGAGTTTTGAAGTGTTTTCTTTTCTGTCCATCATGTCATTATTATAAAGTCAAGGTTTGATCATTCATACTCCATTTTTAAGATGTTGCCACATTGTGAGTGTCTGTCATTCAAAATAAGCTTTTAAATGAGAGTAATAAGAGAATTCATTTGGAACGTCTAAATATAGAGACGATACATTGACAGATTACTAACATCTATATTCACAATGACATTTTAAAGGTGCTGTACTCTGTGTTGGGAAAGTTAATTTCCTACATGAACTAGTTCAAAGTTCAGTTCACAAATTTCAAAAGGAACTAGTTTGTTCATAGTTCATAATTGTTTATAGTTAATAGTTTTTTTCATAGTTCCAAAAAATGTATTTTCGCTCTTATCATTGTTCTTTTTTTTTTTTTTTTCTAATACTTTGCTGTTATTTTTCAGTATTATTGCCAAAGCCAATCTAGAACCACAGACAGCAATTATTTTATTAGTTTTAACAATGAAACTATGTGTGTTTCACCTTCACTTTATCCAACCAGGGTTCACATGAGCATTTAGGGAACAGCATTTCAGTGTTGCTGTCCGTTCAGTCCACACTAGTCCACCCTACAGCATAGGATTATTTATTTATCAACACAGCAGATGCGGCACAGTCTGAGTGCAGACAGTGCCGCTGCCTGTGCGATTAACATGAAGTTGCAGCATTAGCTATCTAATCTAGAACTAAATCAGTTTATGACATAATAAATGCAGGTGGGTGCATAAATGCTGAGAAAAAATGTTTCAAACTTCAGTAGTCAAACATCCACTCATACCTGATCGATACAACTAGCCCCATCCCGAGGAGAGCCTGAAATGTGCTGAAATCCTACAAGACACTGACATGATACCAGACAGAACAGCAGCTCTTTCTGCAGGAGACATGCCCAGTACAGCTTGAAGTGGCATAGTCTGATAATCCCTCTATATTCTTTTTTGTTTTGCCTTGTTTCAATGACACATGCAGCGATGTGATGCTGGTGGCTAGTGTTGTTGTCAGATTAAATGTTTTTCCACTACATATTAAGGGCTCTTTACGATGTGTTTAGCTGGGTTTTCATTCTATTTATTCCCCTTTATGAGTTTATAAGGGCTTTTCACAACTTTGAGAGACGAGAGTGGAGTTTACAGTAGCGGTTAAGTTAGCAACAATGAGCATGCCAGCACCGCACTTCCTGATTGTCAGACAATAACACACATTATAATAACATGCAGACTGCAGCGGTCTAGTTTTGACCCCACATACTCCGTTTGTAATACATCTGTGCTGGGGCAAAACGATTTACGCTCAGTTACTAAATTGGGTACAACCACTTTACGCCATTTTCTGATCTGTTATGATGTTGTTTCTTCATCACAAATATGCCTGGAGTTGTGTTTTGTTTCATTCACACATGTTTAACACCCTGCATATTTAGGCTAAGTTCTTCTCTTGAACAGAAAACATTCTTTTTCACCTCATGATGTCATGTAATATAGAAAATATGCTACTGTGTTTTTAAACGCCATACACCTTCACTAGAATCATTTGTATAATATCAGCCCTGGAACTGTCAATCTTGACAGTGCAAAAAGTAAAAGGTAGCTGTTAACTTAACACCTATACCACTGCATGACATCACAAGGTGGGACCATAGACTGTATAAAGACGTGGACCAAGGCTTCAGTCAAATGTAGCTTGTGATGCTAGCGGTTACAGGTGCAAATTTTTTAAATGGACAATATAGCGAAATTAAAACTCCAGGATCATTTAGAGCAGGTTGATAAGAACTTTACAAAACCAAAATGACGAGGCTCACTGCAGCAGTTATAGAGAGAGGGGTGACAATATTCCAGTGTACGTCAATGGGAGCCAGGGTCCGAAGGTGCTATGGGCAAAACAAAGCTGAACTTTGGAGATACACAGGTAGACGTGTAAATGAAACAAAACACAACTCCAGGTATATTTTTGAGGAGGTAACAACATTATAATATGTCTTAAAGCTCACAAGAGTCATTTCTGTGTAATGTTGGGATCTTTAAGTGTGACTGAAGTCTAATGGAATTATATGTATCCTCCTCTCCACCTATCTACAAAGAACGCACATCTTAAGAAAAAGCGAGTTGGAAGTAGCCCTGGTTGTCCTTTGTGGGCTTGACTCAGACAGATATATTTAGCCATACTTCGTCTTCGGCATTCCCCCTCTCTGTCAGAGCTTCTGTGTTCCAACCGGCACAGCGACAAGGGGTCTTCCAAACTATCAGGGTCTTTGTTGAAAGAACAGCGGCTCTGAATCGCTCCCTTATGTAGTGGACACAGGAGCTGATTCACTAGCTTAGGTTGTTGGTGGGCGCTCCGTGTGTCCGTACAAAGGCCACTGTTGTTGGCGATAGGAGCCTCGCTGTCTTCCCATGACCAGTATGGACAGCCCATGTCTAAAGCCGAGTCAGGCCAGGGCGAGGGGAGCGGTCACGGGCAGGAGTCACGGGTGGACACTGGTCTCCTGGAGCATAGAGAGGGGCTTGTACCTAAAGGGATACTTGATAATGGGGGTGAAGACACAGGCGGATTCAGAAAGCAGGATGTTGGAGAGATCAATACATTGGCCTATCACGATAACACATTTTGAAGCGTAATACATTGTTGAAATAAATATAGATATAAAAGGTAATATTGAAACTAATTTATACTTCTTAATTATTAATCATTTAATTTATACAACACCTTTCAAGACAGCCAAAGCGCTTTACAGTATATTTATTCATTCACAACATACTTGGTGGCGGTAAGATGTCAAAAGTGCAATCTGCGCTGTTGGCCCCTTTCACGTTCACGTACACACGACTTTCATAGTAGCAAATGTGGGTGACGTGCCTTGCCTAAGGACACAATGACAGTTTTAGCCACTGGTGCCGCACTGTGACAGCTTGAATTCCCAGGGGTCCCCATCCAAGTACTAACCAGGCCCTGACTTGCTTAGCTCCTGAGATGTGACGCGATCAGGCTCTGAACCCCCCAAAAAAGGTACAAAATGTTAAAAAAAAAAAAAAAAAAATGTATGAGCTGCAATAAATAACTACCAGAATGAAACACTGTAGAATTTAGTTTGAATCTATAATGAGTCATAGACGTTATTTATTCAAGCCTCTACAGTTCAAACTCATTGTATTCCAAATGAATAAATAACCAAAAAGTTCTCAAAGTTCTCACTATAACAAAATATTATTCCATCTATTATGCATTGAATGATTAGTCAATATAGTAATTATCATGACAGGCCTATCAACACAAAAGAAGTTGTAATGGTAGTGTAAGAGGAAAATGTGTATGTGATACTACTAGAAACTTAATGTTAGCAGTTGATCTATTTTGTGAAGGCGTGGGCTTTTTTCCCACTCTACGTAAAGCACCATGAACAAGAATCAACTCTCTGGGAATTCTCAGGCAGTTGGTTTCCCATGATTCTTGGCAAATAATGTGCATGTTTGGGCGACAACTGGTGTTGCTGTTTGTAGCTTCTCTATTAGTTATAACCCAAACAAATGCTTTGAAAATGCATAAGGTATGTATTTCAGTCTCATTGTTCTTCATTTTCTACATTTATATAAGGTCAAGGTTCACTGTTTAATCCCCATAAGGAACTTTGTCCTCTGCATTTGACCCATCCGTCAATGCTGCTGGGGCAACCTATAGTTAGGCTTGGTGAGAACTACTTTAGCTGGAGTATTTTTACTATGGTGCATGTTTTGTGTTTATGAGAGAAACCAGAGTGACCAGAAGAACCCACCCAGACATGGAGAGACATTTCTAAACCAGAAGCATCTTGCTGTGAAACGTGAGTACTAGCCACTCAGCCATTGTGTTGTCATAAAGGAAAATGATCTTATCCAGAAGAAACGAAAATCAGTCATTTTATTTAGCATCTTTGACATGTGGGCGAAGGACGGCTGATTGAACATCTCAAACCTGCTTTCTTGGATAGGTGGGAATTAGAGTGAAAAGACTCCCATCTAGCAGCAAATAGTATCTTTAATAAATCTTAGATATTCAAAAATGTTATATATTATTATTCCTAATTTAGACTCCAAAAGTATATTAATTATTTATGATTATAGTAATTATTAATATTATAGTCAATTTTGTATAGTCATAGCTGTGATGGCCTCCATTTTCCCCCAGTTTCACAACAACCAATCAAAATGTCAGTGTAATCTTTCAGTCATCAAGGAGCAATCCATAGCAAAACAAAACAAAACAAAACCTAAAAATAATTGTCAACTGGATCTTGGACACAGTGTTTGGTTTCTCTATTTTCTACATTACACTGAACAGATACTAGTGGTAAGTGATGGGGGTCAAAATGTGGACACCCTGTTAACTCAATACACTCTGTCAGTGGTAGTGATGATGGGTGTTGACTGTTGACTAGCTAAGGTGAATCAGTCTGACAGCCGGAACCATATTTCAACATTGTGCGGGCTTTTGTCACTGCGGGGGAAGTCCTTAAGCCCCTCACCACTACCACACCTCTCAGGCCAAAAGACACACGGACTAACTATACAAACTACTGTTGACAAAAGGAGACTTAGGACAGAAGTGAGACAGGGGACAAGTTTGTTAAAGATAGCAGGGTACATTAACATGACTAGGCGCCCGCTCAGTAGGGGCCTTTCACACGGACACTGCCCTTATTAAGCAAGATGAGATGGAACTGATAGAACTGATAGATGAGTCTGCAATTGACAGGCTAGTGTCAGGGAAGCAATCATAAATATATTGGCTTAACACCAAGTGCAAATGTACTTTGAGTTTTCTGTGTCATTGATCACCAGGGCAACCAGATGTTATGAGTAAAACAACTAATGATTGATGTATTGACCTATCAGTATTCTAATGATTGTTAACTACTGTATTTTCAGTAAGATAAACTATTAGCTATGGCAGCTCATTGCATTAACTTGAATAAAAAAGATTTCTATTTTCATGAGAAATTATTCTCTTTTAACAAGAAAAAAATCTGATATTATGGTAAAACAACCCTATAGATATGTTTTTACAAGTAAAATAAGTTTTTATAAAAACAGCGAAGAGTAAACTTATCTTGGGTGTAAGCTTATGTTTGGTGGGTATTAATGTAAGCTATTTATTTTACAATCAAGTTGATTTCTAAATAAAGTCTTTCTTTTGGAGTCAGTGAAAAGAGTCTGGCTGTAGACCTCCGTCCAGAGGACCCTACCCCCCAACATTCAGTATCAGGCATGATTCATTGAGCCAAACAGACACTTTCTCTAAACTCTGGGTTAATTTGGTATTGATGGCAGCAGGGGTTTTACTGGACACATCTGAAGGCTCACATCAGGACACACTTCAGGCAGATCGTTCACGTAAAGGCAGAAAAGAATAGGCTCCAGGATCGTTCCCTGGGGGATGCCCGTCTTAATTTTTATGTATTTATTTATTTATTTTTGTTTGTTTTTTTGTTTTTTTTACATTTTCAATTACCAAACACTCTCTGTAGATATAATTCAAAACCAAGAACTGAAAAATTAAAAGATGATCATTTTGAGAGAATAAGATCAAAATGTACAGTATCGAATGCCCTCTTTAAGTCCAGGAACACTGTGCCCACCAAGTTTCATTTATCCATGGGATGAATGATGTTTTCCATCAGGGCACAGATGGCCGATTCAGTGGAATAATTCTGTCTAAAGCCGTACTGTTGTGTTAATTTCCAAATGTTTAGTGAATTGCTTCTCTTAGACATCACAGGAACTAAGCTTATTGGGTGGTAATTACTGGCATCTGCAGTGCTCCCAGACTTAAAGATAGACATCATTCAAGTTTTTTTCAGGTGTCTGGAAGTTTTCCAATTCTGATTTAGACACTGACAATGTGGGTCAAAGGCTGAACCAATATGTCAGTGTATTGTTTAATAAAAGCTACATCCATGTTAAAGAAGTCTCTAGATGGTGTGGGTGTTTAGATCAGTAACTGCTTTTAATACAAAATAATAAAATTAAATAGTAAAATAATTCTTGTTATTTGTAAGGATTGAATTTACATGATTTTTGGCTACATCATCAGGAAATTTAGAAGATCCTGTACTGACTGACTAAATAAAAAAATAAAAAAATGTTGAATCAAACTGCAATTTGAACATGATCTGAAATGTGACATTAAAGGCAATAGCAAGAGGAACACGAAGCCCAACCAACCTTGCATCATTTTGCCTTACAGATATATTCACAGCATGAATTTCCAAATACATTTTCTTAATTTGGACTAACTGCTACAGAAGTATCAGAGAAGATTTTGCTTTTATTTCATCAATCACAAAAAGTCCTACTTAAACAGTTATCTTTTGAAAATGGATTTGCAATTTCAGTGAAATACCTTTTATGACTTGAACCATTTTTTCCCAAGAGTGTAACAAATAGCTCAGTTGATATTATAAAAGTAATCAACCTACATTAAAGCACTCTACAGTATGAGCTGCACAGTTATTTAACACTGTAATGGGCCTGATCGGGCTAAGAGAATAACTGCTGAAATAATTAAAGTCTTCCAGAGTCTAGCTGTAGCCTGTACATTAACATCTGGAATCAAACAAGATACACAACGTGCAATCCTTCATGCTTAATCTACATCGATTATACAGCGCATCAAAATGTAAATATCCCTATAGTCTGACTGGGCCTTTGAAATGCAAGGAAATGCATAAAGTGCTCAAATGTGATTCAGTTGGCGTATTACTGTGTCTTGTTTATTTTATCATTATCCTTGCATTGGTCTACACATGGAATTATAAACAATTTATACTGTGTGAGGCTGTGGGAGATTTTTCATAATTGACAAAACTACTGAAATATGAACTGAAACTAATACAACAATCACATTTCAAAACATGTTTGTACAGATCCGCCTGCATTCAAATTGCAATTTCTACATTACCGGCAGCCCTACTTAAAAAAAACATGTGTACTACTGTGTGTAGATGTTCTAGCAGAGGAGGCCCCTCAGGGCCTTCAAGGTATTCAGTGAAGGCTCAAGAAAAAATATTGAAAGAATTTTTGTAATACTAATATATTTTTTTCAATATTTTTTATTCAGTGAGTAATAAACACTACACTAGTAATAATTTCTAGATCATTGTTATAAACTTGGACTAATATTTCTTTGGAAACAAAGGGTTAACATAATGGGATGGCAATGGACCAATCACAGTTTTTCTTCCAATGGTATCTGGGTAAAACAATGACTGCCCCTGCAGACAGTGAACTAAAAAACACCTGCAGGGCCTTCGGTGGTTGAAACGAAGGCCCGTGTAATACAAGTCAATGTGGGTATGAATTTGAGATTGACAGTTGTCTTAGCCAATCATATTTCATTGAGTTATAGGTGGGATCATATCATGATATCTTCTGGGCCTTCGCGAATACCCTGTGAAAGCATATATAAGCGAGACCGCAGAGTCAAAAAATGCACTGGGCGCGTCTATTTGGACACCTCAGGGATTTCAGAAAGAAGGAACAACCCGGGAACCGGAGCTCAGAGCCCGCAGCCAGTTAAAAAGTAACAAATGATTATTATTAAGAAATATATGAAGTAAGCTTCATTTAGCTTCATTTTTTTTTTAAATAAATGATTTCATGATAGCCAACAATTGATCCTAGTGAAGGCCCAGGGTCCAGGTCCACGGTTCGCCACTGAGTTCTAGTACAGGTATTCTGGTACTAGAGGTTGCCAGATCTGATTGGTTTAAACTATTTTGTTATAGTAGTTTTATTCTTATAGTTAAGAAGTTTGAAGGTTCATTTCTCAGACAGGAACAATACAATTCTTGCCCAACCCTTTAGCTGGAATTAACATGACATTGTATGGGGAAGTGACTTGTAGAGCAGCATAAGTATTAGTATTTTGTTTGGTCTATAAAAAAAGACTTATTATAATATTGAATCAAAATGAGTTGTAGAGGATCTTCTCTTTCAAATGGGTCAGTTCCTCCTATTTCAAGTAAATGGCTCATATTATGCTCTGTACTGACCTTTGTTATAATGTTGTTTCCTCATCACAAACATGTTGTGTTATGTTTCATTCACACATATTTAACACACAAACCTCACATATTTAGGCTGAGTTCTTCCCTCAGACAAAAAACACTGCATTCCACCTTGTGCTCCACTATGTTTTTAAACTTCACACACCTTTATTTTTACTGCCCTGGAACTGTCAATCTCTACTGAACTAAAAGTAGAAGGTAGCAGTTATCTTTAAAACTACCACTACATGACATCACAAGGTGGAACAGAGTATTTTGATCTTTGGAGATGTAGACAGAAAAAATAAAAAGGCTACTTAAACGTGTGTAAATGAAGTGAAACTCCAGGATTTTTTTGGAAGTGGTAACAGGTGGTTTAAAGCTCACAGTCATGAGTTTTGCATAATATAGGATCTTTAAATCTATTAAACAGCACTAAACAATAAGTGAGAATAGCGTGACTAAACTAAATCTTACATTTTAGCTGCTGATTGAACTTGTTAATGGCTTAAGATGAAGTAGACACATTTTGATACTATAGTGTGTAGATTCTGACTGCTTCTGTCAGAGCTGGTTTTACAGGTGAAGATGCTTTTATCTCTGCAGTGACACAAACAGTCATCTGGATTAAGGACATGTTAAAACTATTGTTCTGAAAGAAACCCACAGAAACCCACTGTTACCAAAAGTGTAGGAAAATTGTATTCAAAATGTCAAACTAATGATGGGACGATACCATATTTAAAACATCAGATTTGATGTGATCTGAAAACATTTGACTAGTGGTATGTATTAGTATAAATAGTAATTTTAAGATGTTAATTACATAAAACAATATTTCCATAAACAACAAGAGTTTCAATAGAGCTAAATAGCAGTATACCTGACAAAGATGGAACACTCTGATAAGATGTTTCTATGCCCATGTTTAATGTTTAATATACTTAAAATCCCTATTTCAAACTCATAACAGATCAACAACAGTAAAATATGTTACAACTATGGTGTTGTAAAGACAGAAAAATAGTAACAAGTTTAAACTCCCACAAGTGGCAAGATAAATATTCATATTCAAACAAAAGGCAAATACACATTTCATTTTCTTTTTTTCCTTTTTTTATTGTTTGTTTCAATTGTGCTCTGTCGTGATGGATACTTTTAAACACACACACAGGTAAAAATCCAACAACAATTTAAAATAAGCAGAAAGAAGAAATAATCTTATAAGCCCTTTTAATAATACACACATGCTAATGGTGGTTTGAAGTTGTTTCTTAAACATGTGGATGTTAGAGGATGTCTTTAAAATATATTCCACAGTTTTACTAGCCAGGATGGCGCCACCTAGTGCCTCCACTCAATTTCATTTCTCTTCAGCGACAAGGTCAGGAATCAGAATACACTAGATGGTTTAGAAAAGCCCCAGAAGTGCAAGTTCGGGCACCAGCCAATCAGCAAAGAGCCATATCTTCTGTGTTGGCAACGATTCCTGAGATCGAGGTTTTAAAGCCGGAACAAAGAGAATGTTTGGTGAATTTTATCAAGGGGAAAGACGTTATTGCCCTTCTTCCTATGGGATTTGGGAAAAGCTTAATATACCATTTAGCCCCATTAACAGTGCATTACATACATCACGACCAAATAACAATGATTTGTTAAATGAAAAAAGTACCTGCCTACCGTCGAGCGAACGAATTCTAATGCTGCGAAGTCAGACGGTTTCTATGAAGTGAAACCGGCTGATGAATCAGGCTACAGTTTTACACCAGCCACAGACATTCCCATTTGTTTCTTTGAGGTTCTGGCAAAGAAGAGAGAGAAGCGAAGCTTCCGTCTGCTGTCATGATCAGATCGAAGGGAAAACAAGGTTTGTACAGCTGAAGGCAACACTCACTTCCTTGCTTTATATCACCATGAGTGTTTGTAATTTAACGAGACCTGGCAATTTAACATCTCTTCTCAGTGTGAGTGTACTTTATGTCTAGAGCTTCGGTGCATGTGTAGTTATGACACTTTTAAAAACAGACATTTGCGTTTCTATTCACATATAACTGATCCCATTATTTTATGAGCAAAGTGCTGTTTGTATTAGAAGACATGGGATAGGGCTGAGGTTGCGTGTTAGTCTTTGTGGGAGGATGGTAGTTGCTGTTTATGTACACACTGGCTGAAACTTGATCTGATCTGTCACTGCCTTCCCAGCCTGACCAGTCTGTCAGACTCACTGTACTGGTGGTTGCTTCTGTGTTGTCAGCACTATTGTTGTCACGATACTAATTCCATATTTAAACAAAATAGTTCAATTCCTATTTCTAAATAAATGGTTCTGTTTAGTTCTATTTATATGATTTATTACAGTATTGTTTAAATCAATATCTAGTTTGACACTAGTTTTAGTATAATTTGTTGACAGCCCTAGACAGCATATAGCTCTTGCTGATGTAGGAAAGGGTGTATGTCCCTTTTACACGATTACAAATTTCTATCCGATGACTTTCTCCTTTTAAAACTGCAAAACCAAAAAGAGTAAATTTCTCACATTGTTCATTTTGCTTTCTTCAAAATTAAATACAGTTAGAAACTTGTTATAGATTTATGGTAAAGGGTATGGCCAGTTCAAACTCTCCGCAGGTACAAATAAGAACACAATACAAATGCGTTTTTTATTTTAGCTATTTACAATTTAATCAGCTACAGCTACAGTTATTTACAATTTAATCAGCTCCAGCTATTGGTCAATGTGATTCTACTGGCTGAAAGCTGATCTAGCAGAGTGTCACTGTCCGTCCAGCCTGACCAGCCTCTCAGTTAGACTCTCCCCTCCCCCCACCCGGCCGCTGCCTGTTGCCCTGTTAGCCGCCGCTCTCTTCCCATGCAGCCCTATTATGTAAGCTGTTATCCAATCGAAGCTTTACTGGATCACCCAGTCCTCTGCGAGCATGTTTGTTTGCATAGTTTGGAGCTGACAGCAGTACAAAGAAACCTGGATGTTTCAAAGGGCTTTATGTAACTAAAACATACATCTCTACCTGAACTGTAGATAGATACAGACAATTTATAGTGTGGTGTACAAATGATCCATGTGCGGGTGATGTTACATTTCTGAAGTAATTACATTTTGTCATACACAAGGAAAAGTACCTATAGTGGACCTTGTATTTAAAAACATTGCTGTGTTTAGCAGTGTTCAGCCATTTGATTTGATGTCACTATTGGATGCAACATGTTTTAGAGAGCATATACTAGGGGTGTAATGATATCCAAGTCTCACGATACAATATCGTCACGGTATGAACCTCGTGGAATGATATTTATTGTGATATCATGGGAAAGCTCACGATATGGTGGGAAGGCTCACAATTAGGGATGTAACGATATCCAAACTTCTTGGTATGATGTTTTTACAATATACATTTCGCGGTATGATATTTTTTGAGATATTTCGTAGAGGCTAACAAAACTGTGAATATGCAACTTTTTTCCTGTTAAAATGCCTTAACAAGACTTAATCCAAACAACTAAAACTTAAAAGTGCTTAAAACTGTTATTTCTTCATGTAGTCTGCACTGGCATGGAGCAAAGGATCATGGTCTATGTCAGGGGTCGGCAACCCGCGGCTCCGGAGCCACATGCGGCTCTTTAGCATTCCCTTTAGTGGCTCCCTGGAGCTTTTTCAAAAATGAGTGAAAATGGAAAAGGAATGATTTTTTTGGTTGTTGTTTTAATCTGGTTTGTTTAGGGGTAAAACCCTCGTTCATCTCTGGTCATGGATTGATCCATCAACTGTGTGCAAATGCAAAGACATTAAAAGTGTTTCAGCAGAACAGGTGAGCTGAAGCGGGGGGTGGTGTCCACCTCCACCTGAGAAGCGCTTTCCCCGAAAAAACAAACAAACAAACAAAAAAAAAACACTTGCGCAGACGGACGCTCAGAACAACATATAATGAACCAAACGGGATTCACGCTTCTGTTCGGATGCTGCACCACATCGGAACCAGCCGCGGCCGAGCGCGGAGGACCGGAGCAGCCCGGACCTGTAGTCCACAGCGCATTCTCGCTTTTCCCGCACAGAGGATGACACGGAACCGTTCGAACCCAGTTCTTTGCGCGCTAGTCTTGCTCGCCCCCGTCTGGAACCAGGACACGGAGGACGAAGCCTCAGGACAATCTGACCAAATCTTGAGGAGCTGCGCTGACTGCTCACGTGTGTTTTGCGCTGCTGCCCGAGCTCAGAGCTTCTCCGGGCTGATGTTTCGTACAAAGTTCTACATGCTGCTGTTTTCTGAGTGCTCCTATGCACGATCAGAAGAAATGCCACTGCTGCTCTGAATACTTCCATCATCGTCGTCAAAGCAACAGGTAAACGTCGGTCGCACTTTCAGCGCGTCAGCTCCTAAAACTCCGTTTATCTCAGTTTACACGCAAACGTGAAACCGGAGTTTTTAGAAAGATTCATTTTCAGAGGCGAATTCCCCGTTTGCGAGTGAACGATGTGAACAAATGAAGGGAAATGTCTCCGTTTTTAAAAATACCCATGTACGTGTAAACGGGGCCTAAATGACAAAGGAATAAACACTAACCACCATGATTTCAGTGGCTACAGACGGCGCACCGAGTATGAGAGGGTCGCAAAAGGGGTTTGTGTCATCATGATGCTCATTTTGTATTTGTAGCCGACTTAGTCATTTTAATAGTCGGTTTATACAGCTCATATACTGACAGCCTTTGTTGCCTTCATATTAGGCTTATATAAGACTTTTAATTTTTTGCGGCTCCAGGCAGGTATGGTTTTTGTTTTTTTGGGCCAATATGGCTCTTTGAACATTTTGGGTTGTTGACCCCTGGTCTATGTGGTTTCCTCTGTCTTTTTTTCACTATTGCTGCACCATAACTCTTAATTTAAGCATAGAGACTTGTAATTCAAAATTTTGTGATGGTCCACGATACTATTGTGAGAACTTTGACGATATGATATGACAATATTTCGGCTATTGTTACATCGCAACATATACATGTACACAGACAATAAAATAAGAATTATGATGTTCTGAATGCATGAGGTAAGTGAGGAATAACTTTAGCTGCAAACTGTGTAGAATAAATGTTTTTAAAGGGCTCCTATTATGTTATTTTCTGATCTATGCTATAATGTTGTAGCCAGGCTGGTGCCACCTAGTGCCTCCGCTTGATTTCACTTCTCTCCAGCAACTAGGTCAGGAAATGAAATATACTAGACGGTTTGCAAGAAGTTGTAGACTTGCTGTGGTACAGCAAAATGGTAAATAAAGCAGTCGAGATGGATGTAATCAATACAAACTTAGCATTTTTAGTGCACTTTTAATTTGCAAGTTCACCTCGCAGAAACAACAATGATCGTTGACAGACATGTTCACCTCTCTGCTTTGTTTGCTGTTGTGTCAGCAATTACTTGGACACCACTGAGCGTTCTGGCACATTACATACGTCACGACCAAAAAGCAGCGATTGGTTAAATAAAAAAAGCACCTGCTTATTACTGTCAAGCGAACGAATCAGAAGGTCAAACGGTTTCCACGAAGTGAAACTGGCTGATGAATCAGACTAATAATGTTGTGTCTTCATCAAACATACCAGGAGTTGTGTTTTGTTTCTTTCACAGATGTTTTGGTTAACTTCATCTCTCAGACGGAAAAATCATTGTGATGTCATGAAGTGGTAGTTTTCAAGTTAACAGCTATCCTTTGTAGAGCGAGGCGATTCCAGAGCTGAAATTATCCACATGAAATCACAAGGTAACAAAGTGTTTTCTGTTTTGAGAGAGGAACTCAGCCTAAATTGTGTGTTAAACATGTGTGAATTAAACAAAACACAACTCCAGGTGTGTTTGTGATGAGGAAACAGCAGAGTAACAATGATCAGAAAATAAGGCATGATACAGAAAAGTCCTTTATGTAACCAAAACGCCCATCGCTACCTGCACTGCAAATAGAATGTATGTGTACATGCGGCAGTATGGGGTATACAAATGATCCGAGTGGGCGGTTTTCTATTGACTGAGCTTTTATTCCGAAACGCATCCGCTGCTCGTCTCCATCCGTAGTCATAGCAGTGGCTGAAGAGGGATTTATGCCAATTAGACTGCAAAGAGGGAGCAGTGGGTTCAGTCTCAAAGCAGAGACAGAGTTTAGTACAACAAAAAGGAGGACAGAAAATATCAAATGGTTTCAACATCCAGGTACGGGTGTTTATGAGTGCGCAATAGCAGATAAATAGGTAATGAGCAAATCAGGAGGTTTTAGAACAGAACAAAATGTGGTTGTACAGAACATGCATGGGAGGTCAATGTCAAGAGGGGATTTCATGAAAGATATTGATCTTTTAGCAACCGAATCATTTGAATGCTTCCGTCGCAACTAACATGCTGTAAATGCCATAATAATCTACTCTCTATGGAAGATTTTAAAGGTCCTATATGACACAAAATTGATTCTTGTGAGCTTTGAGCCATGTTAGAATGTTGTTACCACATCAAAAACATACCCAAAGTAGTGTTATGTTTCATTCACACGTCTGAGTAATTCTTCATCTCCAAAGCTCAAATGCATGTAGTGGTCGTTTTCAAGTTAAGAGCTTTTTTTTTTTACCTTTAGTTCAGAAGAGACGGGCAATCCCAGGTCTAAAATGAGCAATTAGAGTGTTTTCTGTTTGAGAGATGAACTCAGTCTGAATTTGCTGTATGTTAAACATGTATGTATGAAACAAAATACAATATTTTTTGGTGAGGAAAACACATTATAAAATAGATCATGAAATATGGGCCCTTTAATTATTTTTTCGGCACATACTCTTTCTGTTTCTAATTGAAATGTTCACTGGTGGAACACAATGGCAAAGAGGTTAGTACTTATGTAACAGTTTGGCCCATTAACCGAAAACATGCACAAAAGGCTAATCCTCCAGGTAAGTACTCTAGTGTGGGATTTTGGCTAGAATGATTCTCCGAGCAATGTGTGGAAATTGTCCACTGTTCCTGATGAAAGGTACATGCAGAGGGCAGATGTATGAGTAATGTAATGGTACAAGTAATGTACCGAACATAGTCATAGTTTTTTGCTCACTGATGCTTTCTTTTAGACCTTTTGTTTTTCTTCTGAGTATGGCAGGAACACCTTACATCATGTTGCATCACTGACATCTTGTGCCATTCAAGAATATTTTTTTTTTCTTTTTAGGCTTCAAATAAATCCCCAAGGGTCCCAGCCGAAGGAGCGATGTGTTGCTGTCCTCCCGTGGGCCCATCCCCGGTGAGGATCTGTAAGGGCCTGGTGCAGAGATCTACCCCGCGACTCGGCCCCACATAAGATGAAGACAATGAATAGATGGACAGATAAAAGTAAATGTGCTGTACCTGATTTTTACTGTCTTAAAGTTTTGAAAAACAGAACTAAGTTATAGGTCAAGTTATTCCTCACTTAGCCTGCCTTATGCGTTCAAAACCTTTAGGTTTAGTAAGTTTCGTAGCTCATCCAAGCTACTTCTTCAGTTCTGGCCAGACGCTGGTGAACACTTCTATATATATCTGCCTGCAGGGAGGAGGTAACTACACTGAAACTACTCTGAAACTAACACTACTTGTTTACAGTTTCTGTTTGTTAGTTAAGCCTATTCATCTGTCCTGAGTGAGGGGACATATTAGCATAATCATTCTGGTGCAAAATGAGTGTTTTCACACCTATTGCCCTGACCTGGTTAGCCCAAGGAGAAAATGTCTGAGCCCTCCATTTCTGTCCAAGGAACAGAAATGTAGGGCTTTCCTCAGGAGGCTACAACTACAACTCCATCCTCAAACCTAAAACCTAGAGTGTGTAAACCCCTCAGTCATCCAGGTAGAATTCATGGCAAAAGGAGAAATTCAATTTGTCAACTGGACAAAAGTTTATTTGGTCAAATACGTTTCACAGCTCATCCAAGCTGTCTAAGGTGGTGTCCACACGACAAAATTTTTGGTCAAAACAGTGAAGTTTGTCGCATTGTCGTGTGGACAAGCAAACCTCAGCTTTTGGAAAACGATGATTTCACGACCCCGTCATCACCACACGACCAGAAGAGAACCCCCCGTAACAACCGGTAACAACCATAATAACAACCATGGGGGACAACAGAGTTGAGTGTGTGCTCTCAGTTTATTTGCACTGTTGCATCAAAACCTCTTTATCTTTATTATTTAGACTATATGAACATGTTTTCTTTGTAGTATTGTGTGTCCTGTGGCTCTGGCTGTATCCTGTTCACAGCATCATATATAGGTGTGGCATATGTATTACATCATTTTCATTCAGGGCACCGTTGTTGTCTAGATGTGGATATTTATTGATCTAACACGTGTGTGTACACACATTTTTTTCAACCTGCAAAAAAAATAAAAAAAATCCAGGAGGGTTGTTGTGTGGACGTAGCTTTAAACAAAGGGCCAGACGTGTGAAAACCCTCATTTTGGCCTGAATGATTATGCTACATTATGCTGCTATTGGACAATAAAACACTTCATAATTAAATGCAGCTAGTACACAGCAGATTTATTTTTGACCTCTAGAGCTGTTTATACAATACATCTGGACTGGGGCAGATGGATTGTTTTTTAATCTAGCTAATAGTCCCTGTCCAGCCCTTTGTAAAATAAGTAACTCTTACATTTACCAGCTCTAAAGACCCTGTGAGGGTGTAAGCACGTGTCCTTGTGACCGCAGACTGTGTCATTGCTAAACACAGCCTTTGCTCTGCTGCCGCCAACGTTAAAATGCTGTTCTGCGTTAACTTTTACAAAACCTGCGCTCACCTTTGCTCTCTGAATCAGTGGAGCATGGTGTGAACAGTCATCCTCAGTGTGCCTGCAAAGCCTGACACTCTCTTCTCCTTCTGTGTCCCTTTAACATGTGATGATGGCTGTGCTCATTTAGTCAGGAGGCGAGGAGAGCGGGGGCTGATTCAGTAATGGAGTCACAGAGAGGCTAATCGATATATGCCGGCAAACTGTGAGTGTGCTGGATATACGGTATAGCCATGCATCATCTATCCGAGGGATATATTCCTGGATTTTTGAAATGGCATGTATGGGAAACTTGTTAGTATTAGCAAAGGTTTAAAAAAAAATTCTGAGCTCTTTTTTCTTCCAGTTCAACACCTAACTATCTATTATTTTATTTTAGCATTCCTTTTTATTATTGGTATGAATAAATTGCTGTAGAGCTGATATCTCCAAAGATAGATCCAACTGTATGGGGTTTTTGAGTAAGCAGTGATGGAGAAATTGCATAACAAACAATCAATTGATCAATCAATAACTCAGGAAGACAGAAGATTTAGACTTAGACGAACTTTATTGATCCACAAGGGAAATTATTTGGACACAGTAGTTCAAACATCACAATATATTATAACAAGAGCAACAATACAAATGGTATTAAATTCTAAATAAATAGAAAAAAAAAAATTACAAGCGACTGGTGTTAAATTAGACACAATTATAAAAATGTGTATGTGCTAGTAAAAAAGAAAAAAGAAGATATAGTAATACAAATAGATCTCAGCTATATACAAAAGGTCATAAGGTGCAAATACTGTATGAAACAGTGATTGGTGTGACATAGGGTTATCTATTACATAAGAGTGAGTTGTACAGTTGTATGGATTATGGTATGAATGTAGTCCTGCACATCACACTGTTTGAAAGGAGCTGAAAGAGCCTCTTTTGTGACATGCAGCCAATGTCCAGTTGGAAGGCAGATGAATTCTATAAACATGGAGTCTAATGTCTTGACGGTTCTGAACCAATTTATTCAATTATTGCATCAAACTTAACACCTTTTAAATCAGGAGTGCCCAATATGTTGATTGCCAAGGTCGTGTGGGGAGATTTTTGTAGTACTCAAGCCTCAAGACAGTTTTTTTTTTTATGGTCTTGGTCTTGTCTTGGACTTGACTGCATTTGGACTCGGTCTTGTCGAGTGTGATCATATTTCATTACAGCCACTGCTGTCGGCAATAAACTTGTACCGGTGTGCAGGAGCACGTGAGGCTTCTCTCTGCAGCCTGTGCGCTTGTCTGGAGCCCGTGGACACTGCGTGGCACGTCACAAACACACATGCCCCTAGTGCGCGCAACTGGTCCGCAACAGCACGTACAAGTGTGTATCACAGGACAGGTTCAATTTTTTAAAACATACCCGTCCGTCTGCCTCATGTCAGTGCACTGATCCGCGTCTTTTTGTGCTCTCACTCCTCCCTGCATATAGCGCGCACAGGCTCCCTCTTCATTGCGAGCTGATTAGAAAAGCAAGATGAAATTCGAAGCAAAATCTAATCTAAATTTATGTTACAGTGCTGGCACATAGTAGCCCTACAGCACACAGCAGGCCTACCACGACCGCAGTTGAAGTTTGCCTAAACAAAGTGCACAAATGCAATAAACTTTTGTCCAGATGACAAACTGAATTTCTTCTTTTGCCACAAATGCATCTGTGTTTGTCACGACGTGCATTTGGTAGAGGCTGGTAGAGGCTGCCAAATACCACTGCAAAACACTAAGAGAATGTAACTCCAGTTAGAAACTTGGAGAAAAAAAAAAAAAAAAAAAAACAGGTTTAAAACTCGTACTCACTTCACTTCTTCAATTTTCTATAAAGTGCCAGTGTGAAGTGATCTTTAAGAAGGGGTTCTCAAACTGCGGGTGACGGTCCATAAAAGGGGTGCAGTGTGTTTAAGTGCCATACAATTTGCTTGGCTTAGTAGTAGGTAGATCATTTTGACTTGGTCATTTTATAAGTAGCTTGCATGCTGAAAAAGTGTGGGCTCCCCTGTTTTAAGTAGTTTTGAAAGCATGGTTGTTTACCATCTCTACCTTTTTAATTGTATACTGTATGCATGTCATTTAAACTTTAATTCTTACATTTTAGGGAGCTCAGCAAGACTTGTAACCACGTGGTGAAAACAAAGGGGAATCATAATAAATAATTAAGTGTCTTGCTGCTTGACCGACTAGATTTTCTATTATTTTAAACTTAAACACACTGCTAACATAATTCATCTGAAAGACTGCCACAGCTCAAAAACAACCTCAAAAAAGATTGTAGGGTTTAACATAGAGGATCAGAGACAAAGAATAAAAATTGAACCATCTTGCGCCCAAAGGCAAGCTGTGACTTAGATCAAGCAGTGTTTTTGGGATCTTGGTTGCAGACTGAGCCGTTCCCTCACAGCGCAATCTCTGCTACAATCTGACCCATATAAAAGCCCCAGTTCATAGCGCACAGTCAGACTTTCCTTCAATTTTTGTGGAAACTGCTAGTGACGCTCCCCTCTGCTCTGCACTGCGATGTAAACAAAATTTCACTCTGAATTGCGAAGGCCTCTTGGGTGAGATGAAAAACTGGTAAGTATATTTTACATTTTTGTAAGCATACACAAGAATACGCAGAAGTAGCTAAAGGCAGCACTACCCTAGAGTGATTAAAGCTGAAAGACTGTGTTCCCAATTTTTATCCTGTAAAAGTAAAAATCTGTTTTGCTCCAGTATTAAATAAAGGTCCAAATCCAGCAACAATGCTTTGTCTGCATCTAATATCAAGCCTGTTTATTGACTGCACACCCAGCAGGCTAGTAGTTGTTAGTGGTCCCCTACCTGCAGTCTTGGTGAAGAATTGGGATGTTTGGATTGCTTTGGAAGAGTGAAGAATGAGTTTGGACCACTACAACAACTACATTTTACATGGTTTGAAAATGGGAGTCAAGTCTTGGGCATAACATACTACAGAATATATGGCACTGAAACCTGTTCTAAATATATATATATATATAGATATATACCACATTGTGATGTAAACACTTGTCATCCTTAGATGTCCAGTTTCACTCCAAATTGAGAAAACTTCTTAAATAAATAAAAAAAAATAAATAAAAAATCCAATCGAATACATTTGAAACAGCATATACAAGGATTTAAAGAGTCTATGACAGGCTAGACTTTTTTACTCAAACACAGGTAACATCATTAGGTTTAAGGGTTAGGGCTCGAGCATACAAGCGATCGAAATGAGTTTCCTCCGCACTGGCTGGGTGAGGAGCTCAGTCACACAGGAGGAGCTCGGAGTAGAGCTGCTGCTCCTCCACATCTAGAGGAGCCCGCTGAGGTGGTTCTGGATGCCTCCTGGGCATGTCCCACTGGAAGGAGGTCCCGGGGAAGAACCAGGACACGCTGGAGGGACTATGTCTCTCAGCTCGCCTGGGAACGCCTTGGGGTCCCCCTGGAGGAGCTGGAGGAAGTGTCCAGGGTGAAGGAAGTCTGGGAGTCTCGACTTAGACTGCTGCTGAAGAAAATTGATTTTTACAAAAACTTTCACCTTTGTTTTCTGAATTTGGCCTTTTTTAGGTTTAAAATTTGACTTTCTGGTTGGAAATCATAACATCACACTTGGGAATACCATAACTGTTACCTAGCAAAACCCCTCTAATGTACACAGAAATTATTCTCTGTCAAATACAAATATAAGAAACCACCTTTATTTGGCTGAAATAATGTTTAAAGGATCAGATATATATATATATATATATATATATATATATATATATATATATATATATATATATATATATATATATATATATAATTTACGTACATTGTGTTGAACTTTTGGACAGAATTCTCCCAACTCTGCTTTGTGATCAATATGTTTGAACTCTATACTTCCTGTAATTTTCAACATATTTTTCAACTTTTCTTTGCAAACTCCTTCTTAATTGGTGTCAAAGGATCATTTATATTTTCAATAGTTTTAATCCCATCATCATACTAATCATAAAAATCTGCCATACACACTTTAAGCATATACAGCTAACAGCAGTTTTAGATCGGCATCGCAAGACATTAAAGTTTGAAGTTTCAATTTTCATCCTGCACAGTGGAATCTGTTTTGCCCTACTACAGTTTTTGAGTAAAGGTAACTCCTGAGGTCAAAATCCGTCAACTTTGCGCTGTCTGCATTTAATATCAAGCCTTTTTATTGATCGCGCACTCAGAACTGTTAGCAGGATCTTTGTTATCTGTCCCCCAGCTCTCAGTGAAAAATCGGAATGTTTGGATTGCTTTAGGAAAGTGAGGAAGAAGTTTGGTCAACAACTTAAAAGAAATTATTTACAGTTAGAAAAAGGCAAAACGAGAAATGCTAATAATTTAAGGGTAATTTGGGGACATTTTGTTCCATTCATAGATTTGTATAACTCTACAGATGTGTAATTACTTGAGTGAATGTGCTTGATTACTGACTTTGTTTTGTTTTATGACGTTTGGTGCTTTTTGTTTTGGTCATCTGTATTGCATTGTACTGTTGCTATATGGTTTATGGAAAGAAAAAATAAATAAAGAGAATACACACATTTTAAATGAATACAGGGCCTTTATTAAGGGTCAAGTTTTAGGCATAACACAGTACAGAGTATTGTACACATTAACCATTTCACTGAAACTTAAAGCCATACCTTTTTAATAAAGTGTTGATACCTTGGAGACAACTTCAATGGCAGCCAATCATTTTTAGCTTTTCACATCTCCCGTGTGAAGTGGACATAAAATAATCATGTGAAGATACCTGCATCAAAAGTCTGAAAAAGCCGAGTCAAATGGAGCGCGACGGCACAAGAAAAGGCCAGTTGCAGCGGGGCTGGTGCATCCTGGCAGCTCCTCTCTCTGGTCTGCGCCTCCTCAGTCAGCTGTGATTTCCATATCAATATTTGAGTGACACTGAATAATTTAGAGTCGTGCGGTGACACAACAGGACGCGAGGCTGAGCGGCGCCCTGCCTCCGCTCCGCATTGTTTGTGTGTACGCGTCGTGCCATTTGCATTCGGAATATATATCTCTGAGTAAACTGACAGAATTGAAAAAGCAATCATGTACGTGAATGTCAGGAATGGGAATGGGAAATTCAAATAGGCTGCCACTTGCCTCCCTGAAAAGACTCATATAAGTTACGCTAAGCAGCCCTGAAAGGCAACACTTAGAGCACACACACTCGCATTATATGACTGATGGCATCTGAAGCAAACCTATCTGTCTGAGATGGGATATTCATAAGACTGCAATGGAGGCATCTTTTAGGTAGACAGTCTAGATAAATAAGTGTTGAATTGTATCTGGGATTGGATTTCAGATATCCATATTTCTATGAAAAAAGTCATATTGGGCCACCTGAGTTTTGTTTGATGATTTTTTATTTATTTTTAATTTTTTTCCCAACTTTCAATGATAAGCCCAAAGGCCAAATCAAAATGGAATTTTTGAAAACATTTAATACTATATTGCATGCATGGTTAACAAAATGTCAAGAGCTGTAGTATAAATTCTATGCTTTTTGTGGTGGTATTTATCCTTAACATAATGTTGGAACATGGAAAAACTGCTTTCCTAATCATTTTCACTGGTCACGCCCTCTGTTGGCAACAATGTGTGCACCTTGTTCAACCTACAAAATAAATATCCAGTTTTAGCTGTCGACAAACTAACACATCAATGCCAATATAGGGAACCACACACTTCCTCTGACATCACAATCCTGAGAAAATTCAATATACATGCTTGGTGATGTCTTATATAGGCAAAAACGTTTTACAGACGACTACTGAAACCCCTGTAAATGACACGGAATACAACGCCAGATAAAACTGGAACAATATTATAACATGGTTAAAAGCTCAAAAAAGTGCATGAACATGTGCTCTTTATTTTGAACAAATAATTTAACGCCTTAACAGACAACTGATCCAACTGTTCAACTAACCACTGAACCAAACCAAACAAAGCTTTTCAAACATAAATGTCCTAACCTTTGTTTTAACGCATTGTCCTCGTTCTTTTGACAGAACTCTAGCAACTGGGTCAAGTGTGCACCATGCTGCGCTGTCAGAGCCACGGCTATGTACTAATGGATTAAGGTCAGACCATTCAAATAGTGTTTTTTTTCCCAAATTGCTTTCTCTCTGCCTCCATAAACCTTGCGCTTAAGTTTTTGTACTCCTGCATTTTGAGGATATTAACATAATTACAGTGTGCTGATTTAATTATTAGCTTGTGCGTCACCATAAATAAAAAATGTGGAATTTTTCAGTTTGTTTGTGGGCATGGCAATCGCAGCTAATTACAACTCAGTGGCATATTTGCTGGGTCATAATTGAAAAAGCTTTAGCCTAGCAAATTGAGAACGATTTTCTCAGTGTTTATCAATGCCACAGCTGCTTCTAGGTCAAATGAGGAAAAGCTAATAGGAGGCAGCCCTAATTTGGAGAGAGAGAAGACAAGCTGTTCGAATAGCTTGACATCCATTGTACAGGCTAAGCAACAGAACAAGACAGCCCTGTATGAAGAGACTGGAGCCAAAGATTCTGTCTGGATGTGTCAGAGATAGTCTTTGTTTAGGAGAGGCTTTGTTTAGGAGTGCACTCTTTTAGCAATATTAAAGGTACACTATTTTATTTTTCTGGTAGAGGGTCTGTCGCCATCATGTCTCCATGGAGATGATTTACCCCAGAATGTTCCTTAACAATTGTTAATTCAACAGATTCTGTCTTATTTGTATTTATTTATTTATCATTTATTAAAGTTACTAAATCAAAGCAATGTATAGAAAAGGTACAGTGTAAGTTTTTAGGTGCAAGAAGTTCTAAATTTTGGTACAGATACAGGAAAAAACAATAGAACAAAAGTAAAAGTGCTAAATCTACTCAAGTAAAAGTATTAAAAAGTACAAAGCACTGTATTTTATGCTGAGTTTGAGATTTAATAAAGCTTCAAATACAGTATAATGAGTTTAATCATGGGTGGTGCTGAATTGTTTAACAGAAACAGTGTCATTATTATTTATAAATGACACTATCTTTTGAATGGTCATCAGACAGAACGTCAAAACCCATAAACAGCATTCATTTGCCTAATTTGGAAAACATGCAATCTTATCAGCGTAGTGCCTCTCAAATGACACGGCCTGTAACCCAAAACATGTAAAATCCTCAAGATCCAGAGGTGGGTCCCTTATCTTTAATTTGCCCGTACTGTGGAACATTCTAGATAACCTGCATGAAGAAAACAGGTGGCATACCCTCCACCAGGTAAGTTACATAGTGCACAATAAAACTTGCCTGGTAAATGCTCAGATTAACATAGTTTAGAATCTGCCCGTTTTTCACTTCCCTGTTATATATATATTTTTTTCAGGTTAATATAAATATATTCTGGTCTGGTTAAATGTGTAAACAATTATTGACATAACTATGACTACAAATTAAGTCATTCAGAATGATTTCATATAAACCTGATTGATAAAGAAGAACTATGCCACTTTTGTTATGATAATAATGAATTGTATTTGTTTGGTGCTTTTCTTGACACTCAAGGTCACCTTACAACAATAAACACCTACAAAATGGTCATAAACATTCAAAATGTAAAACATACAGATACAAACTTTTTCCAGCGTATCCAGAAAACCTTACCTGACTTGCTGATTCTGTACCTTCACAAAACAAAGTTCTCTTTTCACAGTCAGACACCAAATATATTTGCAGCAGCAGAATCATCAGCCTCCTCAGCCTCTCTCTCTGGACATTTGAGACAATACAGGCTTTTTACACCATATGTGGCAGCAAATGTGACAGAAGACCTTCCAGAAGAAATACTACAAGACTTTCCAGAGGAAACACAGAGGGAATGGACCGTTTCATCACCAACCAAAATAGCAGAGTGGAGTAAGAAGGAGGTTTTTGCTGTTGTGTTCACCTGGTTCCTCTGGACACTGCTGTGATGCTAAGGGACATAGATCTGCTGACCGTACCCGACCAGTCCCCCTGTTAAACTGCACTGAGACCTTTGACTGAGACACAAAGGCGACTGTGAAGTGTAGAGTAAATGTTGCAGCTTGCTGAAGCAAAGCTTGATTTTCCCATGGGATCAATAAAGTCTCTTTCTCCCTCTCTCTTATTACATCTCCATTTAGGTATCTAGCTCACAATGGCCAGCTGGACTAAAAATCCAAACAAACTGTGCAACATTTTCTGTGGAACTTAAAAAGTGGTTTTGGAATCATTCACGCGTTTGCGTAATCCTATAATTATTAATCTGTCGACATTTCCAAAGCTCAAAATGCTCTGTTTCACCTTGTGATGTCATGAAATGGTGGTTTTCAAGTTAACAGCAGCCTTTTACCCTTTTACCTCCTTTTTACCCTTTGTTCGTAGAGATTTGTCAGTTCCAGAGCTGAAATTATCCAAATGATTCTAGTGAAGGTGTATGGAGTTTAAAAACACAGTGGAGCATTTTCAGTATTACCACCTGACTTCACAAGGTGGAACAGAATGTTTTCTGTTTGAGAGAAGAACTCAGCCTAAATATGAAGGATCTTTGTGTTAAACATCTCTGAATTAAATAAAACACAACTGTTGGTATATTTTTAATGAGGAACCAACATTATAATGTAGATCAAAAAATAGTGAACTAAAACTAAAGCCCCTTTAATGTCTCTGTATATGGTCCCTTCAAATAAAAAAACAAACCAAACTGCCTGATAGCTTAACTCCTCTGAAATTCCAAATGAATAAATACCACTATAAGTCAAAAAACAATAACTCTGTCATGTATGAAACAAAGCCCCCTTAACCATCTCATATCTAAGGCCACCTCAAATGCACTACTCCTGTGCCTCTGGTTTGTCCCCATACCACCACCCACCTGATATTTCTCCTCTTGGACTCAGGATTCTTCGCTCATTCCTCTCCCCATTTGTCTGCCTTGTCAATTCTGTGTCCCCAGGCATCAACAGAGAAGAACACCGCCACTGTTTTGCTGCACCAACTATTTCCTTTCCTTTATAGCTTACGGACACACGATGCTCAGCCCTTTTCCGCACACACCCTAGAGGAAATAAAAGAGAAAATTGGTAAGAGAGGCTAGCGGAGGCACGCCGGCGGCCATGTTTCCAATCTAATCCTGTGTTTGTCTTACAGGATCTCTGCTCTTAAAGGGCTTGACATCAAATTCAATAAAGGGGATTGGAGTGCGTTGCTCATTGGCTTGCTCGATGCATTCGTATTTGTGTGTATTGCGTCTCGGTCTCGTTTCTGCCGTGCCTGCCGGACCAGTCGATACGAAGGGTTTTTAGAGGTCATCTTGTGGAGGATTGTTGCGCGGTGATCTGATTGGAAAGGGCGCCATGATTCAACTCCAAAAGTTAACCAGAAATCTGCTCGCTGCTGCTCATAGAAGCGTTTACAGACTGACCTCTCTGTCTCTTTTTTAACAACTGGTGTTGAAGGAGGTTTGTGTTGAAATTATATTTAGGGCTGCATGGTTACATCCTTTGTAAAAAAAAATGTTTATAAAATATTCTTTTTGAAGTGCACATTGTCAACAATTTGGCATCTTACTTTCTCCAGCAACATCATCATTGTCGTCATTTAGGGACCTGCTAGAGATGAACAACAATAAAGTTGATAGCTGTATAATGGGACTCTCAGCCATCACATTTGCCAAAGAAGCCAAGCAAAGAAGTTGAATTTTCCACAAAGAAAAATATCAAACTTATAACTTGTGTAACTTTTCTCAGGATCCGTTACCTGCTTGTCTCCATGGAAATGTTATTGCTTTGACTAGAAAGCTCCACAGAGAGCAAGAAGAGTTGAGTTTGCTTACAAATACATTGAAAAACATATATTTTTGCTGTGAGCAATCTGACCTGTAACTTGGTTTTGTGGTGTCACCATGGAGATACATGTTTAATTAAAGGGCCCGTATTACACACGGGCTCTGTTATAATGTTGTTTTCTCATTAAACACATACCTGGAGTTATGTTTTGTTTCATTCACACGTTTAACTGAGTACAATATTTAATACAGTGCAATATCTTGACAGGGTTTTGTAGTCTTGGTTGTCTTGCACTAGTACTTACTTACGTACTTATTTATTTATTCTATTCTCCTTTTGTACTGTGTTGTACGTGTCCCACATGCATTTCTGCACTGGAAGGTGAGCTGCTTTTAATCTTAGGCTACGTTTACACATAGCCGGGTATGTTGAGAAACGAATATTTCCCTCCCCGCGTTTTCCAAAATTACATTGTGCACATAGCATTGTTTTCGTTTACATCAACTCGCATGACTTTCCAATTCGAATTCTGATGGATAAAATACACACAATACATCTTATCTATGACTGGACTCATTCAGGAGTTTACGAATATTTATTTTATGCTCAACTACAGTCAAATGTGCACTGAATTCTATCCTATTCATACAGATAATTCTGAAAACTTTCTTACTCCATAACATTTGGTCATATAAGTGCCATGTATTGTTGACTTTGTATCAGTTAATGTGCATTTGTGATAAAATGAATAATTCATCTTGAAGGAAATGATCACAATAGCTCCATAGCTTGTAAACATGCACAATAAGTACTGGTAAAAGGCAAAAATACAAAAAGTAGACAGAGAAGTCACATCACTCCTCTTCATATGCTACAACAATATGGCAATGGGGAAGTGAAATATAAACTGTGATTATATTTGGATAGGTTTACTACTGCAAATGTGCAGTAATAGCAACACATTTTCTTTTGTCCACTCTGTAAAGGCTGGACTGCAGGGACACCGGCATGAGCAACTGAAGCGGAAGCTGCCAGCTGAGGCCCAGTGGCTGAATGCCGCTGAGGAGAACAAAAATCTGAAGAAGAAACTTGTGGACATTATGGAGGTCTCTGAAAACAAAGCAGAGCTCTGACAATTTCTCCAAAATCACACACACCATGAATAGACTAACAGCATAATTTGCCGATGGCTTTGCTCTCCTGCGGTAAGTTGTGCAGCCACCACCTACACCACCACCGCCACAACCATGTTACATTATGCCATTTCAGGGAAGAGGTCCTTATGGACAAGTATATGCACATACACACACACCACCACCACCACTCACACACTCCTATGACAACAGACCACCCAATGTTGTGCCACTCAGCACAGTCAGTTCAGAAGATTCACCTGTTGAGGGCATGCAGGGTCAATTTTCATATCTCCAAGCCCTTAATAAAGATGCACGAAATTGATATACAAGTGCACTTGTTCATGACCTGTTCTGTTTAGGGTTAAATGTTGCCCACAATTTTTGTACCAACAGTTTGTGGTAATATATACATTTATATGGAGCCTTGAGTTCTGGCATTTTGTTAAGTCTTTTTACTTTAAGTTTTTTAATATATAGATTTCCTTGGAAAGTGCCTTTGCATGAAAATGAGGCAGCACGATGCACTATGTTTGCCATTTTGTGAATTCCTGAGTTTACTTGAAATGCCTTGAATTTTTATTTAACAAATGAACCACACTGCTTATTTGCGCTACTGTGCTTGTCTTTTCAATTTGATTTTGTGTATATCAAGTGTTAGATCTGTTCAAAAGTAAAGTGCTTGAAAAATGATGTGTATGTGATTCTTCAGTATGGGTCAAACCAGATGAACCTCCACTATTTTAGAACGTTTTCACACATTTCTCATTCTTTCTGTAGATAATGGCATTAAACCAAACAGGTAACATTTACACTGGCAATTTGAATACATTACATCCATGCGTTAACATGTTATAAATTTAAATGCTTAACATCTAAAAAGTTAACAAAAATTCTTTAACACAAGCATTACCCTCTACTAAAATGTTTCCATTTAAACCATGCAGGAACACACTTGAACACACGCTTGAGATTGCATCATGGACCCTTCAGCTGACATTCCCTCTTTGACTGTTGGTGGATTGTCAGGTTGGTTGTTCTGGTCATATTGAATAGCCTCTGTAACCCTGGCGTCATCCACAGTGTCCATAGCAGCCTCACAGTAATTATGTAGGTCGAAGCATGCATATATGACGAAGGGAAGGTCAACAAGATTAATGTCCATTGCTCTTTTCAGGGCTCCAAACCCGGCCTTTCAGCCTCCCAAAAGCGAACTGAAAAACCATCCGTGTGAGACATAAAGATAGTCCAAAAACACTGCTTCTGAGCATTACTGCCCCATTCACATATTCTTTTATGAGGTATAGCAGCAGAGGGTATGCAGGATCTCCAGTTAAGTATGATGGTATGGCCTCTTCATCCTCAAATATTTGTTTAGGACATGGTGGGATTTTTTAAGGTTTCAGATAGTTAAGTGTGAAATTTGCAAAAATGTGTGCATCGTGAACACTCCCAGGCCATTTAACTACCACACCAATGAAAGAACATTTATAGTCACAGGAAGCCTGAATGTTCAAACTGTACCTCCTTTTTCTATTGATATAATCTGTGGTGGTTGCTTTATTTCCACGTGTGCCATCCACAGCACCTATGCACTGAGGGAGTACTTCTTCAAATTTCTCAATTAGTTGCTGCAGAGACTCTTCAGATGTGGACAGCTGTATGTACATGGAACCTAAGTGGACAGTTATTGCCTCACACACTTTCCTTACTATTTTTGACACAGTCGATCGAGCAAGATGAGCAAGGAAAGCGTTGGCTGTCTTGAGCAGTCTACCCACGTCGGACAGGTAATACAACGTGGAGGCAACTTTTTTTATGACACAGACAGGAGACAGTGTGACGGTCATCTCGCCCTCGATGTAAGGACGCAACAAATCGGAGAGTAACAGCAGTGATGACCGCGACATCCTAACATTTTCAGGCCACTCCACTGGGACAACCACTTCATTTTCAAAATTATCGCACCAGACATCAATTCACCCAGGTCAAACCCAAAACCGGCGACGTTGGAGGTGACAGCGACTGGGTCTTTCAGTAGGAGAGGGAAGTGGCAAAATCACTTACCTCCGAGCCCTGATTCATCTCTAGTCATGGATATGATACATCAATGCAAATGCAAACACATGAAAAGGATTTGCACCAGAAGAAATGTGACTGCTACTCTGAATGCTTCCATGATCATCATCATAGCAAAAGATAGGTCGCAAACATAAACATTGGTTGCACTTTGGCGCGTCAGCTGTCTAAAACGGTTTATCCCACTTTACACTCAAACGCGAAACTGTAGTTTTCCAGAGTCTCCACTCTAGCTGGAGTTTTTAGATTCATTTTCAGAGATTAATTGGCTGTTTGCCTGTAAAAGATAGGTACATATTAAGGGATATGTCTCCTTTTTAAAAAAAACACCCTTGTACATGTAAACAGAGCCTCATTGTGCATGTGTATAATGTGGATTGTACATGTGTATAGTGACAATAAAAGGCAAACTATTCTATTTAACAAACAAATCCTGTATATTTAGGCTAAGAGTTATTCTCTCAAACAGAAAACACTGGCAATACAGAACATGCTCACTGTGGCTGCAG
This sequence comes from Boleophthalmus pectinirostris, assembly GCF_026225935.1. Taxonomy (NCBI): domain Eukaryota; kingdom Metazoa; phylum Chordata; class Actinopteri; order Gobiiformes; family Gobiidae; genus Boleophthalmus; species Boleophthalmus pectinirostris. The sequence goes on from NW_026571175.1 coordinate 11,462,627, forward strand.
ACTCCATAGTCATAGAATCATTTGGATAATTTCAGCTCTGGAATTGCCAGTCTCAACTGACCAAAAAGTAAAGGGTAGCTGTTAACTTGTAAACTACCACAACATGACATCACAAGGTAGAACAGAGCATTTTGGTTGTTGGAGATGTAGACAGACTAATAACAAAGTATTACTCAAACATAAATGAATTAAACAAAACAGTGCAGGTATGTTTTTGAGGAGGTAACATGTAACAATTATAACATGGCTTATAACTCACAAGAATCCATTTTCTGTAATACAGGAGCTTTAAATAGAATACTATTAATTTCCTTTCATCATTCTGAGAACAAATGATGTCCAAAGACTATATTATCTCTATGTGTCATACGTTGCTCTTTTCCTCGCCGTTTGCTAGCATGTGTATATGTCAGATATCCTTTTACCATCACGTCAGCGCTCCATGGTTCTCTGAATGCCAGGGCTGACAATATGTTTGTGATAATGGATTAGTTCCAGGAATCAGGGCGCTGTTTGCACTTCCGACTGTAGGTGTGAGAAGCCCAGGAAATTGCTTTTTATGTTTCACTGACAGTTCACCACCGGGATCAAATATTAATACCAGACAAGACATGTTCAGCCTCACAAGGGTCAAGAATGGGTTTAATTGTAATTTCATGTGATATATAGCGGTTAAACACGCTAATAAATTAATAGGGAGCACAGTGGCTCAATGATGGGCACTCTCACCTCACCGTAAGAAGGTTCCGGGTTTGATTACCAAGGCAGCTGCATTTTCACCCATTCTGTTGTGCATGTTTTGGATTGATGGGGGTAAACTGGAGGAACTCAACCCAGACACAAAGAAAAACAGGCAGACTTCACACAGAAAGGCTTTGGCAGTACCACTAATTCACTGTTGTGGAGGAAATATCCCCCCCTTGAACCGCCACCTTACCGTGGTGGGGGAGTTTGCGTACCCGAATGAACCTAGGAGCTATGTTGCCCGGGGCTTTATGCCCCTGGTAGGGTCTCCCATGGCAAACAGGTCCTAGGTGACAGGGCAGACTAAGAGCAGTTCATAGAACCCATATGAACAGTGTAATATCGAGGACCGTGACGTCGCCCGGTATGGCGCAGCCGGGGCCCCACCCTGGAGCCAGGCCTGGGGTTGGGGCTTGAATGCGAGCGCCTGGTGGCCGGGCCTTTGCCCACGGGGCCCGGCCGGGCTCAGCCCGAAAGGACGACGTGGGTCCACCCTCCTGTGGTCTCACCACCCGCAGAGGGGTTCATAGGGGTCGGGTGCATAGAGGACTGGGCGGCGGTCAGGGACGGGTGTCCCGACGGCCTGGTCCACACACACAGCATCTGGCTGTGGCGACGTGGAATGTCACCTCGCTGGGGGGAAGGAGCCCGAGCTTGTGCGGGAGGTTGAGAGATACCGGCTAGATATAGTCGGGCTCACTTCTACGCACAGCTTGGGCTCTGGTACCCAACTCCTTGAAGGGGTTTGGACCCTCCATTTCTCTGGCGTTGCCCACAGGGAGCGGCGGCGGGCTGGTGTGGGCTTGCTTATAGCCCCACAGCTCAGCCGCCACGTGTTAGAGTTCACCCCGGTGAACGAGAGGGTCATGTCCCTGCGCCTTCGGGTCGGGGACAGTTCTCTCACTGTGGTGTCAGCCTACGGGCCAAACAGCAGTGTAGAGTACCCGGCCTTCTTGGAGTCCCTGGGAGGGGTACTGGACAGTGCACCGACTGGGGACTCCGTTGTTCTACTGGGGGACTTCAACGCCCACGTGGGCAACGCCAGTGACACCTGGAGAGGGGTGATCGGGAGGAACGGCCTCCCCGATCTGAACCCGAGCGGTGTTTTGTTATTGGACTTATAACGAACACCATGTTCTTGGACATGTTGTCTTGGACACTCGGGTGAAGAGAGGGGCTGAGCTGTCAACTGATCACCACCTGGTTGTGAGTTGGATCCGCTGGCAGAGGAGGAAGCCGGAGGGACCTGGCAGGCCCAAGCGTGTAGTGAGGGTCTGTTGGCAACGTCTGGTGGAGCCCTCTGTCAGAGGGACTTTCAACTTGCACCTCCGGGAGGACTTCTCCCGGATTCCGGGGGAGGCTGGAGATATGGAGTCTGAGTGGGCTTCATTCTCGGCCTCTATTGTCAATGTGGCTGCTTGGAGCTGTGGGCGTAAGGTCTGTGGTGCCTGTCGCAGCGGCAACCCCAGAACCCGGTGGTGGACACCTGGAAGTAAGGGATGCCATCAAGCTGAAGAAGGAGTCCTATCGGGCCTTGCTGGCTCGGGGGACTCCTGAAGCAGCTGACGGGTACCGGCGGGCCAAGCGTGCTGCAGCCCGTGTGGTCGCGGAGGCAAAAACTCTGAGCTGGGAGGTGTTCGGGGAGGCCATGGAGGAGGACTATCGGACGGCCTCAAAGAAATTCTGGCAAACCGTCCGGCGCCTCAGGAGAGGGAAGCAGTTCTTCACCAACACTGTTTACAGTGCGGCGGGAGAGCTGTTGACCTCAACTGGGGACGTTGTCCGGCGGTGGAAGGAATACTTTGAGGATCTCCTCAATCCCACCTCTTCCGAGGAGGAAGCAGAGGCTGGAGACTCAGAGGTGGACTCATCCATCAAACTGGCTGAAGTCACTGAGGTGGTTGGCAAGCTCCTTGGTGGCAAGGCTCCGGGGTTGGATGAGATCCGTCCTGAGTACCTTAAGTCTCTGGATGTTGTGGGGCTGTCTTGGCTGACACGCCTCTTCAACATCGCGTGGCGGTCGGGAACAGTACCTCTGGACTGGCAAACCGGGGTGGTGGTCCCTCTGTATAAGAAGGGGGACCGGAGGGTGTGTTCCAATTACAGGGGAATCACACTCCTCAGCCTTCCCGGTAAGGTCTATGCCAGGGTACTGGAGAGGAGAATCCGGCCGATAGTCAAACCTCGGATTCAGGAGGAGCAGTGTGGTTTTCGTCCTGGCTGTGGAACACTGGACCAGCTCTACACTCTCCATAGGGTGCTCGAGGGTTCATGGGAGTTTTCCCAACCAGTCCACATGTGCTTTGTGGACTTGGAGAAGGCATTCGACCGTGTCCCTCGTGGTGTCCTGTGGGGGGTGCTCTGGGAGTATGGGGTCTGGGGCCCTTTGCTAAGGGCTGTCCGGTCCCTGTATGACCGGAGCAGGAGCTGTGTTCGCATTGCCGGCAGTAAGTCAGACCTGTTCCCGGTGCATGTTGGACTCCGCCAGGGCTGCCCTTTGTCACCGGTTCTGTTCATTGTATTTATGGACAGAATTTCTAGGCGCAGTCAGGGGCCGGAGGGGGTCCGGTTTGGGGACCACAGGATCTCATCTCTGCTGTTCGCCGATGATGTTGTCCTGATGGCTCCATCAAACCAGGACCTGCAATGTGCACTGGGGCGGTTTGCAGCCGAGTGTGAAGCGGCTGGGATGAAGATCAGCTCTTCCAAATCCGAGGCCATGGCCCTCGACCAGAAAAAGGTGGCTTGCCCTCTCCGGGTGGGTAGAGAGTCCTTGCCTCAAGTGGAGGAGTTCAAGTATCTCGGGGTCTTGTTCACGAGTGAGGGGAGGATGGAGCGTGAGATTGACAGGCGGATCGGTGCAGCGTCGGCAGTGATGCGGTCGCTGTATCGGACCGTTGTGGTGAAGAGGAGCTGAGTCGAAAGGCGAAGCTCTCAATTTACCGGTCAATCTACGTTCCTACTCTCACCTATGGTCATGAGCTCTGGGTAATGACCGAAAGGACAAGATCGCGGATACAAGCGCTCTAAATGAGTTTCCTCCGCAGGGTGGCTGGGCGCTCCCTTAGAGATAGGGTGAGGAGCTCAGTCACACGGGAGGAGCTCGGAGTAGAGCCGCTGCTCCTCCACGTTGAGAGGAGCCAGTTGAGGTGGCTCGGGCATCTGTTTCGGATGCCTCCTGGACGCCTCCCTCGGGAGGTTCTGGGCATGTCCCACTGGGAGGAGGCCACGGGGAAGACCCAGGACACGCTGGAGGGACTATGTCTCTCGGCTGGCCTGGGAAAGTCTCGGGATCCCCCTGGAAGAGCTGGAGGAAGTGTGTGTGGAGAGGGAAGTCTGGGAGGCCCTCCTCAGACTGTTGCCCCCGCGACCTGACCTTGGATAAGCGGAAGAAAATGGATGGATGGAGGAAATATTGTTGGAAGAATTTGACACATTTTTTCATTACACCTAAAATCAAAAGTAGACAGACCTCCACCCCGAAAGAGTGCTGGAGGTTGTGTGGAGAAATGGACGCTCATCACACACATGTGTTTTGGAGTTGCCTGAAAATTAGGGTATATTGGGAACAACTGAACACAACTTTAATGACTATTCTGGGATATGGAATTCCGAACACATGTCTGGTGATGTATCTGGGAAATATATCTGATGCAAGGAACGAGGACATGTATTTGGCAAAAATTATTTTAGCTGCTTCTAAAAAGGTAATTACAAAGATTTTTTTACAACCAGATCCACCTGCACAATGAGACTTGATCAGGATTGTGAAGAATATTTCAATGATGGAAGGAATAACATACAGTCTTAAACTTAAAGGGTACAAATACAATGAGCAATGGGGAAAATGGAATGTATTCATCAATGACACCAGAAAAACAACATAGTGCACACAAATGTCAAATACAAGTTTAAATACAAATCTGTAACTCCAGACTGTTGTTTCATTGTTTTTTTTAAAACCAATAAAAACATAGTTATAAAAAAGAAAGGCTTTGGCAGGATGGGAGAGGGGATCCAGAACCTTCTTGCTGTGAGGTGAGAGCCTTAGCCACATAGTCAGTTTTTTCTAGGTACTCCAGTTTACCTCATCAACTTTAAACATGCACAAAAGGTAAATTCCTCCATCTAACATAATTCTAAGATGTGGCCCCTCAAAATTAAAGGTGCACCACGTAACTTTCTGGTAGTGGGTCCACCACCACCTTGTCGTCATGGAATTGTTATTGCTTTGGCTAGAAAGTCGCACAATTTCTTTGGCATTATGCTTATCTGGTTCCATCGAGACAAGCCTGCAACGCCTCCAGGCCAAGTTACAGGTCAGATCTGTGGAGAGGCGAGCTCAGTCACTGTAGGAAGGCATGTTTTTTGTAGTCTTTTTGAGCAGTAATAGAATAAATGTAACATAGATTGGTTTAATGAAATACTGTGAAACCTTTCAGGCAAAGCAATAATATCTGCATGGAACCAAGTTTGTGGTGGGTGCCTCCCAGAAAAGTTACACAGTGCAGTTGCATAATGTACAGGTCAAATGCAAAGGACAAATTACCCTACAGTAAATTACAAGCAGAAAAAAAAAGCCCAGCTGACCGTGCATTATTTGTGTAAAAAAATCTATAATATCAATAATGAATCAATATTATCTCCTTACTGTCCCCCCAACCAACAAATGCTGTTTCTCTTCCATCTAACATACCATTTGTAGTTATTGATTTCTGGAGAGAGTGTCCAAGCAGTCGCCCTTCTTTTTGGCCCTATATGTTCTGTTCTGGAGAATAATCAATATGGAGGGATTCTTGCTACTTGTTTGCCCAGTGCTCTTCCTGTTCACAGTGCTTAGCCTTATTGCACCTGACACATGTGGCAGCCAAGACGACAATTGTCCCAGACACTGTACAATGGATGATCACAGCCCGGCCTGTAATGTTAGAGCACAGAGGAGAGATGTTGTTAGGGACACAAAGAAGCCGCCTGCGCACCAGCTGCTGCCAGAACACATTACGAGGAACATGCTACAGAAATGTGACAGAGGAACAGAATAGTTAGCAGTGTGGAGAAGGTATGATTCTATTATACTGCTTGGAGATGATGTATGAAATGGTCAGGGTTACATGGCAAAATGTTTTTGAACGTGAAAATGGTGACTCTGGTCAAGACCGAAAATCTATTTCAGACAAAGTATGTCTAGTGTTAGTACTGTAAGCCTTTCGTCAATTAATCGGTTGTTCCAGTCAACCAAAATATATATTAGTCAGCTGATGATTTTATTATTTAGATAATAGAGTTTTTACAACAACAGAAACGAGAAGTTAAAGAGTTAGTTTATTAGTGTTCGGTATTTATATGTAAAAAGGCATATTAAACTTATTATTTAATTTTTTTAAAAGTTGAATGTGTTTTGTTTTTTTGTTTTTTGAAATGCTAGTACTTTTTTAAACTAACTTAAGTCAGTTTGGGTCAGAAACATTGAGATGCTTTACAGTTTTGAAAGGTTTTATAACTCCTTTTCTGATTGATCAATTGATCTGCAGATCTGACTTGTAAAGTAAGTCTTTATTTACGTAAGTCTTTATTTATATATAGCGCTTTCACAGACATTTTCTGTCCCCAAAGACGCTTTACAGAGCATTATTCAGCATTATTCATTCAGCATTCATTCATACAGTATTATTCATTCACTCTATACCCTGGTGATGGTAAGCTACTATTGTAGCCACAGCTGCCCAGGGGCACACTGACAGAAGCGCAGCTGCCATGCCACTCGGCGCCATCGGTCCCTCGGACCACCACCATCACTCCCACACACACCACTTTCATACTAGGCAATGTGGGTGAAGTGTCTTGCCTAAGGACACAATGATTGAATTGACTGTATTTAACAGACCTTGACTGACAACTGTTCATGGAGACCTATGTAGCATGTTTTGGGTAAAGGTGGCATCTCATGCCTGAATCTGTATGCTTAAATAATGTTTATATCATACTGTGGAACATTTCAGACAAAGCAATAAAATCTCAATGGAGATATGGCAGAAAGGTTACACAGTACACATTATGCTGGTAACAACAACAACAACAACAATAACACTGGCTGTATTGCTACATGAGGAGCAAAAATTTCAGTTTCCAATACTTAATACTTGACTAGTATCATGATATCAAAACTGTGGTTATTGAACCATTTTCATCCTTGTGGTCAAACATGACCAAAAGTCTAACATTGCCATAAGTGCAAACACCAAACAACCATTTTCTCTTTGTCCATGAGATGTTTTCTGATATTTGACTCTTATATCTTCCCATTTATCCCCTCCAGCCTTTTCTGCCTTGAACAACAATCTCTCCTTCAAACGCACTATGTTGTAACCATCACCATGAGTCCAATGTACTCACACACAGTCAGCAGCTTTTGAAGGAGCCCATTGACTGTGTGATAAAGGCTTGGCTTGTTTTCTCTGAGAGGCTCTCCACTTCTTTGACTCGCACACAGTGGTGAAGGGGCAGATGTCTGTCAGGAGCAGCAGTACTGGACAGGCACTTCTTTCTTTCTCTTTCTATCTGCCCCTCTCAGAGTCATGTGGCAGTGACAGCATACGGCATAAGGGAGGCAAAGGGGAGGCAGGTGGTCTGGAGGGACACTCCACTCACCATTACTTGACAGATTCACCTTTTAAAGAGATTTGACATTTGAATGGAATGAATGTATAGAAAAGTTGATAATGTTATATAATTTTTTAAATTATGGTGAAGGAAGCTGCTAAAGTGGCTCAGTGGTTGGAGCATTCATCCACCAACACAAAGGATCGTTTCCCATTCCCAAGTTCTGTTATTGTGTCCTTAAGCAAGACACTTCACCTACATTGCCTAATATGATTGTGGTGCATGTCTGAGTGTTGGTTGTGGTTGGAGGGGCCGATGACACAGATTGGCTGCTTCATTTCTATCAGTTTACCCCAGGGCAGCTGTGGCCACAATAGTAGTTTACCACAACCGAGTGTGGAGTGAATGAATAATGCTCTGTAAAGTGCTGTGGGTGTCTTGAATGGCACTATAAAAATCCAGTGCATTATTATTATTGCAGTGAAGAAGACTTTATTGTTCATGTTGGTGAGTTGAGTCTTATGCATTTGACCCCATCGCAAGGCAACCTGTCAAAAGCAGTGGGCAACTCCAGTACAGCTCCTGACACAGCGATGATTGTCCAGAGGTCTTATAAACCATGTGTACGTACAAAGTTACATATGCAAATTTTCATGTTAAGCTTGTAATTTATAAAGGGACAGCTTGATGTGGAAATCAGCAGTCCTATCTGAAAACTCTAAATGTTGTGCACTGGGGCTTTCAGAGATAAAGTCAAATGAGATCAGTGCAGATATGAGAACTGAAGTTTGAGGAATGTTTGATGTGGATGTTTGTGTTTTGTCTGTATGGACTTTTAGGAAGAACGTCATGTTAAGTTGTTTTGATCCCTGATCTTGAGTTAAGTTCATGGTCAGGACTTTGATAAGGAGCCAGGACCAGGAAGGCAAACCAAGCATCCACTGAAGAGAATTTTGCAATTGACTGACAATAAGTGATGTCAAATATGGCTTTCTACTTTTTTTTTTTTTTTTTTGCCTTATTGTATTGCATTATTGTATTTGCATTTCTTCCAAATGTAGTCCATAGTGATTCCAAGTAATCCAAGCTGTCAAATATAAAACTCCATTTCCACTTTTCCATGTATTTGCCAGTGATCCAGTGTCTTGCCCAAGAAACATTCAATATGCAATAGTCGCGTATTGGGTTTGAACTTCCAACCATTAAGTGGAGAAATAACTTTAACAATTGAATGAATGCTGCTCAAGTTGTTTAATAATAATGCATTAATATGTGCTTTTCCAAATGCTCAAAGACACTTTACAAGTTTGTACATGATTCATTCACTCATGATGGTGGTAAGCTGCTATTGTAGCCACAGCTGCCCTGGAGCAGACTGAGGGAAGCAAGGCAGCCGTCTGCGCCATCAGCTCCTCCGACCACGACCAACAGTCACGCTCATACCATTTTCATGCTAGGCAGTGTGGGTGTCTTGTGTGTCTTGCCTAAGGATACAACAATAGTTTTGTCACTGGCGCCCCGCTGTGGCACCTGGTATTCTCAGCAGTTTTTCATCCAAGTACTAACCAGGCCCAGACTTGCTTAGCTGCTGAGATCGAACCAGATCAGGCTTTGACAAGCAGGTTTTGACAACACTTTCAAAAGAACAGCAATTTTTCAAGTAAAAAGGTTAAGTTTATTAAACAGCTCACCTTGGTGCCATGCAAATGAGAACGAAGTTCACATATTCATTATGAGTTCAAAAACTAAAACTATTTACTGCAAAGACAAATATTTGACAACACACCTTGACATCGCTACTCAAACCTTGACATAGCTACTCAAACATTGCTCAACACTTACATGACCAACAGCATGAAACCACCTTACATCCTCTGTATCCTTCCGCATTTCTGGGCATACGTTTCTGACAACAGAAAGTCCCTAGCCTTCCAGTGCGACTGTGGACATTGACAGACGATGGAGTCAGACAATCTCCACGGGGCTGCACTTGGTTTAGAGTTTCACATGAAGAAGTTTCAGTTGTGTAACCATGCAGAACAACCACCTGGCCCAAGATGAGGCGGATTTTCATTTAGAGCCATATTCTACAACTGAGCTAAACAAGCAAGCTCCTGGGGTTAAGGCAGAACAGGCCTTGATGGAGTCCATTAAAAACAAACACTTGTTTCAGCTTTGCAGAACTGAACTGAAACTAAACTGAAAATGTTTTTTTCTGTGTTTTGTCTTTTGTGTTGATCTTAGAGGCTAGCTTAGTGATAGCGATGCAAGGTAATTTGTCATTGTTGTGGAACATGGGCTGCTCGGGGATAGTGCAGTAGTGCAGTTTGTTTGAAATATTCAGTTAGGAAAAAGTTAGATGACCAAAGAAAATAGTTTGGACTATTGATCAGTTTTCTTTCTCTATACAACACAAAACTGACGCTTTGGGTTATGTTATAATGCTCTTACTTCTTGTGGACACCCTGCGATGCGGGATCAGGGTTGTCTCTCTTGCTCTCAAGTCCAAGACTCCAAGTCCTGGTTCAGTCCTGGTTTAGACCTAGTTTAATCCTGATTTAGATCTGGTTTAGTCCTGGTGTAGACCTGGTGTAGACCTGGTTTAGTCCTGGGCATGTGTTGTAGCCTATGATTTATGTTCTGTAGGTGATTATGAACGGCATTAAAGTTAATAACATGATTCCTTATCATTCTGAGTAAAAAAAAAATCAAATATTACAGATTTTTACTGGGTTGGCACGTTTATGTTTGTTGTTATGTTAAATAAACCGTCTGTATGGCATGACTATGTTTCGGCATGTCAAGTTGAGTGCAGCTTTTGGGGTGGAAGTGAATGGGGGTGGGAGGTGAGTGGGGGGGATTCATCTCATCGATGACGTCTCGGATCGCGTACCCCCACTTAAAAAATCCCCACTACACTGCCTGGAGTTGTGTTTTGTTTCATTCACACATTTTTGAGTAACACTTTGTCATCTGCCTACGTGTCGAAAGCTCAACATTTCAAGTTAACACCTCTCTTTTACCTTTTGTTCAGTGGAGACTGGTAACTGAATCTAGTGAAGGTGTGTAGAGTTTAAAAACACATGAGCGTAATATGGACTCTTTAACAAATATCACTTAAAATCATAACCATACATGTAGTAGCAGCTATTTGTTTAAAAAAAAAAAAAAAAAAAAAAGACCACCTATGTACTGTTCTGAGTAACAAGAGAAGATACAACAGAAAATATTGTGCTAAAATAGTGTTTGTCATTTTGATGTGGTTTTGATTTGTGATTCTACATAATGAAGAGTACAGCAATCAGCCACAGGGGGGAAAAATGTTTTGGGTACCAGAAACCAGATATTGTTCAATTACTGTTAAAAAAAAAAAGAAAAAAAAGTGAAATTACACATGCATCTAAGGTCTAAATGTTTGAAGTTACATTATGAAGCGTTGAAGATATAAGAACATAGTAGCTTCTTTGACTTTTAAGGTCTCTTCACTCTCAAATAATAAACAAATAAGTCTGGTTACATAAAAGGCTCTTTCTCCACAATGTTATTACAGGCATAAGAGAGGAATATCTATTGAATATCTTTCCTGTAGTGCGCAGAGTAGGGATAAAATCAGATTGTGTTGAATATAAAAGCAGTGAAAGTAGAGACGGAAGGTAATAGTAAGGTCTAGGCCTAAAATCTCCACTATGCTGAGGAGGTGTGCAAGGTTTTTTTGGTCAGAAACTCAACCAAGAAATGTGATGGGGTTTTTTTGTTTTTTTTACAAGTTTAGATTTAGAGAAACCTGTTAAGTAGTTTGCCCATTAAAGGGTCCATATTATGTTATTGTCTGATCTATGTTATAGTGTTGTTTCCTCATCAGAAACATACCTGGATTTGGGTTTTGTTCCATTCTCTCAAACAGAAAACACGCTGTTCCACCTTGTGATGTCACGCGATCTCAGCTCCAATTATGAAGTGACACAAGTTTCAACTCTTTATGTAAGCAACGAAACCAGAAAAAGCTTCAGCCAAACACTCTATAAAGAAGTGACATCACCCACGGCGTTCAGCTCCAGCTCACGAGGCTAGCGGTTACACAAGCCAATTTGAAGTCAGGTCCATGTTAGGAAATTATTTATGTACAGAATATTGAAATAAAAATACCAGGATCATGTAGAGCGGGTTAGTACAAACATTTTAAAACCAAAATGACAAGGCTCACAGCTGTAGTTAGAGAGAGAGGGGAGGCAATTTATCAATATAAGTCGATGGGTGATCTACTGTAGGTCCATTTATATATACAGTTTATGTCTTCAACTTGTTTTTGAAGTCAAATTAGCTTTCTAGTAATTTCGGTTCAATATGTGTGATCTCTGTGGAGAAGCTGGCCAAAGTGGTCAAATTAGGAGGCAGATGCAACAAAAAAAAGTGTCCTTAACCAGACAACATTTATTTTAAAACAGACTTCTTTAGTTAACACCAATGGAAGTACAAATATACAGAAAATAAGTAACGCAATTCGAAAAACCCCAAACAATCTGCACAGAAGTCTCTCCCCTATCTCATGACACCTGCTTGCCTTTTATACTCCACCCAGCAGGAAGTACCTCCACCAGGTGAGTATCAGTTCCAGGTAAAGCAAAGCAAAATGTGTTTTAAAATTTATTTTAAAGTGAATTTAAAATGAGACAAACTCTCACTTTGTCACAATCTCTTAGCTATAACTTTAAATTGATAATTGCCACACTGCTACTTTCAAAAGCTTCACTTCCCAAATTGTAGCGTTTAAAAGTAAAGATGGTACCACTTTATATTAACACCTTAATTAGCATTAATAAGTGGGTGCTACGGAGCAGCTGAACAAGATGGCAGCCTAGCATGGGTTCTCCTAAACAACTCTGATAAAAGTGATAAAGTCCTTGAAACTAACACTTTTCAACATGTCTAAACAAACAACCATTAAGGATTGTGACATTAGCTCCAGGTCACTCAACGTTCAGAAAAAGCCCAAAACTACTGCACCTACCACACTAGCTGCTGATGCTACAAAAAGCATGGTTGATTCACAGAGCGAGCTAGTGTTCTGAAGTGCACCAAAATCAACTCGGTAGACGGCAAGATAAGTACCACTGACAGTTTTGGTGACAGGCTCAATAAAAGCATAATCGAGGTGAACAGGCCTGTCACTGCGGTGCAAGGAAGTATTACTGCTCTTAAAAGGTCATTGTCAACTTATTTTATATAGCATATTTCATTCACATACTATCATTAGCATTAGTGTTAATGAGGACGTGCATAACCTCTGAAAAACTTCACAAATGGTCCTGGACATTTCAGACATAAAATGTTCAACTGAGAAAGTCTAAATTCATTGTATATGGGAATGTTTTAAAATAGGTGTTTGGTAAAACTCTGCATCCAAGGAATATAATACCGTAAATTCCGCACTATAAGATGCTACTTTTTTTTCACACCTTGAAACCTGCAGCTTGTACAGTGATGCGGCTACTATATGGACTGATTTTTTTTAGGCACATTGTCCATTATGGTTTGACAACACCGCTGATGTGCACAGCCTGAGTTCAGAAAACGCAGCTGTCTGTGCGGTTGACACGTGGATCTACGGTTAACATGAAGTTACAGCGTTAACTAGCGATGTTGTCAGCGCACTGAAATAATTTACTGCCGTGTGATAAAATAAGTTATGAAGCTAAATTTACATAAGTGAGTGGGATACGACTCAATGACCCATATGCGTTAAATGCAGGTGAGAGCGTAAATGAACAGAAGAAACGTCTCAAACTTCAGTAGCGGGACATCTACTCATACCTGCAGACACAACTAGCCCCGCTCCCAGGAAAGCCTGAAATCTGCTGCAATCCTACAAGACACTGACATGATACAGACAGGACAGCGGCTCTTGCAGGAGAGTAGAGCGCTGGGAGAGACGGGGGTGATGCGCCGAGGAAGACGCTCGTTTGATTGTGTTTTGAAGCAGATATTTTGCGCTTCATACACACACCCTCCTTATGGAAAACACACGAAGAAATGCAGATGATGCAGCTTTTAAGTTAACAGTGATTGATGTGGCTGTGGAAGAAGGAAACAGAGCTGCTGCACGTGAACTTGACATCGGTGAATCGACGGTGAGACTTTGGCAATGGCAGTGTGACGAAATGACTCAATCCAAAAGGCGACAAAAGCTTTCAGACGATAAAAGCAGATGGCCCGAACTTGAAAACATTCTTAAAGACATGGACACTTACAGCTTATTGTCAAGTGCGGCCTATATATGTACAATTTAAACATTTTGTTAAACTTTTGCTGATGTGGCTTATATTCAGGCGCACTCAATAGTCCAAAAATGACAGTATATTACAGTAGCTCTAATTTTAAGATTCTGATCAACCTTGGGCTCCTGCAGTCCAGGAGAATGGTTGCTTTGTCTTGTAAGGATACTGACAACAATTGGTTCATTATGAATTAAGTCTTTGCTAATGCCTTATTAAGCTTGTTAAGAGTAGTGCTATAGTGTAGTGCAGAGTAGTGTGTAGTTATATGCTGTTTTCATGCAGTTTAATTAAACGATGGAACACAAAGGTAAAGGTGTCCTATAGCCCATTATAAAGCCTGGTTAATGTGCACTCTAGGACCTTAAAGTGAAAGTGAATGTGCTTATCTTGATCTGTTGCTGACCAGGAGGTTAATTACATGGCCAAACCTGCTGTGTATGTTTCTCCAACTGCCTCTGTGCGCTTTCAGTTAAGACGAGGCACTATGGAAGAGACGCATCTGCTGCTTTGTGTGTGCGTATGCGTGTGCGTGTGTGTGTGTGAATGGTCGCCGTGGTACCGAGGCGGTGTGCGTGGTTAGTTGGTTGGTAACCGGAGACGCGCTCTGTCCCCCGGGTGTTTGGTTTGGAGAGAGGAGGAGAGAGAGGGAGAGGAGAAGAGGAGGGGCGTGGGAAGAGGAGGTAAGATGTAAGAAAAGATAACAGAGCGGAGGAAGAGAGCGCTTTTATCTGATTATAGGTACAGAGGGAAAGGGTCTGTTCTAAGGATTCAATCAACAGCTCAAGGCATGATACTACTGTGTTGTTCTAGGGTACTGCATGCATAAATGTTGAAATTCTACATATAATAATAATCATATAAATTTGTTTGGTAATGGTCAAATTATAAACACCTTTCTTAAAATTTAGGTGACTATTTACAGATTATAATAAAGATACTCATACATTAAACGTAAGGTGGATTCTTTAAAAGGATTTTATTGCACAAAATTTACTCTTGTGAACTTTAAGCCATCTGAGAATCTAGTTTTCCCATCAAAAACATTCCTGGAGTTGTGTTTTTTTTTATTCACACATATTTCAGTGATTATTAGTCTGTCTGCATCTCAAAACTGCAAAATGCTCTGCTCTATCTTGTGATGTCGTGTAGTTGTAGTTCTCAAGTTATCAGCTCCCACTAAGACCCCGGTTACACTGAAACGAATCCGTGTATCACCGTATCACCGTATCGGAAATGATCTACGTCCACGCATGCCGTTTCTGTGTCCGCAATCCTTCCTTATCCGCACATCTTTGAGCGTATTGTTTACGTTTTACAGAAACAAAACTTAAAACTGCATGGCTAATTTGCATAAACAGAGCTCAAAAAACAGCTTGCTCTTGTGCGCTGATGCGGTTCAGCTTCTGTCAGACTAAAGGACATGACTCAGTGGATTATATGTGTTTTTTCTGTGACAGAGGGGTGTTCTGCAAATGGTGAGTCTGTTCTGTGCTTCTATCGCGTTGGAGACGATTCATGTTAAACTTTTCAGAGTTAAAAGTCTGCAGGTCATACACATAGATCGTATATATGAATATATTCTAGCCTCTTAGCGTTTTGGCGGTGAATTAGCTAATTTGTGGTGCATAGAACTACATCAGCGTATCAGCGTTTTCAGGCGTCCACACAATGCCAGATCAGATCCGTACTCAGATGAATTCATGGGAGCTGGTGGCACCAGATCATTCCGTCTCTGGAGGCGTTTTCAATTGGATTAGTGTGGACGAACACTGCATCCACAACGTGAAAATGATTTGAATATGTACTAGTGTGGACGGGGCCCTATGATCCAAAAGATTCCAGTAAAGGTGTATACAGTTTAAAAACACAGTGGACAACTCCCTGTATTACTACATGACATCACAAGATGGAGTGTTTTCATTAGTGTTAAACATGTGCAAATGAGACAAAACACAACTACGTGTATGCATATGTCAGAGCACTGATTGATGGTGGTGGAAGCTAGTTTGAGAAAGCTATTCTAATCTGTAGTTATAAGTATGGAATAAAAATGACATGTTTAAATAGTATAGCACAGTGAATATTAAAGGTGCAATGTGTAACTTCTCCGTCAAACGCTTTTCTCCATGGATATGTTATTACTGTGCATAGAATGTTTCACACACTGAAAAAAAACCTTGCTGGATTTGCAGAAAAAAAAATATGGAAAGCGGTTGCATTCAATAAATTTATGTTTAGGCTTTGAAACTTATTTCGATCCCCTCTACACATATTTTTCTTAGAAAAAAAATGTCACTTTTTCATGTTGATGAAATTTGATCAAATCATGCTGAATACACTTATTTATCTTATGTTACCTGATCATGAAAATTTGCCTTTTGGTTAATGGTCATGGTCACATTTTTCTATAGCGCTTTTCCACCTTCAAGGCACTCAAAGCACTTTACAACAAGGAACCACTCACCCATTCATACACCAGTGTACACAGACACACGGGGAGGTGGACCAAGTGTCTTGCCCATGGACACAACAACAGCATTCATCTGTAGGAGCTGGAATCACACCAGCCAACCTGTGGGTCAGTGGATCTAACCGCTCAACCCATGATGTTTATGTCGAGAGTGAGATTCAAAACTCTTCTTTTATGTTTTTATTTTGTATGTGTGTTTTTATTTTTATATATATAATTCAATTCTGTCTACACAATAATTTTAACATGCAACATCAAGTGTACTTAAAGGGTTTTAAAATACACCAACAGTCTTTAGTTTTCCATTGTTCAATAACACACAAAGATCACAGGTACAGTGACTGTATGATATTAAACCTTTCTATCTTCATGGAAACCAAACAAGGCCAGATCTGTGGATAAACCTTTGAAAGCCTGTTTTTTCAAGGTATTTTTGAGCTATAATAAATGTAAGATAGATCAGTTTAATGTCATACTGTGGAACATTCCAGGCAGAGAAGTGACTTAAAAACAGCAAGTGACGAACCCCAAACCAAAAAATGACAGTGCATCTTTAAACAATCACCACAATCCAATCACAGCTGCTAGTTTGTTGCATAAAATAGACTAATATCATTCCACAATCTAAATGCTAAGAATTTCTCACACCTTTTACATGATAATGAACTAGATGAGCCTGTCTCTATTTTCCTAAAGACTTAAACATAATAATTACATAACACATCGTTGCCCTCTGCAGCACATACGTCTGAGGAGCCTAATTTTACCCGTGCACATGCTGAGGCACATCCCCTCACTGAGCAGCAGCAAGTGTGCATCACCAGGGCAGATTGTGTTAGTAGTATGTCTGAAATCTGATCTCTGTTTCTGATTCACCATTTACTCACACAGCTGGAGAGGTGTTTGTATTATTCTCAGTCATAATACAATTAATTTCATAAAGGATGGAAAGTGGTGGATAACACATAAGCTTTCATGTGGAAACAACAAAATTATCCATTCTGCACTGAAAGATGTTTTAATATTTAAAGGTGCTTTGTGTAACTTTTTGTTCGGTCACTGTCTTGTTCCTATGGATATTAGGGATGCAATGATACAGTTTTCCCACGATTTGATACATATCTCAATACAGGGATGATGATATCGATTTGATTTTGATATTGTTTAAGATGCAGAAAAAAATCTCATGTAATTTTTTTCTGCTAATGAGTATGGTATATAATATAACACTATGATGTAATGAAATATTACACACAGTACATTAAAGTACAACTACTGTAAAGTGTTTAGTTCATTTGGTTCAATGATTTACAGCATTTTTATTCAGTGAAAATAAGAACAGAGCTTTCTCAGGACATTTTATATTTTATAATATAGCCAGTCTACTCTTAATATAGGGGATGTAGGGGAGCTACACTATCAGACTTTTCCTTTTTTTGATGATGATTTGATGATTTCTGTTCTTTTCTGAGCCTCCTGAGTCTGTCTCTCCTCTCACTGCATTCTTCCAGGCTCCTGTGTCGGTGCTGCTCTGCCTCGTCTCCAGCAGCAGCAGAGACAGACAGCAGCTCCTCCCACAATGTCCTGCTCTTTTTACACACTGCAGTCTCCCATCTCAGAACACTCAAACTATATTATATTATATAAGAAATAGACTGCTTAGAGTCACTTTGCGGATGCATATACGAGCACATTTGACTAAAGCCAATGTAAAGCCAAAAGCAATTCTAAAGTATTTAAAAGTTAATATCTTTGTCATTCCTGGGTCTGCCAATTTAAAATAAAAAGGGACTGAACGATAAAACCCACCTCTGAATATTTCAGCTCTAATTCCCTATGGCGCTGTTTTCTTGCTGCTCTTGACCAAATTAAATCACAGTGCACATACGCACAATATGCACCTGCATATCGACCAAACACGTGTATCGAATCATGACACCAGTATCGAACATTTCGATATTATATAGAATATCCTTGCATCCCTAATGGATTTGACATTGCTCTGCCTGGAAAGTTCCACAGTATGACATTAAACAGCTCTACCTTACATGTATTCAATTACAGGTGGCTTTATAGCTTAAAAAATCTGTCTCTCCACAGAGCTGACCTTGGTCTGGTTTTGTCTCCATGAAGAAAGAAAGGTTTAATACCATACTGTGAAAAAAAATAACATCTCCATGGAGTAAAGCATTTGACAGGCCCTCCACCAGAAAAGTTACACAATGCACCTTAATTTAATCAACTTGCATCCATGGAGATATACGGGACATTGTAACTTAAAGACTGTTTTCTCGAAATGCATTTTCCCCCCATGGGATCAGCCCTTAAAGTAGCACATACATACACCAGACTTTCCAATCTTAACAAGATGGAACATAGTGATGAATGTTTTGATATCAAATGCCAAGTTTTAACAAAAAATGTGGCAAATTTTAGGTCTAGTTAACTCAAATACAAAAAATATATCAAAAATCACCTTTGTATATTTTTTGTATCTATTATGTATATAACCAAGAAATTGAAACCTGTCTCTTTTCATTTTTCTGTTTTGCATGTTCCAAAAATTGTCACAATTTGTTTTTCTATTCAGCTGCAGTGTCTCGCCTTTAAATTCTTACATTTTTGCCATATTATATCACTGCTCACCTTATTTTTCCTCAGAGTAATAACATCTCTTGTTTTGAACCTTATATATACTGCTTTCCTTCAGTTCAACACTGTTTGCTGTTTGGAATTACTGTAAAAGTGCAGTACTTTGATGGCAGGCGCATCACCTGCTTATCTATGGACTCTGTTTTGACTGGAATATTTTACAGTATAGCAAAAAAGTTACACAGTGTATCTTTAATAACAGGTAATGTATTATATGTACAATTATTAATCAGTCAGATGGACGACCTTGATGCCATTGGGATTAATTGCTAGGATATTTATTTTTACTATACCATATATACTATACTTCCCATGTATTTGAAAAAAACTGTTCAAAAGTCAAAATAAAACTGCTGTGCACTGTCTGCATCTATTTAGACTCAGACTCTTGAATTTATACAGAAATAAATGTGTTGATTAGCCTAAGGTATATTGTAATGTATATAAATTTATCTGGTAGAGACTCAAATTCGCAATACTGTGTGCAGGTCTGGTCTGTTTACATAGCTACTTAGTCTGGACACTTATGCTTGGCAATAGCACGTGTAGGCATCATGAATCATTAACCATCTGCTGACCGGTAGAGCGAGGCAGGGGAGAGAAAGAGAGAGGAGAGATAGTGGGAACAAAGTTTGCTTTTTATGGCTGCAACCGTCTCTGTTTGGTATCCCGCGGCGACTGTGTGGAGACTGGTCCAACTCCAAGATAACAGTAAGAGAGGGGAGAGGAGGAGTTTAAGAGAGTGCTTACTGACAATACAGAGCCATGGTTTGTGTGACTGTGAGTATGGAAGTGGCTAGAGATATAAAGGTGATTTTCAGGACATATAAAATGTAAAAAAAAAAATTAAAAATCCTCAAAACAATATTACTAAAGTAGAAGTACAAAGCAGTGGTCCAAGAAATGACTGAAGTAAGTGTATTTGGGTAAGTATTATAGTATTAGAGAAACTGTCAGGACATTTTTCAAAAGATAGACCATAAAATTTAGAAAAACTAAATTATATCTCAAGGTGTGATGCAAGAAACTCAATGTTTAAATAATTTCATATCTGCAACATAAAGTTTTTGTCACTTGACTTGCTCACAGTGCAAAGAGTACCATATTTTTTGGACTATAATTGGCTTCAGAGTATAATTATTATATTATTATTATTATTATTATTGTATTATTTTTATAAACTCAAAGACCAGGAACTGACATTTCATCTTGAAAGGCAAGTTATAGTAATAACAATAGAACAGAGAACAACAGGTTGTTAACGTCATAAACAACAGAACAGAACAAGTTTACCAAACTCACCATCTCACTCCAAATCACTAAATGCACTGAATTCTTCATCCTTGGTGTCACTTCTGAGCAACTCCGTGACCTCCAGAGGTAAACAGCACGCCGCTTCCTCTTCTGTGTAGCTGTTGTCAGACTCAGCATCAGTTGCAGTTAGAATTATTCTGGCCTTTCTGAGTCCCAACATGATGGTTTTGGTTGTCACTGAAGTCCAGGCTTTGTCAATCCATCCAATGACTTCCAGGAAGGTTGCATGGCGCACTCTCCAGGTTGCCCTGAAGCTGTGTTCTCCATCCACGCTTTCCGCCAGTCCCTCACAAGTTTCTCACTCACTCCAAACTTTCTTTCTGCTGCTTGATTATCGTTTCTGGCTGCATATTTCACTACTTGGAGCAGGACAGCGGATTTTTTCTGCAGGAAACATGCGCAGTAGAGCCAAGTGACAGTGGTACAGGAGTAATAGGAGTAGCAGATACTGACACACAAGCCTAGAGCCTCTCGTGACTGTCAGTGTGAAAATTTTAATATATAAGTCGCACAGGGGCATAAGTCACAGGACCACCAAAACAATGAAAAAAAGTCTGACTTATAGTCCAAAAAATATGGTAACCAAAACTTTTACTCAAGTAAGAATACTGTTACTTCACTGAAAACAGTGCTCAAGTAGGAGTAAAAGTATGCTGCTGGAAAAGTACTCAGGTAAATGTAACCGTGTAAATATAACTGAGTACATTTAACCAATATTATGAAACGTGAGCTTGCAGATAGTGGGTGGATACTGTAATATGCCCCGGTGTAAATCCATTGATTGTTGATTTGGCAATTGAGGGTTTTAGCATTAGCATCCATTTACCTTGTGTGTAAATGATGATAAATAAAATCAAGTACAATCCATGCAGCCGTACAGACCCCACCAATCACAATGACGTGGCTAATGGTGCCATTAATAACTGGAGTAAGCGAGTCCCTGCACTGTACAGAAGAGCAGTGATGAAAGAAACACAAAAAAGTTACAGTCTGAGAAGGATGTTTGAAAATGTTATATTTCTGAGTACCACTTACATCTACAGCATGCCATTTTAATGTCTGGTGACAGCTTTTATTCTATTCATTCATTCTACATGGTTCCTAAAACACATTAAAGGTCCTATATTACACAAAATTGATACTTGTGAGCTTTTAGCCATTAAAGCAACATTACAACATTTGTGTTTTGTTTGAGTAATCCTGCATTATTAGTTTGTCTACATCTCCAAAACTCAAAATGTTCTGTTCCACCTTGTAATGTAGTGGTCTGAAATTATCCAAATTATGCTAGTGAAAGTATATGGAGTTTGAAAACGCAGAGGAGAGCTTCATGTATTACCACATCGCAAGTTGGAACTACATTTTGAGAGAAAAACTCTACCTAAATATGCAGGATTTGTGTGTTAAACATGTGTGAATGAAACAAAACTACAGGTATGTTTTTGATAAGGAAATATTATATCATAGATCAGAAAACAGTGTAATCGGGCCCTTTAATGGTTATCTCTTCTGCGTCACAGTCAGAATCTTCCTAGCGTGTCTAGTTAGCGTTGGCCGTGTGGTAAAGCATTGGGTGCCAGTTATCGATTGTAGTCCACTTGTTGTAATGAGCTGCAAATACGTTCCCATGGGCATCACTCTGATCGTTGCACACTATGTCAAACTCAATGTGGCTAATTTATCGATACCAGCCTGATAATGAATCACTTTTGCTGTGGCAGTTAATGATAGGAAAAGTGACAGTGTTCATTATAACTGTATTGTTTATTAAGTGATATGAAGAACACCTATTATGTATTCCTGTGGGTTTAATGCATTAAACATGCTTTTGCTCACCTTTGGGGTTCATTAATATTATCTATTTATCCATCCGCATATACATTTGGAAAACAAGCATACATCAAGCAGATCTATTTTGGAAGACTTAATCATGTTATAGTTGTTTCCCTCACCATTTACTCACACAAAGCTGTATTTGGGGGGACCTGTGCATGTTCGAGCAATCTTTAATCTCTTATTTTCAAAAAACAATCAATCCCTGTGTTCATTGTCACCTGCACGTGCCCACTGCTCAGTACTTACTTCATTCTTCACTCTCCACTATTTTTTTTAATCAGTGATATGGTGATTCAGTAGGAGTCGCGTAGTCATTTTGGTACCAAGAAAAAAAAAAAAAAAACACCTTCTCACTAGCTTCATCTGCAGCTATTTGTCAGAGATGCCGACTTTTTGTTGTGATGATGTTTACAGTGACGTCAGCTCTGTGGGCACCACATTTTTCTAACATGCAACTCAGCGGACTTGTTTCTTTTATTAAGTCATTTTAGATCAATGTTGAATTTTAAAATGTGAAAGTCTCATAGATTATGGCTATAAAGCAGACACAAGCACAATATCTGTCCTCTTTAATACACTAAACCAGGCAATCAGGTGTTGGCGCTCCCTTTGCTCACAACAGGAATGAACATTGAGAAAACATCAAAAAAGTCCTTTGGCGACTTGTGTTCTATGTCAGGACAGCCATGCATTTGTTGTGAACACAGTTTGACTGCAGAACGAGTGATAATTTATGGGCTTCAGAACTGCATAGGGGATTTTACCTATGCAACAATTTGGGAAAAATGCAAACTGAGCATTTTTTGGATTTATGGATTAATGAAACAAAGCATGAAAGAAGCAAAATACAACTCCAGGTATGTTTTGATGAGGGGACAATATAAAATGATTAAAAAGAAAACAAAAAGAATTGTCAGTTTCTCATATGTGTCTTTATAATTTGAATCGCACTTGTATTCCCTAATGGCCATCATGGAGTTGTGAATCAGTAACCTTGTTTTTCTACAGTTAATGAACTTAATGCTTGCCATTTTGGAGGTTGGTGTCATAAGAAAATGCCACAATAAAGTGATCATTTGTCATAGCTGTTGTTAAGCTCCCATACGCTCTGAGTCATCGCTCAGTGCCACTTGAATGTGCCCACGGAGAATGTAAGTGCATTGCATTGTTTTGGAAAACCCATAGCAATAATGTAAATGTTGTAATATTGTGTATCCATGTGTAAACAGGCTGAGATGGCAGCATTTTTGACATATAGTTTGTTAAAGGACAGGTCACACTAATCCAGGTAAAATATGCACAATGGACTAATACCTGATTGTGATAAAAGTACTGTATTGAAACTGTTTTATATTGTGTTCATATAGTCTGCTAGAGGGCGCTAGACCTGATTATGATAATATATTTAGCCAATAAGTGGCCAGAAGGAAACAACTATGTAGATGAATGTCAATCAGTCCATGATGCGTTTTGCTGTTTGATCTGAAACCATCCTCTCATTTCCAGCCCTTTGAGTGGCAATATGATTATATTTTTTTATGTTAAAAATCAATGTTGACAAGTATATTTAGAGCACTTTGTTAAAGTTTGTGGCATTTTATAGACGTTATTTGAGTTGTTCCAATAGTGGTTATGGAGCCTATTTGAGTTATGTCTATTACTTCTCAGATAATAATACCGTAATTTCCGGACTATAAGCCGCTACTTTTTTCTCACACTCTGAACTCTACAACTAATAAAATGATTCGGCTAATATATGGACGGATTCTTTGTTTGGCACATTATCCATTCATATATATGGTGTATGGTTTGGCAACACAGTGGATGTGTGCAGCCTGAGTGCAGAAAGCGCCGCTGTCTCTGAGGGTAACGCATGGATCTAGGGTTAACATGAAGGTGCAGTGTTTGCTAGTGATGTTATCAGTGCACTAAAACAGTTTATTGCCATGTAATAAAATAAGTTATGATGCTAAATGAACATTAGTGAGGGGGATATGTCTTACCCGTATACGTGAAATGCAGGTAGGTGAGTAAATGACGAACCAGTAGCCAAACATTCACACATACCTGTTTGATAGAACTAACCTAGCCCCCCAAGAGAGCCTGAAATCTGCTGAAGTCTTACAAGACACTGACATGATACAGACAGGACAGAGACTCTTTCTGCAGGAGACATGTGCAGTAGAGTGTGGGGAGAGACGGGGGTGATGCGCCGAGGAAGATACTAGTTTGATTGTGTTTTGAACAGTTATTTTGCGCTTCATACACACACCCTCCTCATGGAAAACACACTAAGAAATGCAGATGATTCAGCTTTTAAGTTAAGGGCAACTGATGTGGCTGTGGAAGAAAACAGAGCTGCTTCACGTGAGCATCAGAGTCGATGATGAGACTTTGGCGATGGCAGCGTGACGAACTCACGACAAAAAAATTCAGAGGCGATAAAAGCAGACAGCCTGAACTTGAAAATATTTATACATAATTTTAATATTTATATTCAGGTGCAGCCTATATTTTGAGCAATTTTAAAATTTTGTTACAATTTACTTTAGTTTTAGTTTAGTTATAGTCAGGTAGACTCAACAGTCTGGAAATTAATCCACCATAGTCCACTGTTGATTTTACTGCCTTCTGAATACTTCTTTGTATTTTTGTTGCAGTTTCACACTTTTATGCATTAAATCCTGGTCAAAGACAACACCTCCCTGTTCTTCAAAGGAAATGATGCAAGAGGATTTAGTTGGCTGTGAATCTCAGTTAGGACATGGGGCCTTGTTGGATGCAACAAGTATTAGTTCTATTCTGACTGCAAAATAAAATGCCCTGTATTGCACAAAATGGACTATTGTGAGCTTTAAGTCATGTTAGAATGTTTTTACCTCATCCAGAACATACCTGGAGTTGGATTTTGCTTCATTCACACATGTTTGAGTAATCCTGGTTTATTACATCCCCAAAGCTCAAAATGCTCTGTTTCACCTTGAACTGGTAGTTTTCAAGATAACAGCTACCTTTTACTTTTATTGCAGTAAAGACTGGCAATTCCAGGGCTAAAAATCATCCAAATGATTCTAGTGAAGATGTATGGGGTTGAAAAACACAGTTGAGCACTTCCTGTATTACCACATGACACTACAAGATGGAACAGAGTGTTTTCTGTTAGAAAGAACAATTGCCTAAATATGGAGGTTTGAGTGTTAAACATGTGAATGAAACAAAACACAACTCCAGGTCTGTTTGTGATGAGTAAACAACATTACAAAATAGATCAGAAAAGAGCGTAATTATTTTCTGCAATCAGCAATACATTTCTTATTATGGAGAAACTGGCTCACTGTAATTTAGGTCTCTACAAACATCTGAAATGCTTTGTCTGGAATGCTTCACAGTATGATATTAAACCTTTCTATCTTCATGGACCAAACCATACCAAGTTACAGGTCAGATCTGTGGAGAGGCAACCCCATTTAGGTCATTTTCAGCTATAAAACCAGCTGTAATTAAATAGAAAATAAGGTAGAGCTGTTTATTTTCATGCTGTGAAACATAACCAGGCAGAGCAATGACATATCCATAGAAACAAGTCCCCAACCAAAAAATTATACAGTTCACCTTTAAAACAAATAGCAAGTACAATCACAATTCAGTATTTTCCCAACATTATGCAACCCTTGTATGTTCACCTCACAAGGTTACAGTGCTCTGGCTCAGGAAATAACACAGGAGAGTACATTGAACAGCAAACTGAAGACAGCTAATGGTACAGTTGTTCTATATTTGTTATCCCCTATGGTGTGACGGATAAGAGTGCTGTGTGTGTCATGCATTCAACTTGAAAGAGGGGGTATTACACAAACTCAGTGAGCTTTCTGCCATGTAATAATGTTGTTACCTCATCAAAAACATGCCTGAAGAGGTTTAAGATGTTTTCCTTGCATCTCCACGAGGCCCTATTTGAACCCTCCTTCCTGTTAGCTGTAAAATCCTGTCCAATGAATCAGCCCACAGGCCTACGTCATAAACTCCTACATGACAACTCTCCATAAATATACAAAAACATGATACACAACTGTAAACAGTAACTTGACTAACTTGATGCGATGTTCAGTGGGTAGTTTCATTAACAGGATGTACACTGATTGAGTTGAGATAGCGCTCTGAATGGGGACTGAAGGTGAGACAGCATTAAAAAACACAAGTGAAACGTATAAAACAGTTTAATATGTTGTTTTATATAGCATTTTCAAAACAAAGGAGCTGGCATGTCCTGCATAATTCCATAGAAATAGAAAATTAAAACCTTTGGAACATTCTCCACAGAGATGAGATTTATGGCATACTGAGGAATATCATACTCAGTAGGGACGGGCATGATTAGTCGACTAATCGATAATTGATCATTAAAAATGTTGTCGATCGTGTTCATTTTTAATCAACAAACCAGATGTAGGTTGCTGTACGTAGCGTAGCGTAAGGAGACGAGGCTGCGTCTGACAGCGCAAACACTGGAGCTGCAGCCTCACAGTCCCACGTTTTGGCTCTGACTCACCTCCTTGGAGATCACTGTAGCACTCAATGAGGGCGTTTACATGCACATCAATGTCCCGGTTATGATCAGGGTTTGTGAGTATCTCAGTTTTGTCATGGTGCATGTAGTATCTCAGTTACACCAACATAAAATTGAGTGCGTCCCAAAGACAAACACTTTTTGAGTCTTTTCCTCAGAACAGAAGCCAAAATAAATAAAGTGCCCAACGTCAATAAAGTGAGTGAATGACTGTTAAATAAAGAACTGCACTAAACCTGCACTCGTATGACCTGCACTTGTATGACCTGCACTCATATGACCTGCACACGTATGATCTCTGAACACATGAATCATCTCCAACACGATGTACGCACAGAACAGACTCACCATCAGCATCACCAACATCCATCTGTCACAGAAAGAACACACATATTCCACTGAGTTGTGTCCTTTAGTCTGATAGAAGCTAACAGCATTAGCGCACTAGGAAAGAACAGTTTTTTTCAGCACTTATAGTTTATGCAAATGAGCCATGCGGTTTTAAGTTTTGTCTGTGTAAAACGTAAACAAATGTGGCAAAGCTGCATTACGCACATTATAATCTCAAACGGGCCGATGTGGCTCTATAGTGGTTATGGTTTATATGTTGTAAAGTTGAGTTTATTCATGTAGATTAGTAACAGTAATAATAATGATTATAATTTTAACATAAAAAATGTTCATTGAAAATCGATCGTTAATTCTCCCAACGATTGATTAAGAAAATTTAATCAAATGCCCATCCCTAACAATCAGATTCCTAAAGATACATGTTTTTCAGTGCAATAAAAACATGAAAAATGAAAAAAATAAAATTAAATATAATAAAACTAACTAAAAACTAACTACAAGATTCACACAGGGGAGCTTTAAAAAAAAACAAAAAAACAACGAGCTTGTTTTTACATTCTCCACTGCGGTAATAACATTCCATTCTCCTGTTTTTTCCCTTTATCTCTGCACGAGGCCATTCGAAATTTTCTTCCACTCAAATCCAAGAGCTTCTTATCCATTCTCCCTCATTTAAGTCTTTAGTATTCAAACCCCTCTTTCACTTTAATTGCACAGATGTAGTCGCTCTTATAGCCTCTACCCACTCTCATCCAGACCTTGATGTTCTTGTGTGTCTGTCAGGAACCCGGTGGCATCAGCAAAGTGGCCAGACCAAGTATATGTGCGCAGATGGAGGCGGGATCACAGCTATTTAAAGCAGTGCATCTCTCCGGGTTCTAATAACAGATACTTTGAAAATGCATAGAGATGGGTAGAGTAGCTAAAAACTGCTGTCAAGTAACATTAACGTCACTTACTCAAGTAAAAGTACAAAGTAGTGGTGGTCCATCAGATCAACTAAGGGTAAAAAGTATTTAGGGAAACTACTACTCAAGTAAGATAATAATAATTAGATAATAATTAGAGTAATTGTTAGAATGAAACAATTTATTATTTAAAGTTACTCTGATTTGAAGGATTAAACATAAAAAAATGCACAAAATCTGGTATTTTTCAAAGGATATACAACAACTAGATAAACTAAATCTCTGAAGGAGCAGTGCAAGAAACACAAATGTTCAAACATAAAAGTAAAGCTTGCCAACCATAAAAGAAGAGGACTTAAACGAGTGTGACGTCACCTATAGTGTTCAGTGCCACTCAAATGAGGCTTGCGATGCTAAAAGTTACAGGAGAGATTTGGGATCATGTAGAGCGGGTCAGTATGAACATTTTAAGACCAAAATGGTGAGGCTGACTGCTGCAGTTACAGAGAGAGGGGCGACAAGATCCCAATGTAAGTCAATTGAGCCAGAGTCAGAAGGAGCCAGAAGAGCCTCCTGGAACACTTCCTATTTGGCACACAGCGGATAGTGAGTTAGCTATGTCCACTCATATATATATACGCTCTATGGTGCCAACATAAAGTTTGTTTCACTTGTAGACTTAGAAAGCAAAACTTTTACTTAATTAAGAGTACTGTTCAATAATAATAATAATAAAAAAAACATTACACTAGTAGAAGTAAAAGCAGACTGGCAGAAAGTTCTTGAAAAAGTAACTCAAATAAATGTAACTGAACACTACCCTCCTCTGAAAATGTATTTAGTCAGAGAATATTGAATACATACATTAAAATGTATTTTATAACTTATTCCTGTACATGGTCCCAATATTGAATGGAATGAATAAATATTTAGAATACTTTTACATTGAGTTGCATTTAACAGTCCAAATGCGCAGCATAGGATAAAAACAACTTGATATTTATTTCACTGCTTGTTCTGCATTTGTTTTGCCTGACAAATCCAGAATGATGTATCTGTATTTTTCCTACATCAATCGCCTCCTTTGCATCCCAGGCCTGAGTCAAACATGGTCATAAAATCAGATTTGTTTGTTCGAGTGATGCATGTGAAATGAAAGAGCCCATTTGCCTCCTTTCATTTATATGAAAATGTTTAATTAGTTTCAGTTTTGTTTTTGACATTTTCAGTCCCTCCTTTCTCAACTTGCTTCAGAGTGCTGCCATAACACAATCAGCCTGCACCTCGCTGGTGAAACTACTGCACATCTCATCAAGTTTGTTACGTTGTAGTGTATTGTTTTGTGTCAATACACAGTCAGAATCTCTCACCTCAGATTAACAGAGGTCAAAAGTTCTTCACTCATTGTGCAGAAATCCCTTTAGTCCCTTGCGATATTTTTTCCTCCTTGTAAGCAGCCATATATATTTTTTTGATACAGACACACCGTGCATGTTCCTGACTGGTTACTCCACCTGTCAATCACACCCATCTGAACTTGGGCAGATTCACCAGTGACCAGACTCACATGTTTGTAAAGTATTGTAGAAATGGGTATTCCCAGGCAAGGATTTCTTCACTAACACTCATTTATTTCTAACTGGAGAAGGAAAAATCACACATGCACTTTTCCATTGTTATCACAAAATTCTCACTAATTCAGTACAATTTGAAGTCTATGTTTTGTGAGTACAGTGCAGAGTGATAAGCACAACAATTCAATTTGTATTCTGAACACCACCAAATAAAAAAAAAATATATATATATATACATATATCAGAATACAATTACTCAAAATGTGTCTTCTGAATACTGTATGTTCTGTACTTCTTACTTCCCAACACATATTATCCTTGTGCCTTGTCTTGTCTTCCCATCCTTGCCTTTGCCACCGACAGACTCCCATCATGCCGCGGGGCTAGATCCTTATGTAACGCCGTCAACCGAAGAGGAGGAGGAAGAGGAGGAGGAGAAAAAGAAGGAGGACCATCTGGACCTGGGGCGACTGTACGCGTTGTCCTCTCTGTGCCAATGCGTAGAGGTGCCTTTGTCGGACACACAAAGCCCAGGTGAATGGAGGTGGTCTGTTTGTACTGTATGGTAATGTGAGACAGAACATGTAACTCTATGTCAAACTGTAACTTCAGATTTCGCTTTGTCATATTTTTCATAATGCCAAAATACAGATCTTTCAGCATGCATTTTAAGAGAGTTGATCTCTAGTTTGATTCCAGTCCCAGTCAGAACATCCTGTTGCTGTGTCGTTTGGCATGACACCAGCCTTGCATATGCATGAATGTAGTGTGTGATTGATGATGGTTTTGATTACATTAATTTGCCCAGTACAAGAACTAAGTTAGGAAGTGGATAAAACTATAAAAGTGCTTTGAGTGCTTTATAATTCCTAGACATTATTAATTATCTTGATGATTCAGTTTTAAGGACACATCTCTACAGAAACATGATTTTTCAGTTATAATTCTATATAATGCTGCATTTTATCATCAAAGTTTTAATCTGGATAATATTTCTAAATGCAGTTCTCAGAATGGAGTCAAATATTGGAGTAAAAAACTTAAAGAGGGGATCTTATACTTCTTAGGGATATTAACTGTTAATACTGAATATATTTAATTGTGTAAGCCATGTTACCCTTTATTGCAAATGCTAAATTTGGTGAACACAACATATGAACATTTTGTTTCTGACAGTCCCTTCATTGCATCGGAGCGCTACCACAACACAATCAGTGTGCACCTCGCTAATGAAACTACTGCATCTCATCAGGTTTGTGAATTTGTAAGGTACTGTTTAGTATTTTGCTCTTGTGTATGTATAGGTAAAACTGTTGTGTAGGAGCATGGGTGATATAGACTTGTGGGTTTTCAAACATGCATTGATCACATCTAAAACCTCTTCAGACATGTTTATGATAAGGGAACAACATTATAAATGATAGAAAGTTCCAAACAGTAAATGTTACATAATATACATACCTCTTTAAGTTTTGGGAGCAGGACCATACCTCACTTCCTTTGCTTATTAGCACCATTGCCTCTTTCTATATCAGGGATCTTCAACCTGTAGCTCGGGAGCTACCAGTAACTCTCCACCTCCTTCCAAGTAGCTCACCAAGGGATTTCTGAATTATACATATTGCGTTTAATAACTTAAATTTGATTGATTAAATGCCTTTTTCCTTTGTAAATGTATACTTTTGATGCCTAATTTTATGCACTGATAACTAGATCATGGGTTTTTATGTTTTATAGACATCTAACTATACCTCATCCTCAGCTTACCATGGCTCTTATATTTACAAAATTTCTGGCGGACGCAAAAAATTGTAGCTCTCTGGCATTTTTGTTTTACAGAACATAGCTCACAGGAGAAAAAAGGTTGGAGATCCCTGTTCTATATCATCTTTCTTACAATCTGAATTTTACTGAAGTCAATTCAACAAAATCTATATTAAAAAGCTCATCATAAACATACCTGGAGTTGTATTTCGTTTCATCCACATCTCTGAGTAATCCTTTATTATTAGTCTTTCTCTGTCTCCAAAGCTCATTATGCTCTATTCCAACTTATGCAATGATGAGGTAGTTTTCAAGTTAACAGCTACTCTTTTAACTTTAGTTCAGTAGAGATTAGCAATTCCAGGTCTGAAAATTATCCAGATGATTCTAGTGAAGGTGTATGGAGTTTAAAAACACAGTGGGGCACTTCTTGTATTACCACATGACATCACGTCAAGGTGGAACACAGTGTTTTCAGTTTGAGAGAAGAACACAGCATAAATATGCAGGATTTGTGTGTTAAACATCTGCGAAGGAAACAAAACACAACTCCAGGTCTGTTTGTAATGAGGAAACAACATTATAACATCAGACAACAGCACAATATGGGCCCTTTAAGCTTGAGACCCCAACACCTGAAACCCCAACATCACCACGCTCATTATCTCCAAACTATAAATACATTTTCTCTGTATTCTAAGGTTTAGGTCTTTGCTGGTTACATAGATTTTCTGCTGACTGTGTTAACGAACTACTCCCTTTTGAACATTTGAGGTTGAGTGAATCTGCCCCAGTGGAGAAGGCACTGATCTCTCACTTGCGGACAGTTAAAATGTAATTATGACCATTTTCTTTTATACGCTCTCGTAGCTGTGACTCCACGGGGTCCACTCACGCTAAGACCATTGGATTTGCATGAATAATTGCTACTCAGTTTCAAACCTAAAGCAGAATTTACAGCATGGGTCATCTCCACCTTTTCGAAATCTTGCCCCAAAGTTAAATGTCCATGTTATTTCACGCTCTGGTGGTTAAATGGCACAGTTGATTCGCTGCCGGTTACATGGAGTTAAGCAATAGAGGAAAGTAGCAAAGTACAAAAGTAAAAGGACAGTACTTAAAGGTACATTGTGAAACCTTCAAATAAGAGTCAGGTTTGTGGAGATGCAAGCCTGGTCACAGTAAGGAGGCATGGTTTCTACTTTTTCAGTGCACCAAAATGAAAGAAAAAAAAAAAAAAAAAAAAAAAAAGGTTTTACTATCTATCTATCTGTCTTTGAAGCATGTAGGTATGTTTTTAAGCATCTGTTGGCTGTGGATACTTTCATTTTCTTTTACATCACTACATGTCAGGGTCTGTCTACTCCACTACATTGTTTAACCGGACTGAAAATGAAAGAGTACTTTGAGTACAATTGAAGATTTGTAAATAAAATTTGGAAGAAAAGGATTTGTATTGTTGACCCAAAACATCAAAGTTTCCAGCATTAGTATACATAATGCTTTAACAGTTGTCAAAATCTGTCAAAAATGAATGAATGTAACTATGAATTTTTATGAATGAATGACGATGAATGATGATGATGTTAATATGACCCCACACTCAGTGCAAGTTCAATAGGCCTAGCTAACAAACACAAACTGTCAACAAGTAGGTGTGTTCGTTTCAGAGTAGTTTCACTCTAGTTTTTTCCTCCCTTCAAGAAGACATAAGGCAGTGTACACCAGCGTCTGACCAGAACTGAAAAAGCAGCTTGGATGATCTGCGAAACGGATTCGACCAAAATAAACTTTTGTCCAGTGACAAATTGATTTTTTTTTTTTTTCAACTTTTACTATACACATTTTTTGCCCTTGTATCTGTACTTTTACTTAAGTAACAAATTTGAATACTTGATCCACCACTGGACTTACAGTGTGTGTTTTAACGAAAAGCGAAAAGGCCAGAGGAGGAGGAGAGAAAGAGAGAGAAACCAGGGCCAATCTGTCGCTTGTTTGTGTGGATGACATCTGCTCCCATGGGAACCCAGCATTGTTCCTGCTCCTGTATCCTTTACAGCCCCCTCAACATGAACTACTGCTCTGAGAGGATGGAGTGAGTGAGAGAGGCCATGTTGTTTTATTGTCAACACAAGAAAGACATTTTCCAATATAATTAGACCTGTTTTTCAATGTCACCTTGGTCGAATAGTACATTGTATGATTATGAGTTAATTTGCCTTGTTTTGCATTTAAAGAATGAACTTTGAGGATAATTTTTATTTCTTTTTTTCATATTTCATCTTTAACTTCAAATCTGGACCCAGCATGCAGAGCTACTGGATGTGCGTGTCTTTTCTAAGTCAACACCACTTTATTTTGTAAAAGTTTTTACATACAACTTAACTTATACGCCATCATCTATCCCTGGATGTAAACCTCCAAATATTATAGATGTAGTCAGTTCTTTCATTATACTGCTTGGCTCTTTCAGTAGAAAGGTTCGATCTCATTTGCCTGGGATCCAGGAATACACACTTCTGTTCCGTTCACTGGTGAATCTCAGGTTTCAGATGGGTGTGATTGACAGGTGGATTATCCTGTCACGGTCAAGCATGGCCCGCCAGTATTGGAAAAATAATAGATAAAAAAATATCACAGAGGACTGAAAAACATTGGGGATTTCTGTTGAATCAGTAGGTGAAGCACTGAACTCTCTGATGTGAGATAAATTCATAAATGATAAGTGACCAGTGAGCTCCTTCTTTTCACATGTGCCACTGAAATAAACAAATCTGATTGTACGGTCATGTTTGGCTGAACTCGAAACACAGAGGCGGGCGCGAGGACTAGACTCATATCAATCTGTATACAAAATAAACAGAGATATCATTCTGGATTTGCCAGGCATCTAACTCTGCTCTGTTATGATAGAATGAATGTGGAGCGTAGAGTTTTGTAGTTTGTTGAGTGGAGAAGTCTTCTGATATATTTCCTCTCCATAAGAGTGACATCATGTTTGTGGTATATGATTATTTATTCAGAGCGTCCCACTTGTTCGGCGTGCACAGCCCCATTGTTATGTACAGTGTGCGGCTCCTAGAAGCCTCAGGGGGAGTGTGTGTCCCGGGCTAGGCTCTGTTTATGCTGTGTCCTTGGAGGAGGTGACAAGGTGAGCGCCTCCAGCCAAACAACCCACATCAGTATTCAAAGCATTACTCACAGTCTGAGAGTTCACAAAAATACACTGTAACATATATAAAAGTATAAAGTCAGTACAATTAATAATAATAACTGCAGTATTCCACAGAGGCCACATGTACTGTATGGGTTTGGTACGCTAAACTTTAAAGGTCTGACTTTTCCCCATGTATTTAAAGCAAGTTTGTCTTGTTCCAGTGCAGATATATTGTATAAGCAGCTCTTAAGGTCAAAATAAGTATGCTGTGAACTGTCTGCATCTAATTATAAAGGGTTTTACTTTCAGATAATCAGAAAGTGCACTATTAGCATGCAAGTTGTTGTTAACATAATTACTGTGTAAACATTACCATCACCTTGCAATGAATAATTTGGATGCTCAGAATGCATAAGTGAGGAATAACTTTGGGCCACTGTAAAAACGAGCTAGTTCTTTTTCAAGACAGTAACACATTTGACACAGTAACATTTAAAATCAGGTACAGCGCTTTTAAATGTTGCATGGCTACCAAAAACACAAGCATTTCAAGAACATAGGGAGATACTTATTCTTAAAGAGGGGGGTATTATGCAAAATGTACTTTTTGGAGGTTTCTACCATGTTATTATATTCCTCATCAAAAGCATGCTTGAAGAGATCATCCATGTATGTTTGTGATCTCTCCTGGGTTTTCTTCAAAGTCTCCTTACGGTTAGCAGTACAAGCCTGTATAATGCTCCACTTATATAACCCATGCTCCCGCACAGCCATCTTCAGAGAGCATCCTACAAAGCAATACACTACAACTTCACAAACCTGATGGGATGTGCAGTAGTTTCATTAGCAGTATGACCACTGATTGTGTTGTGATAGCACTAGTATCAAAAATAAAACAGAAACTAAATATACATGAACATCTAACATGGTGATCTAAATACATGATGTGTTAACAAGGAATCCCCTATAGAACTGTTACACCCCCTCGTTAAAGTGTAACATTACACCTATATCCTACATTCACCTGGCCCATCCTAAAATGAATCATTGTTGTATGAGTGCTGTCCCAGTAGACCTAGCATGGAAACTCCCTGGAGTTCTGTATATTTGGATAACAGAAGCGCTGTGGTTCTGGACTTTGGAGCAGTTATAACATATGGGTAAAACATTGTGCGATTGCTCATGCATGCAAATAAGCACAACTACAAGCCTCTGAAAGCACTAGATATGAGGTTTATTTGAGCGACCAGAACTGCGAGAAATAACAAGAGCATCTCAAGAAGGAGGAGATACACAGCCAGAGGAGGAACAGATATTGTGGATAATTTAGAACCAAAAGAACTATTTCCAGAAGTACATACCCTTATGAGGGTTTCACATTTGTATAGAGGCTGTTGGGTAACTTCAGTGGTTTATGTGAAGCATCACTTTTAATCAGAAAATCTCTTGCTTCAAAGCAACTGCTTCAAAGCAATACAACAAACAGGTTTTCATTAGAAACTGCAATGTTCAGTAGATTTAATATGACTTCCTTTTCAAAACTGAGAAGCTCTTTCTATTCATGGGAGCAAAACATCATAACACTCTTGAACATCTGTGTATGACTCGACTCAAGACTTTTTTTTTGCAACTAAGCACAGGCTGCCTGACCATCCGCTAGTTCCTTCTACATTCTGTTCGAATTCACAAAGCCCTGAAATCGGAACATAAATTAACACCATCTTATCTTGGTATGGTCCAACCACAATGCTAATTTTGTAGGAAGACATCTCTCTAAAAAAATCCTGTGTCATTCAGAACAAAATCCATCCATCCATTTTCTTCTGCTTATCCGGGGTCAGGTTGCAGGGGCAGCAGTCTAAGCGGGGACTCCCAGACTTCCTTCACCCCAGACACACCCTCCAGCTCCTCCAGGGGGACCCCGAGGCGTTCCCGGGCCAGCCGAGAGACATAGTCCCTCCACCTCCCGAGAAAAGTGCCCAGGAGGCATCCGGAACAGATGCCCGTGCCATCTCAACTGGCTCCTCCTGCTGTTGAGGAGCAGCGGCTCTGCTCCAAGCTCCAACTGTGTGACTGAGCTCCCGTGTGAACTGAGTCAAAAGGCAAAGCTCTCGATTTACCGGTCAATTTACGTTCCTACCCTCACCTATGGTCATGAGCTCAGAACAAAATATGTAACATATTTACCTAAGATAAATTTGAGTTTGGTGCTTTGATTGTTGATTCTGTAGAAATACACACTGGTTCTTAGTCTTGGGTTCTACATGTAAACCGCCATGTTTGTTTTGACACAAATGCACAATCTCTCTTATTGGTTAATCTGCCTGTCAGTCACACCCTCTCAAATTGAGAAGAGCACATATAGTTCCACACCCACTCGTCTTTGTGAAGTTTTGTCAAAGCGTGTGGTTCTGGCTGGACAGATGAAAGGTGTGGGCAGGGACAAGGGCTAAGTTAAGACTGAAACTTGCTGAGTAGTCAAGCCTTGAGTGCAGAACAATGCAAGATTTATCCATGAATATTGTCAAAAAGTACTCAGAGCACCTTAATGATGAGAGAAAACTATTATAACGTGGTCAAAAGCTCATCACAGTTTCATAACATGTCTCCTTTAAATGCATGAGAATTTCACCATTACCTGTCATTACCTCCCCACTCATTTCATCTGGTTGCATGCGTTCCATGTTGGTGACCCTTACATTACACTTATTATCCACTCGACCTCACTGCAGAGACTCCACTTGACCTCCAATTCACATGTACGCTGCTAACAGAGAAAAGCACCAGGTCATGTGTGGGTGAGTGTCTACTTCAATATTACTGCAACACAACCGCAACATAAGCTTCAGTATTGACGGCTACACTTTATGACTGTAATAAAAGCCTCTGCGAGAAGATTATGAAGAGGAGGGAAAAAAACTAAAAACAATAAACGTCCAAGAGGTGGGTAGTACTCACTTACGTTTACTTGAGTAACTGTCTAAAGGAATCGTATGTTTCTTGCAGCACTTTTGCTCCTACTTGAGCCTTATTTTTTATTGAAGTAACAGTACTCTTAAATGACTAAAAGTTTGGTTACACTTCCCACTGTGAGTAAGCCTACAAGTGACAAAAGATAAGACAAAAGACACAATGATTTGAATATTTGTGTGTCTTGTTCCACTCCTTCATATATGATTGATACATTTTTTTTCTTTAGCTTTTGAAAATAGCAGGTTTTGTCATACAAATTAAATTAACTTAAAATAATAAATAAATGTTATGTCCAAATAGTTACTCTTTAAGTTATTCTTACTTGAGTAGCCATTTTCCCAAATACCTTTTTACTCTTACTTCAGTAATTCCTACAACCAGTACTTTGAACCTTGTGAGCTTAAAGCCATGTTAGAATGTTGTTACTGCATCAAAAAGATACTTGGACTTGTGTTTTGTTTCATTCATACATGTCTGAGTAATCCTCTACTTTTACTCTGTTACTCTGCACTCACATGCTTTGTTCCACCTTGTGATGTCATGAAGCAGTAGTTTTCAAGTTACCAGCTACCTTTTACGTTTTGTTTAGTAGAGATTGGAAATTCCAAGGCTGAAATCTTCCAAATTAGTGATTTAGTGAAGGTGCATGGAGTTTAAATTTTGACATAGGACCTCATTTCCTAGTTAGTCAGAGTGTTGGAGACGTGTGGAGACACTTTTTAAATATTCCATCCAGTCTTTGCATTTGCAGAGGTCGCTGGTGCTAGGCTAGCACATGTCAATGGCCATAGTTAGCCTGCCACGAAAAACAGTCCCTCCCACTCCACAACACACCCGAGGCAAATCTATTATTACACCAGACTGTTAATGTAAATGTCTGTGTTGATAGAATAATCTTTCAAATAAAAACAACCTTGCATCGCATGAATTATTCGCATATTCAGGGACTATTTTCTCATATATCAGTCCGCCGCTGCCAAGCTTTCTCTCAGGAAGTACAACTCTCTGCTGCTGCTCAGACAGAAATCCTTCAAATGTAAGGTTGATTTTACTTCTAAAATGTTTCTATCAACACAGACATTCACATCAACAATCTGGTGTAATAATAGTTTTGCTTCAGGTGTTTTGTGGAGTGGGTAAGATTGTTCATAGTGGCAGGCTAACTATGGACATTGACATGCACTAGCCTAGCACCAGCGACCTCTGCAAATATAAGGATTGGACGGAATATTTAAAAAACTGTCTCCACATGTCTCCAATACTCTGGCTCACAAGGAAATGAGGCCCTATGTCCAAAATTCCAAACTGTCCCTTTAAAGCTCTTATATTATGCAAAATAGATTTTTTTTTTTCAAAGCTTTAAGTCATCTTATAAGTCTGTTATCTCCTCAAAAACATACCTGGAGTTGTGTTTTATTTCATTCACAGATGTTTTAGTAACCTGCATTATTAGTTCGGCCTGTTCCACCTTGTGACGTCATGAAGTAGTACTTTTAAAGTAAACAAGTATACAGCTACTTTTTACCTTTTGTTGAGTAGAGATGGTCAATCCCAGGGCTCAAATGATCCAAATGACTCAAGTGAAGGTGTATAGAGTTTAAAAACACAGAGGAGTACTTTCTGTATTAGAGTATTTTCTGTTTGAGAAAAGAACTCAGCCTAAATTTACAGTTTGTGTGTTAAACATGAGTGAATGAAACAAAACACAACTCCAGGTACATCAGAAAATAGAATAATACGAGCCATTTAAAAACACTGTGGAGCACTACCTGTAATACTCTACCCTCCTTTGCGTCCAGGCTACTAAACTAACATGCAATTTGTGAAAGGAAGGCTTGCTGGTATTGGGGTTTTTTCTCACGTGTGGGAGCGTTAGAATTCATTGTGCGATTACATGTTATTGGCTTGGATGTAATCTGGGCTTTCTCTGGGTCAGCATTCTAACTACAGACCTGCTCCCGGCGCTGCACATCGGAGCCAATCGACATTCCGCGGATCAAAACCAATTACGCTTGATCACCTATTCAAATGGAGACAGAAGCCGGGGAGAGGAGAGAGGGGGCTAGCAGGCAGAAAGCACAGTTGGATTTCTGGAACTTTAAAAGGGCCCGTATTCCACGATTTTCTGATCTGTTATAACGTTGTTTCTTCATCACAAACATACCTGGAGTTGTGTTTTGTTTCCTATTCACATGTTATCCACACCATCTCTGTATATATATGTTGAGTTTTTCTCTAAAACTAGAATTATTTGGATGATTTCAGACCAGGAATTTCCATTATCTTCTAAACAATAGGTAAAAAGTAGCTGTAAATTTGAAAACTACCACAGTATTTTGAGCTTCTGAGATGTAGACAGACTAACTTGCCTTTAAAAAAAATGTTATAAGCATTTAAAGGTTGTGTTTATGTGACACAACTTTCCACAGTCCTTATAGTGTAAAACTGTGCTGGAGGACAGGTCAGAATTCTGTGGTGGAATTTGCGGTTTATTTGTCAGATAGCAGATTTGTTGACTCGG
The DNA here is from genome assembly GCF_026225935.1 of Boleophthalmus pectinirostris. NCBI lineage: Eukaryota > Metazoa > Chordata > Actinopteri > Gobiiformes > Gobiidae > Boleophthalmus > Boleophthalmus pectinirostris. The sequence goes on from NW_026571175.1 coordinate 11,502,333, forward strand.
TTTAGGGTTAATCTCTGTAATTACTGAGCTAATCTACATGAAACAAAAACTGGCTCAAAGTTTAGCAGGAGAGTTTAGAAGAGGACATATGGAAGTATAGATGCGCCAGAAGGTTTGAATTAGAACATTTCATGATGAATGAAATAACTTGAAACAAAAATAGTTGAAATGGAAATAACTGGAGAAAAAAAAAAAAAAAAAACAAAACAAAACAAAAAAAACTAAAATTAACATGTGATAGGTGGGTTAGGGTTTGCAACCCTATATATATATATATATATATATATATATATATATATATATATATATATATATATATATATATATAGATAGATAGATAGATAGATATAGATAGCGAACAATGTTAATTGTTATTATTTCGACTAGGCTATTTGGAACCTGTTTCTGTGACTTAAACTACAATGCCACACTTTTGGGCCACATACAGACTGATCCCAGGACTAAACAAGGACTAAAACAGGACTAAACCAGGACTAAAGAAGGATTGAACCAGGACTAAACCAGGAGTAAAACAGGGCTAAACCATGTCTAAACCAGCTCTAAACCAGGACTGAACCAGTACCGAGTGTGGGGACGGGCCCAGAGGTGCGCCCGCGTACACTGTAGGAGGATCTGGACTGAGACCGGGACCGGACTGGGACTGAGACCAAGACTGAGACTGACACCAGACTAGGACTCAGACCGGGACCAAACCAGGACTGAGACCGGGACCAGACTATGATTGAGACTGGGACCAGGCTGGGGCTGAGACTGGAACCAGACCAGGACCAGACCAGAACTGAGACCGGTTTAGTCCAGACTGGTTTAGTTCATGAAATATTGTAATTCAAAACTTCTGGCACATTCATACTTCCATAATATGAGGACAAGGCCTCCAGCTGCAACATTTACAAACTGTACTTTTTGTTGGAATTCATAAATTAGGGCCTCAGAAAATTAAATCTATCCCAGTGGAGATTATTGCATCTAATGGAGAGTTTTCTTTTGAAACAGATTTAAAATTAGCAACACGGGATCAAGATTACGGCTCTCTCTGCGGATGTGGTCGGCTGGTAATAGATGAAGATTTATTCAACGAAATTTGTTTTATAAAATTGAGATGCTGAATGGAAAATTGGAACTGAATGGCTAAATTTTGATATTACACTTGATGAGGTACACAGAGTTATACACACTGCAAAAGCAAATGAAGCAGTGGGTAATGATGAGCTGCCAAATGAGACTCTTAAGACCCCTCTTTTGCTCAGTGTGTTGCAGTCTTTTTCCAAGCTTGTTTTGAACACTCTCTCATTCCATCAGCCTGATATCAGTCCATTATTAAACCTATACCCAAATCTTCTGAGCCTTAGAGTGTCACTGAACTTGCCTGACCAGCCAGTGCCTTCTACCTTCTGTCCCAATGATAGACTGTATATATAAATGGATATAGTAAACACGCTAGCCGCCATGGGCACTTCTGGCTCGTACTGACCCTGGCTCCCATTGACTTACATCGGAATATTGTGGCCCCTCTCTCTGTAACTGCTGCAGTGAGCCTCATCATTTTGGTTTTAAAATGTTCGTGTTGACCCGCTCTGCATGATCTTGGTGTTTTTATTTTGCTATTTTGCCCGTCACTTGAGTGGAGCCGAACCACAGACTGTATATATAAATGGACATAGCTAAAGTGCTAGCCGCCACGTTACAAATAGGAAGCACGTATGCGGCTTCTTCCGGCTCCTTTTGACCCTGGCTCCCTTTGACTTGCGTTGGAATATTGCCGTCCCTCTCACTGTGACTGCTGCAGTGAGCCTCGTCATTTTGGTCTTAAAATGTTCATATTAACGCGCTATACACGATCCTGTTTTTTTACTCGCTATTTTGTCTCGCTATTTATAATATAGAGTCTGGTTCCAAATTCACTCCTGTAACTGTTAGCATCGCAAGCTTCATTTGAGTGGCGCTGAAAGCTATAGGTGACGTCACACTCGCTTAGTCCACATTTTTATACAGTTTTTGAGCCGAACGTTATGGGTGTCGTCACTCTCGCTTCGTCCACGTTTTTTTTACAGTTTATGTGCCGATCTCTTTGGGTGACGTCACTCTCGCTTAGTCCACGTTTTTATACAGTTTATGAGCCGAACGCTATGGGTGACGTCACTCTCGCTAGTCCAAGTTTTTATAAAGTTTATGAGCCGAACGCTATGGGTGACGTCACTCTCGCTTAGTCCACGTTTTTATACAGTTTATGAGCCGAACGCTATGGGTGACGTCACTCTCGCTTAGTCCACGTTTTTATAAAGTTTATGAGCCGAACGCTATGGGTGACGTCACTCTCGCTTAGTCCACGTTTTTATAAAGTTTATGAGCCGAACGCTACACGTTAGTCACGACAGTCACTCACGCTTAGTCCACGTTTTACAGTTTATGAGCCGAACGTGGGTGACGTCACTTAGACGTTTTTATACAGTTTAAGTTATGAGCCGAACTATGGGTGACGTCACTCTCGCTTAGTCCACGTTTTTATAAAGTTTATGAGCCAAACGCTATGGGTGACGTCACTCTCGCTAGTCCAAGTTTTTATACAGTTTATGAGCCGAATGCTATGGGTGACGTCACTCTCGCTTAGTCCACGTTTTTATACAGTTTATGAGCCGAACGCTATGGGTGACGTCACTCGCTTAGTCCATGTTTTTATACAGTTTATGAGCCGAACGCTATGGGTGACGTCACTCTCGCTTAGTCCACGTTTTTATACAGTCCTTGAGCTGAACACTATGGGTGACGTCACACTTGCTTAGTCCAATTTTTTTATACAGTGTATGTGCCGAACTCTACGGGTCACACTCACTTAGTCCATTTAATACAGTCTATGCTTTGAATCCATAAGCGACTGGAACTGGACCATACAGCATGAGAAATTCCATCCAGACTTGAGATGGTCGTTTCTCTGATTGGTCAATCCGCCTGTCAGTCATGCCCTCTGAAATCGGGGCGGACAGGAAAGGTAAACTCGAAGCTCAACTACAGGGACATAATCTGATCAGCTCTGTGCACAAACTGTACTTAGGAATTCTCAAAAGGAGACTCAGAGAATACCTGAAAACACATAACGTTCAGGCCATCAGTATACAAAAAAAAATCTATAATACAGAGTCTGGCTCCAAATTCGCTCTTGTAACCGTTAGCATCGCAAGCTCCATTTGAGTGGTACTAAAAGCTACGTTTTTATACAGTCTATGAGCCGATTTCTATAGGTGAGGTCACACTTGCTTAGTCCATGATTTTATACAGTCTATGTGCCGAACGCTTAGGGTGACGTCACACTCGCTTAGTCCATGATTTTATACAGTCTATGTGCTGATATCTCTGGGTGACATCACACTCGCTTAGTAAATGTTTTTATACAGTCCTTGAGCCAAACGCTATGGGTGACGTCACTCTCCCTTAGTCCACTTTTTTAGACAGTCTATGAGCTGAACTCTATGGGTGACATCACATCAATCCGCCTGTCAATCATGCCCACTGAAATCGGGGAGACAGGACAGGTAACCACTGAACTACAGAGACATAATCTGATCAGCTCTTTGCACAAACTACTCTGGAGTTCTCAACAGCAGGCTCAAAGAATACCTGAAAACACTTCAGGTTCAGGCCATCAGTATACAGTATGTTATCATCTGTGCTGAGCGTCAGGCAGCAAGAGGGGAAATGTAAGTTTGCCTGCTTTATTGATTTTCAGAAGGTGTCTGACTGGGTTAACAGGGACTTCTGGCTGTACAAATTATTGGGTCATGGTCTTACTCTTAAATTTTATGATGGAGTCAAACGGACATAAAGCCCCAGTTGCATGTCTACAGGTCAATCATTTTAAAACTCGCTTCCTGGTTTCCCATCCCTTTTGGTGTAAAGCAAGAGGATTTGTTAGCACCACTTCTCATTTTTTCATAAACAACCTGGTAAATTAAATCAAATATGCAGAACTTGGAATAAAAAAAAAAAAGTTGGTTCCCAATGGGAACCATGTAAAACTTGTTTTTTCTAAGGGAACCGTAACGACACAGTAAACGTCAGCAAGTTCATCTGGGTCACACGCCGTAAAATAAATAAAACAAAGAAAACGTGTATGTGGAATATGATGGAGAAATCAAGGGGAAAAAAGACTGTGCAGTGGTCAGCGGAGGAAACCAAATATTGGCTATATCCGTGTTCGCCTGGTAAGGTTACATCTTTGGATTTGGCGACGCTGCCGCCTTCTCCACAGCAGATGTTGTAGCAGAGCTTGGCACAGCTAAATAATGATCTGTATGAGTACAAACGCTCACTGGTGTTGATGATGAGATCCATGATTGTTATTTTCCTTGTTGTGACATCCGTTTTCGTATGGCCTTGTTTTTATTTGGTGGCAAGTCCACAAATCAATAACACATCACAGGTTCACTTAAATGGTAAGAACGCAGGTTGTTCACCGGTAAGCACTTTGGTTCCCAGTGTAACTGGTGCGGGAACTGTCACCTGCATCGTTCTGACCGGCCTGAAAACAGCTCTTGTGATGTCATGAAGTGTTAGTTTTCAAGTTAACAGCTACATTTTACCTTTTGTTAAGTAGAAATGGGAAATTCTAGGGCTGAAATGATCAAAATGATTCTACTGAAGGTTTATGGAGTTTAAAACAGTCACTTCCTGTGTTGGCACATGACATCACAATGTAGTGTGTCAAAGTGTTTTCCATTTGAAAGAAGAACTGAGCCTAGATATGCAGGATTTGTGTGTTCAACAGGTGTGACTGAAACAAAACACAACACCAGCTATGTTTTGATGAGGAAACAACATTATAACACAGATCGGAAAATAGCATAATATGAACCCGTTAACCGTCTACTAGAAGTCCCATTGTGATTCAGAATCTCTTTTAACATCAACATGTTTGAAACCCCTGCGTACTGGAAATATTTGTTTAGGTCAGTGGCTTTGTTTCTCTCATTGACTTTGGCCACGTCACACTCATCTGCTCAAACCCCGGAGATGACTCATGGGTCCCACTTCACAACACAACTCCAATGTCAATATTCTACTGAGTTTTTTTTTTTTTTTTTGGAACAATCAACGGGTATTAGAACTTCATTTATTCATATCGCCACACCTCTGTACCACTTCTGTTTGATGAAATCTTGTTGCTGATTAGAGAACACTTAAAGACTGTCCCCAATGGCCTTGCAATCAGTGAGAGATGAACAGCCCAAAGCTCCAATGGGACTCAATGGAACAGGTAAGCTTCTAAAGAGGTTTTCCATGCACTGATTAAAGGAGCAAAAATAATATCAAAAATGTAACTGTATATTGTAATAATTGTCTACCAGATACATTCATAACCAAGATAGGTAAAGTGTCTTGCCTCAGGACACATGGCAATAGACCTCTCCAGGAATGATGTGTTAAAGTGATCATATAATGCAGAACTGACTTTTTAGAGGTTTTAACCATGTTGCTTTTCCTTCTCATTTACCCTCTCGAAGTTGTGTTTAGAGTGATTCATGCATGTCTGAGTAATCTTTATACTCCTGTATTCAAGACGTCATCACTCCAATCAACCCCCATTTTCACCAAAACCCTTACATGCCCACTGCTTTGTACTTCATTCTTCAAGTTCCTACATTACGCATAACTCTTGATTGACTCATTGACTCTTGTGAGAGGTAAACCATGTTATAATGTTACTTCCTCAAACACATACCTTGAGTTGTGCTTTGTTTCATTTACAAGTTTTTGAGTAATCCTGCTTTATTAGTTTATCTACAACTCCAAAGTTCATAATGCTCTGTTTCACCTTGTGATGTCATGAAGCTATAGTTTTCAAGTTAACAGGTGCCTTTTACTTTTCAGGGTATGTTTATATGATGACGGTCTGAACAGAAGACGCAAAAGTGGCATCGCATCTTCACTCTTGATTCTGTGTTTAGACGAGCGCTTTCGGGAGGAAATCTGCGTGCATACTGTGCCGCAAAAGTGTGTGGAATTCAATTTGGTATGCATGCCAAGCACATGTATGCGATGTAAATGTGTTTTCTACATGAGCAGATCTGACCAGAGTTTTGCGTCTTGGGCAGTGTGTAAACGGAAACGCTATGGCGGACATTTTCAACTTTTCCACTCTGGAGGGTGGTTTCAGATTTTTGTGTTTTTAGCCCCAAAATGCCATCACCGTCTAAACGAAAGGTACTTCTGATAAAATATTTTGTCGTTTTTACCTGCAAGGCCCTTAGTTCAGTAGAGTTTGGCAGTTCCAGAGCTGAAATCATCTAAATGATTCTAGTGAAAGTGTATGGTTGGAAAGTTTTAAAACACAGTGGGGCACTTCCTGTGGTACCACATGACATCACAATGTGAAGGCGAAGTCACATTCACAGGATAGAAATGAGAATGAGAAACGGTTTAATGTTCAAAATCCATTATATTGTCTCAAGAAAGAGTCATGGAATCATATTGAGTACCGAGGCAATTCCTTAGTATTGAAATCAAGTTTAGAGTTTTAGTATAGTGACAACACTGGTTACATCCTGTATTATCCTTTAGAATACACACATTTAAATTCTTTAGCTGTGAAAGGATCTCTACGAAATTGTCACTGCTAGCTCAGAACCACAAAATTTCTGGTTATGAGATTAACTCGCTACCATCTAAGCCACTGTAACCAGTGACAACTCTAATTTAAGCTCATGCTGAACTTTGTGAGAGCTTTCAGAAAGATAGTTTTCTTAATTTCCGTCAGAAGCACTCCAGGTCTAATTATAGCCGTGAGAATTGGCCTGTCTCCACATGACTGAGCTGCCTGACTCAGCACTCTGACTTTTTATGTGACTGGAATAGCCGGAACTTCAAATATAAGTTCTCTGGTGTGAAAATAGCTTAATGTAATTTTTAGTTACATTATGAATTGCACTGCTTGATTCATGCATACAGTTTTAATCAATTTTACGGTGCTTTCATTTTCTATAAAGAACTTTAGAATTAGAAATAAAAAAGATCATATTGTGTCTGACATTTTTTTTTCTTTTTCCTCAGTACAGATATATAGCAGCATTATTTTGAGGTCAAAATAAATCCACTGTATATTTAAAGCATTTAATTATAAAGCATTTTGTGGTCTGATGATCAGGAAGTGCATGTTAGTCGTTTTTAGCTTTACCATCTGCAAAACTCTGCAGGCGATAAGCGCTTATAAAAACTCATCACTGTAAATAATTTGCTCAGATTGATTGTTTAAAATGTTTAAAATAAACTAGTTCTGTTTTTGTGTGTGTGTGTGTGTTTTTAAGACAGAAAAAGTAAAGCTGTTCCTTTTTGTTGTTTTCTGTAACAGTAAACTGTCAAGTATTTAAGATATTTTCTTTTTTTTTCTCATTTTAAAGATGTCCAAAATTCTCCAAGAACATTTTTATAGATGTGAAATGTACTTCCAAGATTTTTCAACTTCTTTTTAAATTTGAAGCCATTCCCCCAGTACCCCTGAAATATCAAAACCATGTATAAGGAATTGCAATTAACAATGATTTAAAGCAATTATTAGTAAAAGTTTTATTTGGCAGTTTTTATCGACCAGGCATCAGCAGTTGTTTCACAAAAACTACCTCACCTTATTAGCTTGACCAGTCAGTCACTTCTACATTCTGTTTAAATCAAGAAGGGACTCGAATCGGATAATAGAGGCTGAAAAACCTCATTCCAAACTTCAGATGATCCGACCACAGCCACTAATTTGCATCATGTGTCTTTCAAATGCGGAAGACATCTCCTTTTGAAAATTCTTGTATCATTCAGAACAAAATATATAACTTATTTTACGTAAAAAATAGTATAGTGCTTTGATTGTTAATTCTGCAAAAATCTGCACTGTTTCTCAAGCTTTGGAATTCTCGCCTCCTTTTTTACAAGTAAACCGCCATGTTTGTTTTTGAGCATGCGTCTCTCTGATTGGTTAATCCACCTGTCAGTCACACCCTCTGAAATCAAGGAGACAGGATACAGCAGATCCATTTGTCTTTGTAAAATTTTGTCAAAGTGTGTGGTTCTGGCTGGCCGGGTAACCACCTTGTATCTTATAATTCATTTACATTTACTAGTTCACAGGCAAAGATACGGAAGCCTTGAGGGGTCACAACAAACGCAAACGCCGCAACAAATACAAATGCGACAACACAACAAAAAGCCACTACAAACCAAAAAAAGCCACAACGGAAATGACCGCGGGACTCTATTTTAATGCAAATGCCGCAACAAATACAAACGCCACAACACAAACGCAAATGCCGAAACACATCAAAAAGCCACAACACATTAAAAAGCCACAACACATCAAAAAGCCACAACACATTAAAAAGCCACAACACATCAAAAAGCCACAACACATCAAAAAGCCACAACGGAAGTGACCTATTGTGGATTCTATTTTCAGACGGACCGATCAAGCGGCAAGTGAAAAAGAAGCGAATAATGATAAAACAATAAATTACTTTTACTTACGTTTCCAACTTCTCCGTTCCTTTACTTTTCACGTTGTACTTCTTCTTCTTCACTTGCCACTTGATCGGTTCGTCGGGTCCCGCGGTCACTTTCGTTGTGGCTTTTTAATGTGTTGCGGCATTTGCATTTGTGTTGTGGCGTTTGTATATGTTGCGGCGTTTGCATTAAAATAGAGTCCCGCGGTCATTTCCGTTGTGGCGTTGTGTTCCGTTGGTGTATTGCGGCTTTTTGTTGTGCTGTCGCATTTGTGTTTGTTGCGGCGTTTGCGTTTGTTGTGACCCCTCTCGGCTTCCGTACAAAGAAGTCGGTATGTCCTTGTGCAAAGTAGCTAAACTTTCTCCAACATTTGCTTTTCCGGTTAACTTCATAAACGAAACACCACATCAGAGACTAACCATTGTCAAGACAAACAAGGGCTGGTTCAAAAATACAGCTTCACAGTACGTCTCCAAAGCTACCAGCAGGAAGCTACCTGTCAATCAAAGTACAACCAATTGAAAACATGTAAGAAAATAGATTGTGAAAATTCTGACATTTGTGAAGGGTAGTTGTGATCTTTGTCGGTGGTGTATGTAAATGTTCCCAGTTGTCCTCACAGTGATGCGCTCATGCTGGGTTGCCATAGAAGCCTGGTGCTGTGTAATTGCTAATAGGCTTGTTGGTGAGGTGGAGACAGAGACAAAGAGAGGGGAAACTGGTGTCCAATGTTGTGATGTGCCTTCTGAATTTGATAGTTAAAGGCCCCATATTAAACTAATGTCTACGTTATAATGTTGTTTCCTCGTCAAAATCATACCTGGGGTTGTGCTTTGTTTCATTCAAGCATGTTTAACTCACAAGCGCTGCAAATGATGCTCTTTTCTCTAACAGAAAACTCTACCTTGTTCTATTTCATGATGCAAGAAGTGCTCCAATGTGTTTTTAAACTCCATACACCTTAACTTGAATCATTTGGATAATTTTAGCCTTGGAATTGCCAATCTCTACTAAACCAAAGATATTAAAGTGGCTGTTAAAATGAAAACTACTGCTTCATGACATGGTGGAACAGAGCATTTTGAGCTTTGGAAATGTAGACTAAGTAATGTTTTTGATGAGGTAAAAACATTAGAACATGACTTAAAGCTCACAAGAGTCTGTTATGTGTAATACAGGACCTTTTCATGGGGCACAACAAGCACATCAGAGGATCGAGTCTCAGGCTGAGTTTGTATTTTTCTTCCTATCAACATACAAACGTGCACAATACTTAAAATCCTCAAGATCTGGAAATTAGTCCCTGGGTGCTGCTCTACAGCGCTTAATGCCTCAGTCTGTTTTTTATCTTTCTTTGCAGTTATCCAGCTTTTCAAACAAACTTTTAATATGTTAAAGTTGTTTTTTTTCATGTTGCAGAATATGTGTGTGAATGGGTGAGTAGGTCCTTGATGTAAAGTGCTCTGAGTGCCTTGAAGGTGGAAAAGTGCTATAGAAAATGTGACCATTTATCATTTGCCAACACTGACTCTTACAGGTTGATTTCATTAGATGCAGCTCCGCTCAGCTGTACCACAACCATCGCAGTTTTTATATAGTGAATATGTAGTGCAGGTCTCTAAAAAAATGAACCTCAACACACAAAGTTCAGAGTTTTTGGACTGAACGGGTAATCACTACGTTAAATTTGGATTGGGCAAAAACAAAAAGATCAAATCGATCAATCAAATTTTAAGTTCAAATTGTCTGGAAGAAAATCGATTTCCACTATCTTGCATTGAACCTTTCTCTGCTCACTGCAGCCACAGGGATCAATGGTTCAGAAGTGATGTGCTCTTCCTGTGTGTCTCACAGAGAAGAGAAGAGCAAAGGAGGAAACAGGCCAACACTCTTATGATTAGGTTTTTTTTTTTTCAATAAATGGAGATACATTTCCCCCACTGGCCAATGAGTTAAATGTGATATCTTCACAATACAGTGTTGTAGCAATATCACACAATTTAGCTGCATTTAACTTTTATACTGTGTTTAAGCCTTTTCCAATTTCAGTACACAACAAAAAATTATAGTTTTAGCCAAAACGACTGTCTTACCACCCAGTACAACTTTAATTTATTCTACTATTATACATCTTTTTTGCTTAGACTATCTTTGATACTTTGCAGAACTGGAAAGGGAGAAAAAATCCTACATTTTACTTTGAGGTAAAGTCACCCAGTCCTATGTCAAATAGTTCTTTTAGAGATAACAAACTTTACTGAACTTTTATGGAATTCTTGAAGCTCTTCCTTGAACCATGTAAGAGCGACGCTGTGTTTCCAGAGAAGTGCTCCATTGGATTGTGAGCACACGACTCTGATCCAAGTAGTGATGACTCATGCTCCTCCTGCAGCCCCCGCAGCTATTCAGGAGCCTGCACGCCACTTATCGCCTTTTGTTTTCTCTTTGTTTCCTACACAATGTCCTCCTCGATTCTCTTTTCATAATCCTAACAAATTAGTCTAAAACAGAGATTTGCCGATAGAGCTTTATAATTAGAAGTTGGATGGAAATGTTCGTACACAAAAGGTTAAAATTAAAATGTGTTATAATTAAGTTAGTTATTTTTAAATGGGAGCTATAACTGCAGACCACTCGCATTTGTTTTCTTAAAAATAGTACCAGAATCCATTTTTGAACTTTTGTCCAATTTGTGACAAGATTCATCAAAACTCCAACCAGTCAGGCTACTCTTACTACCATCTTTACTGTCTTAAAAATGTAAAAACTAGTTCATTTTGAAGCATTTGCAGTGTTCCAAAGTTATTCCTCACTTACCTTATACACTGAATATTCTAATTGTTCACCACGATGAGTTTGTAGCGCCCCCACGGGACCTGACGCAAAACAGTGGCAACAGCCCTGGACACATTTTGAAAGCTCATTGCGGGTGTGGGCTAGTCTGATTCATCAGACGGTTTCGCTTCGTAGGAAACTGGCAACGTTAGAATTTGTTCGCTCAACAGTAGACGGGTACTTTTTTTATTTCACCAATCGCTGCTATTTGGTCGTGACGTATGTAATGCACCGCTAATGGGGATAACTGGTATATTAAGCTTTTCCCAAATCCTGTAGGAAGAAGGGCAATAACGTGTTTCCCCTTGATAAAATTCACCAAACATTCTCTCTGTTCCAGCTTTAAATCCTCGATCTTGGGAATTGTTACCAACACAGAATGTATGGCTCTTTGCTGATTGGCTGGTGCCCGAACTCACACGGGGTTTTTGGGAATCATCTAGTGTATTCTGATTCCTGACCTAGTCGTTGGAGAAAATTAAATTGTGCGGAGACACTAGGTGGGGCCAGTCTGGCTAGGCACGGGCGAGCAGGATTACACAATGCGAGAGTAGGCGGGTGGGATGATAAACTGCAGTCCCGCAAATTAAATATGAGTGTAAAGTAAAATATACAAATGATTAAAGGTTGTATGGAGGATTTTTTTTGTTTCAAATTGTCAATGATAGCATTATAGAGGTGCAGTAGCCTTGTAATTATGATGACCAAAAAAAAGAGAATAAAAATTCATCAACTCTGGACGTGGTGTGGCTAAACATTTGCCAATAGATAACGACACTGCCTCGTTATCTGTGAGCTGACAGGCTGTCAATCAATCTCCCTACGTTTCTAGTGTAACTGACTTGCCTGCGCGCCGCCGGTACGTGGTTTACGTACGACTGTCACGCAGTCCACAGACGCAAGACGCACAGACGCTGTTTACTCCACCAACGCAACAGTTCTTAGCGGCTTTTTTTGACCTATATCTTCCTCGCAGTTAGCACAAAGTTTGTTGCAATGGCGACAAGAATCCAGGAGCAGTTAACCACAAAAGAAAGTCCGTTTTTGAGATTGCTGAAAGAAGAAGACAAGGGGAAAAGCAGCGAAGCCAAACTAAGGTGATTCTTGAAGATTCATTCCAGCGATGGCGCGACTGAAGCAGATGCACGGTCTAAAGACTGATGCATTGGTCGCCAAATTACTCCTGGACAGGTCACTTCTGCTTATTATGAAAACGTACTTTATTTCCAAGAGCTAGTCAAACGTTTTTCAGGACACGAAAGCGATATCCTATGTCTGAAAACGTAATTTTCAATGCAAAGAAAGAGTCTGCTTGCTGCTGCGTGTTGTAGCTAGTTCATTCGCACTGAATCTCTGCGCACCCTTCTCTGCACCCTTTCCTGCTCCTCTCCCTGCTGCCCGATCCGCTCTTCCCCCTGCTCCTCACTTCTCCGGGCACGGAATCTCCGCTCCCTGCTCCCTGCTCCTCACTTCTCGTCCGCGCACGAAATGTCCGCGCACCCGCTCCCCCCGCTCCTCACTTCTCCTCCTTGCCTAACCAACACTGTAGTTAGTTGTTTACAAGTCATGTGCAGCGCACCGGCTGAAAACAAACCTGTTTCTGGCGTAAGAAGGAGGCGGGAAGAGGCATTTTTACGTAGGAGCTGTAGGGGAGGGGGGGTGGTTTCACGCATGCGCAACATTTGAAAAAGGACAAACAGTCGCTGGATTTCTCGTTCCTTGGAAAATCCTCTATACAACCTTTAATGTTTGCCTATCATACATCATATGTGCTGGATATTTTATTTGACATTAATAAAAACATTTAAAGCAGCCTAAATTTGCGGAGGTGGTCTAATCTCATGCACATTTTAGACTATTCTTTTCCGCTTCTCCGTGTTTGATAAAGCTTAAGAAAGTGAACATCCCCATCTTGCGGGATTTGCAGGCAGGAGCGGGACAAAATATCACAGATGCGGGCAGGAGCGGAGATGAAAATTACAATTCTTTGCGAGCAACTGCTCAGTGCAGGTGTGGGCGGGAGGGGGACTGAAAATTTCATGCAGATTTTTATTTGTAAGTGCTTTTCACAACTTTGAGAGGCCTGAACAGAGTGTTGCAGTTACAGTAATGCTTTCAACATGCATGCTAACCTTGCGCTTCTTGATTATCGAACACTAAAACACTATAATTAGATCTAGACAGTACACAGCAGATTGACCTCACGAGCTGCTTGTACAATGTATATGTACTGGGTCAAGACAAATTTTGTTGAAATACTTGGAAAAATAGTCAGTCTGTCATTAGTCAGGCCTTTAAGCTTTTAACCCCTTTTTTGTGTCTATCAAAACATTCTTGGAGTTGTGTTTCTTAGAAAGTACTTTTAAAAATCTGATGCATAAAATTATTTTCCAGTTTACACACTTGTGGTTGTGAGCCACTTCAATGATCACTGCCCCCCTTAACCTAATGACCCCTCACCCCTCTTACTTTCAGTTTGACCATCTCAAATGGAGCAGTAATTTCTTGTATTGTTCTGACTTATTTTACCACAGATAATTCATGTTTTTTGCTTCAAACATTGATTTAGCAGAAGTCCATGCACCTTCTCAGTCCTCCTGATTCTTTTCTCTTTTTTAAACCGACACAAACATGACCATGACATTGGTTAATCCACCTGTCACTCATGCCCCTCAGAACTCAGGAAGAAGAGACATTTCTTCTTTACTAAGCCTTGGAAACAGAAATGTGGCTGCTAATCTGCGCTCTCCGGCCACCACACAAACACTCACATGGACACATTTGCACAATTCCACACACTGTTTGGGAGGAATGCCAAATAGGTTAGTAGGCAAACGTCTCCACTGGCTGCACATCGTTGGCCAACAATCAATATTGCCATAGTGTCTGTTTTAGAGCACAGACCAAATCAAACCCATAATGGTTTAATTGAAAACATTGAAAAGACTGCAGTTATTATGGTATAAACTCTAAAGAAAACAACAAGAGTCTAGACATCTACAAACATGTTCTCAAGTCAGAGTGATAATAATGAAAATCGAGACGCTTCCAAAATCTTTCACGTATTGTATTTATTTTAATTCACCCTTGTTTCATTAATCCAAAGTCATCTTCTCTGAGCACTCAAAAAATTTCTGTCCATATATTGCCCATTTTGTTGCGTCATAGATAAAACTCTTTAGCCTAATTCATCAGCCATCTGCATTGGTCCGCATTAGGATTTGTTTGCTTCGACGTTAGGCGGGTGCTTTTTTTATTTAACCACTCGCTGCTATTTGGTCCTTGCATATGTAATGTGCCAAATCCCGTAGGAAGAAGGGCAATAATGTTTCTTTCCCCTTGATAAAATTCACCAAACATCTTTCTTCTTCTAGCTTTAAATCCTCGATATCAGTCCATCTCAACCGCTTTGTTTCCTGTTGTGCTGTGCCACAAAAGGGAGCCAGACAGGCGCTTGAGTTTGACATCATGGCTTCACGGCTCTTCGCTGATTGGCCGGTGCGTGGTGTACAACTTTTGAGGTTCTTGCAAACCGCCTAGTGTATTCTGATTCCTGACCTGGTCGCTGTAGAGAAATGTAATTGAGCGGAGGCACTAGGTTGTGACAGTCTGGCTAAAAACCTGACTTCTTCTGCTCATTTTTAAGTCCATAAACCATCACCAGACTCATTGTGCAGTCAAATCTCTATAAATATACAAAAACTTGATACAGAACCACACACAGCAACTTGACAAACCTGATGTGATGTGCAGTAATTTTATTGACAGGATCCACACTTGTATTGCGAAAGCTCTCTGAAAGCATAGGGAGCAAAGAGACGGAGGATTCAGAGTGTCAAAAACAAAAGTCAACCTTATAAAACATGTTAATGTGTTGTTTTCGGTGATTATAGCAATTTCAAAACAACAAAAGGTAACACGGTGATCTAATTACGTGTCCGCAGTTAATACCACATAGTAAAAAATCCTCTTTAAAACAAATTAGCGATGTTCCAAATGTCCTTCAACAAATCCACCATAGAATAAATGCATGCTCCAGCTCCCCTGTCTATTTACTCTGAACCATCATCCCTCAGTCTACAGCCCTGTTTTCAACACATCTGCCTAATTCTGCTCTTACATAACGGAGGCAATTATACAAGCGATTCCGCCAGCTCCACGTAGACTATCCTCACAAGGGCAGAGAGAGAGGACGAAAGTATCTATGCAAGTCATTTTAATAAAGAGATGGAATACAGTTAAGACCCATCACCAACTAATGATAGGAAATGAATATCGGGGGAAGGGAAGGGGCTGGTGTGAAATTGTCAGTTAGAATTTTCATCCCGCTATAAATCTGCAGGGAATTGAATAAGCCTCGAGCAGCACTTCTTTATAGATGCGGCATAACGCTCCGGCCTGGAAAATAAGCTGTAATGAATGAAGTCAGGGGATTTATAGTGTAAACATGCTGATATTAATGCCATTCTATGTGGGGTTTGCAGAAAAACGATTGGAGGAGTTACTCACTGTATTATATGTCAAGCCATATTGAATCATTTTAAGATTGATGTGTGGGGTTTTTGCACAAGACTACTTTTAAAATACAGTTCAGTTTTGATGTTACTTTGTGGCTAGCAAGTCACTGCAATGATTGTTGGGTAACTTTTTTAGCTATTATCGTTCTGCTTTACTGTAAACCAAATGTCTCCATTTTTTTTTTCCCACCATGAGCTATCTTTACAAAATGAAAATGCCAGAGAGCTACTCATTTTAGAGGTTGTAAAAACAAATTGTAAATATAAGAGCCACAACAAGCCTTAGATGGGGTACAGTGTACAGTTATGCTTATAAAAATAAACTATTCTCCATGTATTAGTGCATGAAGTTACATCAAAATTATACATTTACAAGGGTCATTGTGCTGAGAAATTCAGCATAATACATATAATTCAGAAATGCCCTGTCGTAAACATGGTGTATCGCACAAACAGGCTTTTTTGAGCTTATAGTAATAATATTGTTTATTTATCAAACATATACCTGAAGTTGTTATGTAACTGTTCTGATGGAAAATCCACTAACTGCTTGTCTCCATGGAGATATTATTGCTTTCCCTGGAATATTCCACATGTGGTATTGGTACTATGGTACTTATTTTTGTCAGTAGTTTTAATAAGGTGTTTTACTGCTATACTTGAAATG
Source organism: Boleophthalmus pectinirostris (assembly GCF_026225935.1). Taxonomy (NCBI): domain Eukaryota; kingdom Metazoa; phylum Chordata; class Actinopteri; order Gobiiformes; family Gobiidae; genus Boleophthalmus; species Boleophthalmus pectinirostris. The sequence continues at coordinate 11,518,848 of NW_026571175.1, forward strand.
TATATGTCTATGTATGTATGTAATGTATATGTCTATATGTCTTGAAATTGTTACTATGAGAGGGGTCGCCCGTTCATCGATCTAACCTGTAACTTGGTCTGGTCACATCACCTGTTTGACTCCATAAAGTTAGATGCTTTTGATTATTGTCATACTGTGGAACAGTATGTTTAGCTGGAACTATGCAGCTAACCAACATAAATTACTTTTTTAAGCCTCATTTAAACTGCTTCGCTCCTGCACTAGTTATTGCACTTTCTGTTGGCTCGGACAATGCCTCTTTTGCCATAGAAAACTCCACACAGAATGGCTCCACACAGCCAAGGAGTGCTGAACACTTTTGTACTGTTCATCAAACGGTTTGACTGATCAGCACAACTAAACTATTGATCCCTCAACTCTATCTGAGCCAGTGAGCACCAAAAGTTGCAGAATAATTCTGCTATAACTCACAAGAATTAATTGTCAGCTAAAAATGAACTGAAATAAGCAGTAGTTAAAACTGCTGTGCTGTGGGTGACTTTCACTTTTGCTCTGTTACACTTCTCATGCAGTGATAAGCTACATGCTGGATGTTGAGAGGAGACAAAAGATGGGTGTGTCATGATTTCACTGTCCAAGACACTGTGAGGTTTTCAGAGAAAGCCGCCCTGGTCCCTGAGAGACACCCTGAGTACGTTGGTAAAGGAGAAGAAACACATCACTGCACAATGACTGGACACACACTCAAGCAAATTAGCTATATTCAGCTATACTCCCAGAGATGGCATCTCATTGTGTAATTTTTCAGGTGGGGGGACCGTCACTTGCTTTTTCTATAGATATGTCATTGCTCTGCCTGGAATGTTCCACAGAATGACATTAAACAGTTCTGCCTTACATTTATTCAGTTACAGGTGGTTTTATTCTCCAAATATACAGAGAAAAGCAGGCATTCTGACTGTGAGTGGGGTTGCTTCTCTACAGATCTGACCTGTAACTTGGTCTGGTTTGGTCCATATTGTGCATACCATATTGTGAAACATTCCAGACAAGGCAATAATATTTCCATGGAGAAAAGCATTTGACAGAACTTCCACCAGTAAAATTACACAATGCACCTTTAAGTTTAGGCAGTTTTTCAAAGAGCGTAAACAAAGCCAGCAACACTAATCAAACGTTTAAGATTGTTTTTTATCTCCCTAAAATGAAATGCATCAAACACTCGTCACTATCCACCCACTTTATGCATTCTTGTATGAGACTCTGAAATGTGGCGTGCTCAAAAAGCTGATGATAAACAAGAAGAATTTTCCTGTTTACTCTTCTTTCTTGTATGTCCTCATTTAACATCAGTGTTTCCTTTAAGATTAATAAATGTCACATTCAGATGCCTCAAATGCATTGTTGATATTGCAAACCCATAAACAGTACCACACCTTGAACCTTGACAAAACCTCATTATTAAATCTGTTTTGCCTTGTTTTATGGTTTGGTAACTTGTCTCTTAAAAACCGAAACAGAATCAGGTGGTGAAATGAGCAAGCAAGTCTGAGCTTTACCCTGCGTCTCTTTACTCTAGGCATGTACAGAGGCTGACAGAGGCCAATTTAAAAGACCTCTTAATAATGAGTTTCAACTGCTCCCATCAGGACAGAGGTTTAAAGTCTCTGTAAAACCAAGTGCTACAAAAGCACCTTTGTCCCAGCAGCTATCAGTGCCCTGAACAAGGTAGTTTATTATATTTATCTCTTTTAAGCCCCTTTGCACACATGCCGTATTTGTATTCTTGTTTTTAAAGTATTGTTTCTAATGGGGTTTTGGTTCTTTTAGCCTGCATTATACACTATTGTCACTTTTCTAGATACAGATGCATATATAGTACCTGAATTGATGAATGAGCCAAACTAAATTTTAACTGTTGATACCAATAATTCAATTAAATTTTCAGTTCAGTTCAAGTTTATTTATATAGCACATTTAAAACAACTTCAGCTGACCAAAGTGCTTCACATACAAGTCAACAAAATAGAAGAAACAGTTACAAATACATATATACAGAAAACATGTGAAAACAGCAATAAAATAAAGCAATCTTGAACCATGAATTTAAAGGGACAGTTTGAAATTTTGAACATAGGACCTAATTTCCTAGTGAGAGTTGGAGATGTGGGGAGACACTTTTTAAAATATTCCATCCAGTCCTTGTATTTGCGGAGATCGCTGGTGCTAGGCTAGCGCATGTCAGTGGCCATAGTTAGCTTGTCACTAAAAACAGTCTTACCCACTCCACAAAACACCCGAAGCAAATCTGTTATTACGCCAGACTTTTGATGTAAACGTCTGTGTTGATAGAATAATTTTAGAAGTAAAACCAACCTTACGTTTGAAGGATTTATATCTGAGCCGCAGTAGCGAGTTTGGCAGCGGTAGACTGTTAGCACCTAGCACCTATCTTACCGGCAAAGTAAAATTCCACTACTGAGAAAATAGTCCCTCAACATGCGACGATTCATGCCATGCCAGGTTAGTTTTATGTCAAACATTATTCTATCAACACAGACATTTAAATCGACAGTCTGGCGTAATAATACATTTGTTTCGGGGGCTTTGTGGTGTGGGTAAGACTGTTTAGGCTAAGAACCAGTGACCTCTGCAAGCATCCATCTCCACACATCTCCAACACTCTGTCTAACTATGTCCAAAATTCTGGACTGTCCATTTAGTACCATAAGGTCTTTTGAATAGACAATGAGTAAAAAAAAATATATATAGAAGAGCAAATAATATGGCTATATGTTTCAACACTTATGTAACAGTATTTTATATGACAGATAAATAAAGATGGTCGTTTTGAATATTGATATCAGCAAGTATCGGGTTATCAAGTCAAATAAAGAAGACAAATACTGACTAAAGAAATCTATATCAGCCCATCCTTGTACAAAACCACCTTTTCTCACTATTGCCCAATGTCCTCCACTTCACTCCAGTTTATTACCACACTGTTCCACGCACATCATCCACGGTCCAGCTTTCGCCCTGGCTTTGTTGACCCGTGCACATACCGCTCTCCTCTGTGTTTTCTTGTCTGAGCCCTTGCCTTGGTCCTGGATGTGGGCCGGTAACACAGTGTCCTGAGATTATCTGGCTCTCGGCTGTTTTCCCGCTGACAGCCCCAGACCTCCTCCCGACTCGCTCACAACACACTCCCGCATTCCTGGAAACATGTGATTTCTTTCCACTCGCCCAACTGTCTTTCGCCGCACGCTGCAAACTGGCTGACCACCGCGACACGTGACCCCAGCGAGAATGAGCAACGAGCATGAAGGGGCCGAGGCGTGGAGGTACCAAGAAAACTGCACAGGAATGGTCTCGAGGTGATACTTTGGCGTTGAAGATGTTTATTGGAATTCCGTAAGCTAAAGCTGTAGGAATGTTTGATAATACTGTGACATTATGGGCTGTACCCATTTTTCCATGTAAGAAAGTATAGTAGCGTTGTCAAAAGTATCATATTGGAATCATCACTGAGTATCAGGTCTATTCCTTAGTATCGAAATATGTTCAGCGCAGATGTATTAGCCTCTGCTATCCAGGAAGTGTTCTGTTAGCATGTTAGTTGTGGTTTTCACAAAAAAAACGGTCTGTCTGGAGAAGAACTCTCATAAATCACAATGAATAATTAGGTTGCTTGAAATGTTTTAGTATGTTAATATGTTTTGACCTTGCAGACAGTTTAAAATAAATCTGTTTTTCACATTTTAAAACAGTAAAAATCATGTAGCAATTTCAAATGTTTCTTTTTTTTCTGATTGTAGTTTGATGAAGGCTTCATGGTGATTTTACAAGTAATAATCAAGAAAAAAAAACACTAATGTTGACGCTGTTGTTTGCTACATTCACACCTTGTCAAAACTGGAACTTAATCAGTTTCTGATCAATTTTGAGTTCGCAGTTGAAAACTACAACAAAGCCAGGACCAAAGTCAAGTTCAGGACTTAACTGAGATCAGACTACGACCAAACCAAGATCAAGTGTGAACACAACTAGAGGAAAACTAGCATTCCTCAAAATGATTGTAGAACATTTCCATGCACATTTATGGTAAATTTAAGCAGTGTGACTTACTGCTGGTTTGTTGGTTCACCATTTGTTACAAACAGGCATTTGGTGAGTTGCCTTAGTAGTATTATTAGTAGTAGTATTTGGGTTGTGACAGGATTACTAATACTTCTATCTTAGTACCAACAGCTTACCAATGTTCTGTTGCTTAATATTTTCGAATGATTCAAGTGTGCTCTAACATATTGACAGCGGTCTGGTCACATTCCATTGCTCCTCTCCAGCTTTTGTCCCAATTCAGTGCTCATGTTGATGACTTTGGTATGAAGAGCACATCCACTCTGATCCCAAGAGGACAATGAGCTCCTGGTCAGGACTCATATGAACCCTTGCAGTGCTGGAGGAAAGTTAGTCTGAGATAGAGAGGAGGAGAGATTTGGGCAGCTACAGGTTTGCAACAAAGCAAATCCCTGTTTTAAGTTCATGCTATTTCTTCCCATTCCTTTTCTGTGAGTGCAGGAGTGTGGAAAGGAAGTGCATCAAACATAAAATGCTTACCCCAGATATACATTGCTTTGCTTACTGATTTGGAAGAAATCTGTGCAGTTTCTCAGTAAACTAAAAAAAAAAAAAATTGCCTTGCCATAAAAAAGCGTTGTTGATTTTGGATGTGTAACTTGAAATAATGATTACTGACATTGATCCTGACCTTGACTGTCTGGGTTTTTGCTTTTGCGTAAACCCTCATGTACTGAATAGTGTAGTTACAGATCTTTTATTTGTACTAGAGTATTTTTGGTGTCTTGAATAATCAGCATTTTCACTACTGTTTACCACATTGTGCCTACTCTTAGTAAATGCAGCGTATGAAACCTACTCTCTAATTTGGCCTATTGTACTAACATGAACTCCACAAAACCTTGATTAAACCCACACTACTTGATCAGTCTGTACACATCATTATTAATATACACCCCTTTGGCTTTTTCTCAGTGGCAAAACATATTTCCTCCTCACTCTCTTGGATGGCTGATTTCGTCTTGATTAATGTGCTCTTAACTGCACTCACGGCGTTATTTAAATTACCCAAAACGCATACATCTAACTTTTGAGATCCGAGCTGCAGTGGTGAATATTTTATCCATTTCAGCAATAATAGCTTTGGGCTGAACTTTTCGACCGGCAGTCACTAAAATCTTACGATGTACTCCGCAGTTATTGGCAGTAGCTGTGGTCTTAATAGCGGTCGTGTAAAAAGAGCATGTGCATTAACTCCAATGTCCCTGAGTAGATCCACTGTGGTCATTTTGTGTCCCGCTTTAATAAAAACACTAACCGCTGCAGCGCGCTTGTCCAGATGGAAGTGAAGAATTGGCAAAATGACTCTTCTCTCGGATGAAATGGCTGTGGTGGGCTACACTCCAATCATGTACTGACCACCGGGTCACTGAGCCAGCTGTTAAAAAGAACTCCAATAACAGAGCAGAGAGTTACATTTGTGGATGTGCAACGCCAGCCAAGGTCACGGTGGTTCTGAGGAGCTAAAAATCTCGCAATAGGAGAACCAAGGAAAGTAAAAATGAAGATTACTTGGAAAATGTTTTCTCCCGACAGGATGGATGTAAGGGTGAAATGGGGGTGAAGAGTTGGGAGAGACATCATTTTGGAAGATGGGATTCAATCTCGCAACACTGAGGCAGGATTATTAGCCAGTGTGATACACCTTGCACAACTAGACCATCATGTAGAATCTTTGGTAAATGGTCACATTTTTATATAGCGCTTTAACACCTTCAAAGCGCTTTACATCAGGGAAACACTTACCCTTTCACGCAGACACTGGAGGTGAGTGGGGTTAAGTGTCTTGCCCAAGGACACTACAGTAGCATTCATCTCTGGGAGCTGGAATCGCACTGTCAACCTGTGAGTCAGTGGATTTGACCAGTCAGTGTTTATGTGGAGAGTTGGATTTGAACACTGGACAAACACCAACTGAGCTACTGTTGTCTTTTATTTAGATTTTTAGGTTTAGCATGTAGTGTGTCGGACAGGATAGTAAGCAGCGTGAAATAAAGTGAAAAGAGACACACGCATAACATTTTCAGATCTAGGAACTCATGATTCATGCCACTACTACAAAGCCACACACTTGCACATCTGGTGTCTTCTTGTCTTCAGGAGGTGCCCATTGACTTATCTGTTCTGAGTTGAATTGTCAGAATGATAACGCTGTCATTCTTGTCCATCTGGTAGAGGTTGTCTGGGATCAAGATTACACTCTTCTTCTTTAGAAAGATGTGAGTCTGGTCTCCAGTGAATCTCCCTGAGTTCATAGATGTGATTGACAGATGGATTAGCCAATCAAGTCAATATAGATGATAAACGATAATATTGAAACCAAACCATAAAGGTGAATTATTCACAAAAAGTATATTTTAAAATATTGCTGAGCTGTATAAATAAGTAGAAGAATGCAACACTTAGGTAATTTGTTTGTGCAATTTTAGACTTAGACTTAGACAAACTGTATTGATCCACAAGGGAAATTACTTGGACACTAGGGGTGTAACAATATCCAAGTCTCTCGATACAATATCATCACAGTATGAACCTCATGGTACGATAGTTATTGTGATATCGTGGGAAAGCTCACGATATGGTGGGAGGCTAACACTATTACAATATTATACATAATAACGAGACTGACATTATAAAATGCTTTGACCAGTCATTTGGTTCAACATTTATTGTCATATTCATGTCAATGACATTTTGATCAGCTTGAAAAGACTTTGAAGTACAAAATTCAAGTAACAAATAAACAGTTGTAATAAAACTGTAGTCAGGAGCCTCACAGAGTAAGTCCGACAGAAGCTGACTGCATCAGCACACAAGGAGCGAGCAGTTTTTTTCAGCACTTATGCAAATTAGCCATGTCGTAAAGCTACATTATTACTCAATGTATATTTGAGTCCTCTTCGTGGGGAAAAAATGTGATGGCATTTTATATTTCAGTTCCAGTTTAGTCACTAACCTTTTAAACCCACTGTGGAAAATGGATGCAAATCACTCGCTATATATTCTGAGATGTATTTCGTTATTTCTTGAGTGTTGTTGTGAGGCAGTACTGTTGTAAATGCTTCATGTATAGTTTTTGTCCCAACTTGATTTTCTGAACACATTCTTGAAATTTTGCGTGTTGTCTTATCAAGTGGCTTCTCATGCTGCTCGTATTTCCTGAGGTGAACCACACGGTGCATTGGCAGTGTCTGCATACTGTCTGTAGTTTGTCTGTCACCTTTTTTCCTTCCTCGTTTTGTGTCACAATAAACCCAAAATGCTTTTAGACCTCAAACTTAAAAGCCGCTGGTGTGGCCACAATGGGTGCACTGGCCGATGACGCGGCCACAAAGGATTATGGTCCATGTAGTTTACTGTGCAATGTGCCACAGGAGCAGACTAAAAATTCTTATTTTTGCCAATGACACACAGTAATACGGTGACGAGACCACAACGATATTGTGGCAATTTTGCCATGACGATATTGTGATATACTGACAATATCGTTACACCAATATTGGACACAATAGCTTACATCACAATATAAAAACAAAGAGAAAAAAATATATATAAATGGTAATAATAAATTCTAAATAAACAGCCGAAATAGTAAGAGACTGGTGTCAATGAAGGTATAATTATATAAATGTATATGTGCACAAGTAAAGTAAAAAAAATTACAATATATTAATATAAATAGAGTATGTCACAGTTATATACTAGAGGAGAGGAGAAACAAGCAAATCCATGTGTGGTGTGTAGATGGAATTTTTCATGTTTTTCCAAAATATCTTTAAAATCTATCTTTCATTTTAAGCAATAACTTCATAACAGTACTTACTACTAATTTAACAAAACTTTAAAAAGTTTTTTAGATTTTTGTAAGTGTAGATGGTCATGGACATCCAAGTAATGAAAAAAAACTCACCAAGGACACAAACACAAGGGTCGCTTTGAGAGCAAGGATAAGCAAGGACACGTGGACCATTGAAAGTCCCACTGGAGACTGTGGCTGGCTGCTGCACGCTCCTTCTCTCATCACAGCAGAACAGTGGTGGTGATTTATGGTTCTGGGGACAACAGCTCCTGAGGTTCCACTGACACTGCAGAGTTCAGAGAGCGAGTCGTAATTGGATTAGCCACTGAATGAAAAGAGGAGAGAGACAGACTTCTCAGTATGATGGAGTGTGTTACTTCTGTTGCTGTCAGACGTTGAGGGACAGTGGTAGTTTCAATGCATATTTAAGCACTTCTGAAATAACAAAATCAACAAACAATTTTGCTTTGAGATGTAAAAAGAGCTTCTTTGTCCATTCTTGTTTTATTACTTACTCAAAGAGAAATTATTATTTGCTCAAGAGAAATTACAAAAAGCTTCTCAGTCATCATGGGGGTAACTGCAACTGTGTGATTACTCTTTATGCAAAAGGCTTAAATGTCCTTCATTGTACTATTTTCTGATCTCTTATAATGTTGTTTCTTTATCAAAAACATAGCCAGTGTTTTATTTTGTTTCATTCACACATGTTTAACACACAAATCCTGCATATTTAGGCTGAGTTCTTTTCTCAAACAGTGGTTATACATGTGGTAATACAGGAAGTGCGCCACTGTGTTTTTAATCTCTATACATCTTGATTTGAATTATTTTAATAATTTCAGACCTGGAATTGCTAATCTTTGTTGAACAAAAGGTAAAAAGTAGCTGTTAACTTGAAAACTAGTGCTTCATGAAATCACAAGGTGGAACAGAGCATTTTGAGGTTTGGAGATAGTAGAGTAGACAGATTAATGATAAAAGGTTTGTCAAACATGTGTGAATGAAACAAAACATGACTCCAAGGGGTTTATCTAGGGGTCTTGTTCACTAGTGAGGGGAGGAAGGAGCATGAGATTGACAGGCAAATGTGTGCAGCGTCTGCAGTGATGCGGTTGCTGTATTGAACCGTTGTGGTGAAGTGAGAGCTGAGTTAAAAGGCAAAGCTCTCGATTTACTGGTCAATCTACTTTCCTACCCTCACCTATGGTCATGAGCTTTGGGTAATGAATGAAAGGATTATGAATACAAGCGGTCAAAATGAGTTTCCTCCACAGGATGTCTGGGCGCCTCCCTCAGGAGGTGTTCCGGGCTTGTCCCACCAGAAGGAGGACCCGGGGAAGACTCAGGACACGCTTGAGGGACTATGTCTCTCGGCTGGCCTGCGAACGCCTCAGGGTCCCCCTGGAGGAGCTGGAGGAAGTGTCTGAGGTGAAGGAAGTCTGGGAGTCCCTACTTAGGCTGCTGCCCCCGCGACCCGGCCCCAGATAAGCGGAAGAAAATGGATGAATGGATGGATGACTCCAAGGATGTTTTTGAGGATGTTTTTTTTTAATGTAATATAGGATGTTTAAAAGGCAGCATATTTGTCATAACAGCACTGAGCATCTCTCCTAAACTGAACAGTTGTTGTATACAGTGGTTAAATGTCAAAATAGTTCTTCATCAAATTATTTTTCTGAAAATGTATTTTACTGAGAGTATTGGCATTTACATTCTTTTTCATTCTGAGTAACAATCTAAAATTCTGAAGTGACCAGTATCTATTCTTATACCATTGATTACATTTCGACTTTAATCCTCATTTCATTAAAATAAATAAATAAATACAATAAAAAATAAAATGCACAGAGAAACTGAAGGTTTGTGGAAGAGAGACATGATTTCTGGAGTCAAAGTTGTTGAAATGCTATCTGATTTTACTGTTCATGTAAATATAGCTACTGTGACTGGGCCACAACAAAAGCTTTTAGAGATTTTTTATTAGCATAGTACTAGTCATTTCCCATGTAATGCCGTCCTGTGCAGGTTGGATACTAGACCAAATGCAAATATGCTGAATTTCAACTGTAATTACAGATAGGTTTGCTTTCTAAATCATAATTGTTCTAAAGGAATGTAAGAGATGACCAGGGAGATAGCAGAGACCCAGGTGCGGCTGCCTCTGTCACCATGGTGAGCACCCATCCCCCTCTCTCAGCCCTGCTCCCTCACATGCATGCTAACTCAGCTTCAGTGCTCACGTCTGCCCTGTGTGGTTTAACACTACAGTATGGATACAGCTCATGTGTACAGGGCTGTGGAGGAGAGGAAAACATGAGACGAGAGATGTATGTGATCACAGGCTCATCTCAAATCTCATCATTTACAGGCTTTTGATTAAAGAGGGAGGATAATGCTAAATCAACTTTTTGGAGCTTTCTAGCAACATTGTTCTCTGATCCAAAAGAATATATATGTCATCCATTCATGTTTGAGAAAATCTGTGATCTCTCCCGGGTACAATTTGAACTCTCCTTGTGATTACAGTACACGCCTCCATTTCTTGTACAAGGCTCAGCCCACACTATGTAACACCTGCAGAATTCAAAAGAATACACTACACCTTCCAAACCTGATGATGTGCAGTAGTTTCATTATTGGGATGTATGGTGATTAGCGTGTTTTTCAGATTATAAATTACACTTTTTTCATGGTTTGGGTGGTCCTGCGATTTATACTCCGGTGGAACTTATATATTAAAATGTTCACACTGATAGCAGCGAGAGGGCGCTCTAGGCTTGTGTGTCAGTATCTGCTGCTCGTAGAACTCCTGTACCACTGTCACTTCGTCTACTGCGCATGTCTCCTACAGAAAGAGTCTCTGGTCCTGTCTGTATCATGTCAGTTAATCGCACCATTACTTCTGTACCACTGAAAACTGAAAATTTAAACAAACTCATTAAGACAACTGAGAAGACTGAACACAAATGCCACCAAAAAGAAAATTTTATTTTGCAGAGTTCAAGCTCAAGAAAGAAGAGAAAGAAAGTTTGGAATGAGCAAGAAATTTGTGACAACCATACAACTTTCCTGGAAGTCATTGGATGGATCTACAAAGCCTGGACTTCAGTGACACCAAAACCATCCTGTCGGGATTCAGAAAGGCCAGAATAATTCTAACTGGAACTGATACTGAGTCTGAGGAAGTGACGCTCTGTTTACCTCCGGAGGTCACGGAGTTGCTTAGAGGTGACAGCCAGGATGAAGACTTCAATGAATTTAGTGATTTGGAGTGAGATGGAAAGTTTGGTAAACTTGTTATATTCTGTTGTTTATGGTATAGTTATCTGAAGAACTGTTCATATGTGACATTAACAGCCTATTCTATTGTTATTACTATAACTTGCCTTTCAAGATGAAGTGTCAGTTCCCAGTCTCTGATTTTATAAAATAAATTTGCCACAAAAGGTGTGACTTACAGTCCGGTGTGACTTATATATGTTTTTTTCTCCCTCATTATGCATTTTTGGGCTGGTGCGACTTATAGTCCAAAAAATATGATATGTTGTGACAGCACACTGAAGGGAGAGGGACTCAAGGGTATTACAAAAGTGAAATTAAAGGTTGTATGGAGGATTTTTTTTTTGTTTCAAATTGTCAATGATAGCATTATAGAGATGCAGTAGCCTTGTAATTATGATGACCAAAAAAAAGAGAATAAAAATTCATCAACTCTGGACGTGGTGGGGCTAAACATTTGCCAATAGATAACGACACTGCCTCGTTATCTGTTAGCTGACAGGCTGTCAATCAATCTCCCTACGTTTCTAGCGTAACTGACTTGCCTGCGCGCCGCCGGTACGTGGTTTACGTACGCCTGTCACGCAGTCCACAGACGCAAGACGCACAGACGCTGTTTACTCCACCAACGCAACAGTTCTTAGTGGCTTTTTTTGACCTATATCTTCCTCGCAGTTCGCACAAAGTTTGTTGCAATGGCAGACAAGAATCCAGGAGCAGTTAGCCGCAAAAGAAAGTCCGTTTTTGAGATTGCTGAAAGAAGAAGACAAGGGGAAAAGCAACGAAGCCAAACTAAGGTGATTCTTGAAGATTCATTCCAGCGATGGCGCAACTGAAGCAGACGCAGGGTCTAAAGACTGACGCATTGGTCGCCAAATTACTCCTGGACAGGAAACTTCTGCTTATTATGGAAACGTACTTTATTTCCAAGAGCTAGACAAACGTTTTTCAGGACACGAAAGCGATATCCTATGTCTGAAAACGTAATTTTCAATGCAAAGAAAGAGTCCGCTTGCTGCTGCATGTTGTAGCTAGTTCATTCGCACTGAATCTCCGCGCACTCTTCTCTGCACCCCTTTCCTGCTCCTGTCCCCGCTGCCCGTTCCGCTCTTCCCCCTGCTCCTCACTTCTCCGGGCACGGAATCTCCGCGCACCGCTCCCCTCTCCTCTCTCCTCTCTCCCTGCTCCGCTCTTCTCCCTGCTCCTCACTTCTCGTCCGCGCACGAAATGTCCGCACACCCGCTCCCCCCGCTCCTCACTTCTCCGCCTTGCCTAACCAACACTGTAGTTAGTTGTTTACAAGTCATGTGCAGCGCACCGGCTGTAAACAAACCTGTTTCTGGCGTAAGGAGGAGGCGGGAGGAGGCGTTTCTACGTAGGGAGCTGTAGGGGAGGGGGGGTGGTTTCACGCATGCGCAACATTTGAAAAAGGACAAACAGTCGCTGGATTTCTCGTTCCTTGGAAAATCCTCTATACAACCTTTAATTAAGCATTCTAATATGTTGTTTTTGTTATTTATAGCATTTTCAAAATAATAAAAGGAAACATGGTGATTTAAATATGTGTTAATAATCAATACCTCATAGAAGTGTAATACCCCCTCTTTAAAAATATATATCAAATATAAATATATAGACATTAATCATGCAATTATAAACAGACAGGTATCCCATTCTCAAAACCAGTCTTTGCAGTTTTAAGTACTTTTCGTCATAGTGAAAACAGATTCTACCACGCTCAAGATGTTCTGAGATTGTACTTCCTCTGTTCAGTTCAGTACAACGTGTGTGCACATCTGAAAGAAAAACAAGTGTATCTGACTGCAGATCAGGTTACAGTGTCTTTGTGGTTGCTAGGTTGCGCATGCAAGAACACGCTATCTTTTGGCAGAATTCAGAATGGCCAATTTTACCAGTGATACCAGATTTTATTTTTCTTTTAAGATGGATGTAGTTGTGTGAGGTATAGGTCGTCCACCAGGCACACTTATAAATGACAGACTGCCCAGAGAAGAGCAGCTTTCATGAGGATAGTTTAGCACTGGATAACACTGTCAATGATGGATCAAAACCACAGCGATATAATTCAAAGTGAGAGAGAAGATGCCTTCACCAGAGTAAATGAGAAAAAAAACAAAACAAAACTTGTCAAATGTATAGTGTCAGTCCTCTCATCAAAAGCATAAGTGGAGTTTTTTTGTTTACTGTAATTCATGCTTGTTTTATTAATCCATCAATCCAAAATAATTTTCTCTGATTTCTACAAAATGTTAAGTATTATACAGATGATTCTAGTGAAGGTGTATGGACTTTAAAAAACACAGTGGAGCACTTCCTGTACTACCACATGGCATTACATGGTTAAATAGAGTGTTTTCTGTTTTGGAGAAGAACTCGACCTAAATATGGAGGATTTGTGTGTTAATGAAACAAAACACAACTCCAGGTCTGTTTAGAACACTCTGCCTTCCCATGTCCGAACAGCCCCCACAATGGAGTCTCATCTAAACCCTTTAGGCGCCAAATGTTTTTTTCCTAAAACGTTTGATCTTAGTCCTGGATTAGCCCTGGTAAAGTCCTGGTTCAGTCCTGGTTTAGACCTGGTTTAGCCCTGTTCTTGCCCTGGTAAAGTCCTGGTTTAGCCCTGGTTTGGTCCAGTTTAGTCCTATTTTCATCCTTGTATAGGCCTGGTTTAGGTCTGGTTTAGTCCTGGTTCAGTCTTGGTTCGGTCTCGTTTAAGACTTGGTCTAGCCCTGGTTTAGACCTGGTTTAGTCCTGGTTTAGTCCTATTTTCATCCTGGTTTAGTCCTGGTTTAGTTCTGGTTCAGTCTTGGTTCAGTCCTGGTTTAGACCTGGTCTAGCCCTGATTTAGTCCTGGTTTAGTCCTAATTTAGTCCTGTTTTCATCCTGGTTTAGTCCTGGTTCAGACCTGGTTTAGACCTGGTTTAGCTTGCATGAAATTTGACCCTATTTGGCGAAATCGTCCTGTCTTGTCAGCTTCAGTCGACAGTGGCGCAGACAGGGTTAAGATTCACTTTTATATATATATATATATATATATATATATATATATATATATATATATATATATATATATATATATATATATATATATACACATTAGATTATTTTATGGATTTTATTTATTTATTGCTATTTTATGAGTTTATTTGACTTTACTTGTTTTAGTGTTTTAGGCACTTATACCATCTTTTGTTGTTTTTAATGTTATCTTTATTTGTGCAGTAATTTGGAAATAGTTTTGTTTATACAATGGTTACTATTTAAATGAAGTGAGTTTGGATGCGAGGAAGCATATTGAGTGAAGGTAAATTATTATTGCATATAATGGACCCTTAGGCATGGAAACCTACAGGCTATATGCAGCAGAATGCCAGTCCAACATAAGAAATAACCACTTTCAGATAAGAAGAAGGATCATTCTGTTGAAGTATTTAAAAAAGTAGCAAAACAAGCTATTTACTTCTTATCAGCGAAAGAACAGAACATCTACACCTGTAATCACAATGTCCTAATACCAGATCATAAGAGTACGGAACAAATTCTCCTGACCACCTGCTCACTGCCCACCGCGTCCACTCTGCAGAACAAATATATAAAACTGTTGACCTGGCTGGCGGGCTGCTGCTACCACGGTTACCATCTCTAATCAGAGGAAATGGCTGGCCGTGAGTATCCATCCTTTCTGTGGGAGGATAATTTAATCTCCACTCTGGTCAAAAATGAATTAAAACCCCTCATCAGGCCCCTCCCTCCTCCGCTCGCCTGTGTTCCCATAGCCGGAGAGCAGATTTGGGTGTTAGTATCCGTTATCCGCCCGGTGAGTCAGCTATCACTCACTAACTCCAGTCATTTAGACGGATTGGAAGTGGCAGCGCGCACCCACACAACAGCTCAGCCTCTGCCTCCAGTTGCAGATGAGTTATTGAGGCTGAATATGGATGTCTGGTTACGCAAAGTGGACAACTGGAATACAGGCAAAAGTGGTGTATAAAAGGGTATAATAATATAATAATATGTTTGTGTCCAAGTAATTTCCCTTGTGGATCAATAAAGTTTGTCTAAGTCTAAGTTTGTTGGTGTTGTTTATTGGTAGGGAGGGTCGGTGAAGTAGAAATTAATTTTGTAGCGCTTACCATATTTTTTTGACTATAAGTTGCTCCGGAGTATAAGTCACACCAGCCAAAAAATGTGTAATGAGGAAGAAAAAAATATATATAAAAGTCACACTGGATTGTAAGTCGCACTTTTTGGGGAAATGTATTTTAAAAAATTCAGAGACCAGGAACTGACATTTCATCTTGAAAGGCAAAAAATATAGTAATAACAATAGAACAGAGAAGAACAGGCTGTTAATGTAAAATATTAAGTTATTCAGATTCAGAAATCTGAATATGACAGAATATGACAAGTTTGCCAAACTCTCTATCTCACTCCAAATCACTAAATCCATTGAATTCTTCATCCTAAGTGTCACTTCTAAGCAACTCCGTGACTTATGGAGGTAAATGGAGTGCTGATTCCTCTTCTGTGTAGCTGTCGTCAGACTCAGCATCAGTTGCAGTTAGAATTATTCTGGCCTTTCTAAATCCCGACAGGATGGTTTCAGTTGTCACTGAAGTCCAGGCTTTGTTGATCTCTCCAATGACTTTCAGGAAAGTTGCATGGCGCATCCTCCCAGCTGTCACAGGTTTCTCACTCACTCTAAACTTTCTTTCTGCTGCTCAATTACCGTTTTTGACTGCATATTTCAGTATTTGCAGCTTGTAATCTGCAAAATGTGATTTTCTTTTTGGTGGCATTTGTGTCCAGTCTTATCAGTCGTCTTTATAAGTTTGTTTAAATTTTAAATGTTCAGTGGTATAGAAGCAATGGTGCAAACGACTGACATGATACAAACAGGACAGAGGCTCTTTCTGCAGGAGACATGGGCAGTAGAGCGCCAAGTAACAGTGTTACAGGAGTAACAGGCAGATACACAAGCCTAGAGTGCCCTCCCTTGACTTCAGTGTGAACATTTTTATATATACGTCACACCTGAGTATAAGTCACAGAATCATCCAAAAAAGTGCGACTTATAGCCCAAAAAATGCAGTATTAGTTGCTGATGATGCAGCATTTGACTGAGCCACAGGTTGGCGGTGTGATTCCAGCTCCCACAGATGAATACTGTCATTGTGTCCTTGGGCAAGACACTTAGCCCCTTTCGCCCTGAGTGTCTGCATACACTCTTGTGTGATTATGATTGTGAATGGGTGAGAGTTTCCTTGATGTAAAGGGGTTTGAGTGCCTTGAAGGTGGAAAAGTGCTGTATAAAAGTTATATGACCAGATAAAACCATATCCTTTGATAAAACTTTCCAAAGACGAGTGGATCTGGAGCTGTATTCTGTCTGTCTGATTTCAGAGGGTATGACTGACAAGCGGTTTAACATGACGGCTTACACGTATGAAAGGAGGAAAACAAAAAAACAAAAAAAAGTGACGTGTGTATGTTTACAGAATCATCAATCAAAGCACCAAACTATTACTTATCTTAGGTTTAAGTTATATATTTTGTTCTGATTGTTACAAAAAAGTTCACATTTGAGAGGCATGTGATTTAAATTAGCAGCTGTAGTTGGATTGTCTCAAGTTTGGACAGAGGTTTTTCACGCTCTATTGTCCAGTTCACAGTTCCTTTCTGCATTTGAACAGAATGTAGACTGGTTGGTCTATTAGGGATGTCTATTAGCATGGAGAGTCAGTGAAGGAGAATTTGATTTTGTAGTGTTTAGGAGTTTCTAGCAGTTAGTAACTGAAAATCATGTGTTAAGGAGTTAGTGTTCCTGTGTGCTGTGTCCTTAGGCAAGCCACTGAACCACCCCTCACCCCTATAGTGTCTGTGTACACTGGTGTGTGAATGTGTGTGAATGGGCGAGTGGTTCCTTGATGTAAAGTGTTTTCAGTACCTTGAAGGTAGAAACGCACTATAAAAAATATATATATATGACCATTTAACCATATTTTCAACCACACAAAAAAATCAGCATTTGACAGTAGTCATTTAGTAGCCAGGCTGACACTACCTAGTGCCTCCGCTCAATTTCATTTCTCTCCAGCAACTAGGTCAGGAATTGGAATACAATAGACGGTTCACAAAAACCCTGGAAGTGGGGGTTCGGGCACCAGCCAATCAGCAAGGAGCCATATATTCAGTGTTGTCAGTGATTTCCGAGATCAAGCATTTAAAGCCGGAATAAAGAGAATGTTTGGTGAATTTTATCACAGGGAAAACGTTATTGCCCTTCTTCCTACAAGATTTGGGAAAAGCTTAATATACCAGTTAGCGCTGTTAGCGGTGCATTACATACGTCACGACCAAATAGCAGTGATTGGTTAAATGAAAAAAAGTACCCACCTACCGTTACGCGAATAAATTTTAACGCTGTGAGGTCAGACGGTTTCTACGAAGTGAAACCGTCTGATGAATCAGGCTAGTCATTTAGGGACTTGTATCTCAATTAAAGGTCCGACATGATGCAAAATTGACTATTATGAGCTTTTAGCCATGCTAGAATGTTGTTACCTCCAAAAAAAAAAAAAAAAGAAAAGAAAAAGAAAAAAAAGAGTTGTGTTTTGTTTCATTCACACATGTTTGAGTAATCCTTTATGTTTAGTACTTCTACATCTCCAAGGTTCAAAATGCTCTCTTCCACATTGTGATGTCATATATTGGCAGTTTTCATTTTAACAGCTACCTTTTAGTTTTTGTTCAGTAGAGATAAGCAATTCCAGGGCTGAAATGATCAAAAATAATTCTAGTCAAGGTGTAGGGAGTTTAAAAATACAATGGAGCACTTTCTGTATTACTATATGACATCACAAGGTGGAACAGAGTGTTTTCTGTTAAAGGAACTTGGTCTAAATATGTGTAGGGTTTGTGGGTTAAAAAACAAACCCAACAAGCAACTCCGGATATGTTAATGAAAAAACATAACATAGATCAGAAAATAATCTAATATTGTCCTTTTAAAGTCTACAGGTTAGTCTACATAATTTGTTCAGATTAGTTAGTAGTGTCATGCACCAAAACCTAGACACATTGTGCCCTTGTTTGAGCTGGGATAGGACAACCAACCCTCCATGCTGTACCATTTTATTTATTTTTTTTGCTTTTTTTTTGCTTTCTGCCATGTAATAATGTTGTTCCCTCATCCAAAACATGCCTGAAGAGGTTTGAGTACTTGGACAAACTGTTTCATATTGTAAGACAGACTCAGCATGTATCTGTGCTGTGTAAACCGGATATCAGCAGTGTCCACCATAACAGCCCCACTGACCTTTGCATGGTGCAGTGTAACCAACCGCTCTGGACGCTGAACATCGATTACACGGACAGAATGCAGAGTGGGTTGTGTCCGAGTTAGTGGCGCTTACCGTTATGTCCAGCCTGCTTTTGTTTCATTTATTGTGATGTAAGACAGTATTATCTAAACGGGGCATGTTATATCAAATCGATGACTTGTGCTTAGATTTATTCACGCATGTTTGTGTAATCCTGCATTGTCCAGTGTTTGAGGTTTGCGAGCCTAGTGAATTTCTGTTTTTACTTAAGATTATTAACAAAATTTAGTCTCCAGGGCATGAATGTGGGGATAAAAAAAAAACTGATAGACCCCACCTCTTTATAGTGGCATTTTACTGTAGCAAGTTAGTAGTTGTGAGAGACACTCGCAACAAGAAGGTCCTGGGTTTGACTCTAGGGTTGCGCCAGAGTCTTTCTGTGTGGAGTTTGCATTTTCTTCTTGTATGTAGTCTTGACCAAGCCTAGTTCATGATCTGAAGTCAGCCCACTGCTCCTGACTGGGCTATTCAAGTATGGGTCAAATGCAAAGTAAAATTTCCCCACGGCAGAGTCCTGCACCGGGTCGGGTACCCACGGGTAATCGACAGTTGCAGGCAAATAGTTGTTGAAACGGGCAAGTTTTGGGTGGGTCAGGACTAAATCGGGACTAAACCAGGACTACAAAAGGACTAATCTTGGACTTAAGAGAGAGAGATAGAGAGAGAACCCCAAGCCCACGGAGTATGGTGTCCTCAAAACGCGATCGGGCAACAACTGCGCTTAACTCCGTGGGCTCTGCGCCGGTCCTTTCATCTGCGGTCACCCAACGGTCTACGTGGGCGCACCTCCAGGCGTGTACCGACAGTGAGTCCTGGTTCAGTTCTGGTTTAGTCCTGTTTTAGTCCTGGTTCAGTCCTGAAATCAGTCCTGGAAAGAGTCCTAGGTTAGTCCTGGGTTAGTCTACCTTAATCTACCTTAAAGTGTACCTTAATTTTTACATTTTTATAGTTGCACAATCACTGTTACATTTTTGAACGCTAAGACCTGGAATGAGATTTTTTTTAACAATCACCAGTACACAGAAGTGAGGTCAAGTGAAAACAGCAATTTTCCGGACACTCACGTCTCAAATGCAAACATGTATTAATCATTAGAAATACAACTCTGAGTAAACCACATTTTTCCTTCAAATCCCAAATCCTTCAAATCGAAAATTAATGATTTGCTTGAAACCCATGAATATGCTGTAAATCCCAATGCAGTCATAAAAAATAAATGAAAATACATGTTACACACAAGAAGCACAGAGGGAAAAAGACAGAATAAACAGAGTAGAATGGATGGAGGTCAGTCAGAACGGGTATAGGTGTGCTGATAATACTGTTAAATACATAAGATAATCTCGCACTTATACAGAAATATGCTCTGTCAATATTACACAGCAAGAAAATCACAGTATTTCTCCAGCACTCAAAACATGCATCAAATGTGAAACCACAGTGCCCCCTGCTGGTGAACACGCAGAAGCACGACTAAATGTGTTGACTGCTGTAAAAATGAGCACAGGCAGATCTTACTTAACCCTTGTATTATGTTACGGGTCACTTTGACCCATTTCAGTTTTTGTTTTGACCAAAGTACTATTTATCCATTTTTTTAATTCCTACAATTTTGTGACTTTTTCTCATCTTGGGTCATGAACTCGTGTGTGAAATCTGGACTCTTTGATGTGTAGTACAATGTCTATGCAGAGTTTTATACAAAGATGATGTTGTGGGTCATTTTGACCCAGACACTATAATGTGGGTAAATAGCTGTTCAGATCGAAAAATAAACATCTCTTTGATGATCTCTTTTTTGATTTACTTTGTTTAGATTGTCTTGAGACTCAGGTGCAAGAAGAGGCAGAACTTTCTCGCCCTTGTCCTTGTCACTCACTGTCTCTGTTCTCATTTCATTTCTTGGCAAACACACCAAAAATGAGCTCCAGAAGTTCAACAGTTCAAGAAACTTTGGCACAGATATTGAACTGGGATGGTGAAGCAGAGGAAGAGATTTCAGAGGCAGAGGATCTTTCAGAGACTGAGGACAATGTTATTGATGATCCAGATTGTCAATTTTCCTCTGATGAGGAGTATTCAGAGGACGAGTCTGCCATTGTCTCTCCATCAGATGAAGACCAAGGAGCGCAGCAATCATCATCCACAGAGGACACATAGGCATCTAAAGATAGTAAGATAAAATGGTCAACATCACCCCACCAAAGTCAAGGTAGATGGTCATCTTTCAATGTCATCAAAATGACTCCCGGTCCCACAAGATTTGCTGTCACATAAGTTGATGATATTCAATCAGCATTTCAGCTCTTCATATCCCCACCAACAGAGAAGATAATACTGGACATGATCAATTTGGTGGGGAGGCTTGTATTTCAAGAGAAATGGAAGCCACTGGATCAGACTGACTTGCATGCTTACATTGGAATTCTGATATTAGCTGGAGTGTACAGGTCAAAAGGAGAAGCAACTGCAAGTCTGTGGAATGAAGAAAATGGAAGGCCAATCTTTCGAGCTGCAATGTCTCTGGAGACATTCCACATGATATCTCGTGTGATCCGATTTGACAATCGCGACACCAGAGCTGGTCGATGGGAAAGAGACAAATTAGCTGTGATCAGAGATGTATGGGATAAATGGGTGAACATTGCAAGTGGAATGACACAAAAAAAAAGTGTGAAGAGGGAACACTTTAAATTGTTCTGAAATAGTTCTGTTGAAATTAAAAAGTTATTGTTTGTCTCTTTTCTAAATGTTCATATAATGTAAAATAAAGATGTTATTGGTTTAACCTGGGTTTTTTTTACTGTTTTGCATGGATTTACAATGTGCGGGTCAAAACGACCCGCAACATAATCAATGTAATTTTTTATCAACATAATACAAGGGTTAAGGAAAAAAGTTTAGTTATAAAACTTCTACCTTTGACTTAGTTTTCTTCCCCTATTCACTGTGATTTAAATTTATTTTTCAGCAGGTAGCTTATTCAAATCTATTCACTACAGACATGTTTCTGAACAAAAATAAGAGTTCTATCCTTGAATATCTACCACCGAATCTTCGTGACACATTGGCCTTCTAAAAATGTATGTATGCCTACTGTATATTCAAAATGCTACAGTGCTACGACCAAATGTTCATATTGCCAAATGTTCATATTGCCATGCTGTTTACTGTTGGTTCAGTGTAAAGGGTACTAATTTGTTGCTACTCACAAAGCTATTATTTATTTATACTTAAAATGTGATTTGTTTTTCCTCCACTACTTGCTTGTCTGTTGATCTATCTCCATGGAGACAAGGAGGTAATGCCAGCAGGCCAAGTAACAGGTCTGATCTGTTTGTAGGCAACCCAGCTCACATTACACAGTTGCCCTGCTCCAGTTTTTATGTATTTATTGTATTTATTTATGTATTTATTTATTTTATTGGTATTGGCATTTTATGATTTTGCAGTTGGTTTTATTGCTTTCAGTTTTGTAAAATGAAATTGAGCATTGTTGCTGTCTCTGCGCACCACTTTGAAGAAAATATTCTCTACAGATAACTGGACTGGACTGTTTACATGTGAGATCCCGTCCTCCGGGTTGTGTTGTTCTGACGTACTGCTGTACATCGTGGTACGGAGCCTGCACAGCTGCTGAAAAGAAGGACCTGCAGAGAGTGGTGAGAACAGCTGAAAAGTTGGTGGGCTCCTCACTCCCGAACCTGGCCACCATCTACTCTTCACGTCTCCACACACGGGCCTCCAACATTTTGCAGGACACCACACACCCTGGGAAATGCCTCTTCCACACTCTCCCCTCAAGAAGGCTTCAAACTCCCCTCACACACACATAAAGGTTGCGCAACAGTTTCTACCCACGAGCAGTGGACGTGCTCCAGGGCCACAGGCACAGATAAAAGGCCTGAAGGGACTCAATAATCTATTTATTTTATTTATTAAATGTTTTTTTATTGGTATGGATGTGAGGATGTGTCTATATTTGTTCATTTTTACTGCTACATATCTGCTCTGTCGAAGTTTAGTTGTATTTCATACAATGACAATAAATTAATCTAATCTAATCTAATTACAGGCCACATGTTGTGGTTTCTTATTGAAGAAAAAGAAATGATATGGTGTAGTCAAAAACAGTGTTAGTGATTTTATTTCCTGAAGTTCACAAATAATGAAAAAATGAAAAATAGCTTGAAAAAAGGCGAATACATTTACAGTCTGTGGCAGCTCTTGGATAGCTCTGGAGCTGGTGCCTGCAGTGCACACAGCTCTTCCCCTTAACACACACTGCTTCTGTGAAGATGGAAGGCCCCTTTTATAGTACAAAGCTCCTCCCCCAAATCAAAGAACAAAGAAAAAAATGGAAATAGATCCATTTCCCCTTTAATACAGAAAAATCACAAATATTACCAGAAACCTCATTCCTAATTATAGTCTCTAAGCACAGATTTAAAAATAAATTTAAAAAAATAAAATAATCATTCATTCATTACGAATACAGCAGGTCACATGGCGTTACTCTTGGCGTCACACATGCACGCCCTAATTGTGACACAAACATAACACCTTGTATCACAATTATCACAATTTATTTATTATTTCAGTGATTTTGTCTGATCCATATAAAACCGTAGTTTAAAATGAACAATTTACGACTTGTAGGATGTCAGCTGTCTTATTGAAGCTTGAGCATTCTGCTGCTTTTCCACTAGAGGGCAGCAGAAGTGTGTCTAACCTAAGGCTTATTTATTCTGACATTTATTCAAAAACTGTTATGCCTCTGTGTTAGCCAAATATGAGGCAGTTCATATTTACTACTACACATATATTGGCAGAGGTGGTCAAAATACTTGAGCAAAAGTACAAATACACCAAAACTACAAAAACACCTTCTATTATATTACTCTAATAGAAGTAAAAGTAGCTCTGTCAAATTCATATTATTTATTTGTCAAATGTCTTTTATTTATAGTCTCTGTGACAAACCAGTCTGCAGTCAAACTAAACAGACATCAACAAAACAAATGAAAAGAATGAGCAATAATATGAACAGTAATAATATAACAAAACACAGCCAAAGCCCCCAGGAATAGCTGGAGGAAGTGTCTGAGGTGAAGGAAGTCTGGGAGTTCTGGCTTAGGCTGCTTCCCCTGCGACCAGGCCCTGGATAAGTGGAAGAAAATGGATGGATGGACAGCCAAGACTAAACAGTCCCAAAGGTGAGACAAAACAAGTCAACAATGAAGTGAAAAAAACAGACACAGTGAAGACAAACTGGCAAACAGGACCTCATGACTCTACAGCACTGAAAGGAACTCAAGATTTTTAGGAATCATTTTAAATAAGTTTTGAGAATGATGCCTTTCAGAATCAGAATACTTTTACTGTCATTGCCAAAACTACACAACTACATTTAAAAAGCCGCTCCACAGTGGTTCTCGGTACTTCATGCACAGGTAACAATAAACTAGGACTGATAATACCGTAGTAAGGCAAATAAATAAATCAGAAGCCACTGTAAAATATACTGCAACTGCCCAAAGTGGCTGTTATAGAGTTTTCAATTATTTAAATGCACGTGAATAAAATCAGTTTGTCAGTCTTTGAGGCTTAAAAATAATAAAATACATTTGACTACATCTAAAGACAACTGTAAACTGTATTTTGGTCTTTTGGTTCCTGTGCATTTCATTCTATATAATATAAATACTGTAAAAAAAAAAGTCATGATATATTTGGTTATAATGGGTACACTGGACACAGGAATCAAAATCTAAATCAAAAGCAACTCCAAACTTGTTAGAACTGCAGATATTGAACTCCTAAAATAGTCAAGCCACAACCAGCTGGCTAATCCATGTCAAAGGTCTTGTAAAAGTGAGAAGCAGAACTAGTTCATTTTAAGCTGTTTGAAGTGGGCCAAAGTTATTACTAACTAAGTTTACTTACATCTTTGCAGTCACAGTAATGTAGTAACAACTAGCATGCTAACAGTGCACCAGACAATGACATACTTTATAATTAGAAGCAAACAGTACAAGGTCCTATATTACATAAAATTGACTCTAGTGAACTTGAAGCCATGTTAGAATGTTGTTACCTCATCAAAAACTAGGGCTGGGTATCATTAAGAAGTTGCCAATACGATACATACCTCGATACACAGGCCACGATACGATACATATCTAAATACAGTGAACGTCCGATTTGATATGATATATCTCAAATTGATTCCATACGGTTCAATAAAAGTCTAAATCTTGGCTGTGCTACTAAAAGTCTTTGTTAAATTCTTGTGCAAAGTTAATATAAAACACACTGATTTAAATCATCAAAACAGTGAAAATGTCAAATGTGTCGCACAAACCAGTTTCCTTCCACTGAACAAACAACAAAACTGTAGCACTGTAACAAAATAATTGAATAAAACATACCAAAAAATACTCTTGGCAATACATCGATACAGCAGCCAACGATATCGATACTCTATCATCACATTAAGCAATACGATATATTGATATTTCTATATTTTTGCACACTCCTATCAAAAACATACCGAAAGTTGTGTTTTGTTTCATTTCAGAGGAAACAACATTATGACATAGGCGACGTTCAGACTGCAGGGCTTAACGCTCAATTCCGATTTTTTTGTGAAATCTGATGTTTTTGCGAGGTCGTTCACATTTCCAATTAAATGCGACTTGTATGTGACTCCAGTGTGAACATTAAACAGCCCAAAAGTGTCCCGCATGTGCACTGGAGACACGACGACGTCAACCGCAGCGAGCGTGCTCTGTGTTTACGGAAGTTGTCCAAACATGGACGTGAGCATTGAGCACCTGGAGATTTTAAAGTTCCTCTCGTACCGGAGCCAGAACATGAACAACTTACTTGTTTTAAGGAGGAGATTGAGAAGGAGAAGGACGAGGCTTTTGGCCATGGCGTTTTGTGGCAGCGATGTCCGTTGAAAGGAACGTGTGGATGCGCAGACGTAGCCAAGAGTGGTGAGTGGTGATGTGCTTCGCTTCAGTGACACAGAGTTCATTAACAATTTTCGCCTACTTCAGCCCAGAATAGTGACGTTTGTGGCTTGTTGATGACGTGTAGGTCGAATGAATGCGCTTTGGCCGTTCACACTGAAGTCGCATGTCAAAAGATCGGATATGTATCGGTTTCAGGACCACATATCCAAGTGGCCTCGGGAGCATTTGAAAAAATCGGATCTGTGTCGTTCAGACTGTCATTAAAAGATCGGATACAAGTCACATAGAGGCCAAAAAATCGGATTTGGGTCACTTCAGGCTGCAGACTGAACGCAGCCATAGATCTAAAAAGTGCATATACAGGCACTTTAAAGCTCTCAAGAGTCAAATTGGAATAATATAGAACCTTTAAGTAAATGTGTCTAGTCACTGACCATCTTTGGGCTAATATTGTGTTATACCACTTCTTGGCTTGTCCCCAGTGCAGTACGCGTCATGCAGTTTAATGTCCTCCCAGCTATAAAGTTACCGTGGCGACGTGTTGACATGAGAGACTACTGCCAGCGTACACAGAATTCCCCAAACTATAAAAGAAAGTGCGTCTCTCAGCACATTTACAGTACACTATGTGTTCTTTATATCTCTGTGTTTGCTGCGTGCCCGTCCCTCTGAGCATCTGGCTTTGTAGAGCGGTGACCCTAACTCTGACACTCCGTACAATAATGTTTGTACTGAAGGCTAGCTGCGAAGGCTCGGTTTAGATCACAGGGGGAAAGTCCAGTACTTTGCTCTGTATTATTTACAATGAACATTGCAGTAACCATGTGCAATACTGAAATACACATAATGAGTCATCTCCTGTAATACACTGAAATCACTTCTGCTGTTCTGCTGTTTATCTTCTTTTATGCTGCATTGTACTTGATAGTCAGAGGTGCTTAAGGTACATAATCACTCTGAAGCCCTATAATTTATTTTATTATTTTATTTCTTTCACAGTGTTGTGTTTAAGTTTACTTTTTAATATTCATTTTTTTCTTAAGTTGTGAGAGCCTATTTCTGTTCTCTTGATGTTAAATCGTGCGTTGCAACACTGGAATTTTAGTATGTTTAGTTTAGTTTAGTAAGCGGTTTTATATTATGTTTTTCACTAAAATGATCATGTATAGTAGGATGCTCCTAGAAACATCATTTCTAACTAAAACCTAACTAAGTAACCACAAATAGAGCTCCCCCTGCTGCTCCCTTGTGTGAATAAAAAAATAAAAATAAAAAATAATAATAATACTATTGTTTTCCTCTCTTTGATTGAAATAAGGCAATATAATCACATACAAAAATACACAACATTGCTAAATGTTTAAAAAGTGTCAGGGTTTCCCACACCTAACAATTAAAGTAGCACTGCGTAATATTTCCATTGGAGGGTCCACCACCTGCTTGTCTAATGGAAATGTTTTTGGTTTGTCTAAAATGTTAGAAGGTTTAATATAGATTAAACCTATCAATTACAATGGAGACGAGCAGGTTACATCACTGCATTACAATTCAGATCTGTGGACAGTCTCCCCTTTTCACAGAAGGAAATACAGTATTTGTGAGCAATAGCAACACCCATAATGAATAAAGGGCAAACATGTATGATTAAAGTCAAAGATTGTACTTGGTGCACTTCAGAAAACAACATAAAAATCTAATCTAACAGAAATACCTAGAAGACTAGAAACATTGTCATCACAAGTAAACCACGACTATTAACTAAACACATGCTTTTCTTTAACATTACCTTTTCTTTTGATACAATCATAAACGATACACTTTGTACTTTCTTTGTCATTATTATTCATTTGCCGGACCATGAGTGAAAAAAAAAAAAAATCCTTATATTTTTCTCATTGTGCTTATTTTTATATGATTATTTTAATTAATTAATTTATTTATTTATTTAATGAAACAGGGACAGCGCACAATTTACATGAACCTTAACAGGATAGATTAATTGTACATCAGGTTGTAGCACCAGTGCTAATTTCCACCTGGAGTCCCTGGGCAGGTTCATTTATTGATTGTATTTAATTGACCTTAGCCTTCAACTGTTCTTCCTGGAGACCTATGGTGCATGTTTTGGGGTAATAGGTGAAACCGGAGTGCTCGGAGGAAACCCATCCAGACACAAAAACATGCAAACTCCACACTAGTGCTAGCCACCGTGCCGAAGAAAGATAAACTTCTGTGCCTTCTTTATCATTATTATTAGTTTGTATGACCATAGTATGACATTTATTTTACTATATGTAAATATTTATAAAGTTCCGTGATCAATATGCATAAGAAACCACATCTTTTTTGAACTACGTCATGACGGGTGGGTTCATATAAGTTTTTTTCAAGAAATGTACTTTTCTGTTGTTTACAATGTATATATAGTATATGTATGATTATTGTTTCTCTCTTGGCACAAACTCGAAATATAAATCGAATCAAAAGTCATATCATGGAACATTCCAGACAAAGCAATAACATCTCCATGGACACACGTAGGTAGTGGATCCTCCACCAGGAAAGTTGTACATGCACCTTTAAATGTATGTTCTGAGAAAGTGAAATGGATTATTATATCTATACCAACACCAAACTCACAACATACTTTTACTCACATGTTCCTAATATAAAGGCCAGTCCTTCTCAAATAGTGGGGCAGTGCGATGCCAGTGTGGGCGCGTGTGTCCTCGGTGAACATGCTTTTTTTGCCGTCCTGAAATAAAGTGTAATTGTACATCCACTACAGTAGTTGGCAGTGATGCTTTCATTGTCAGAGTGTGCACAGGGAGTATTAGCTCTATTGTGTTGGAGTTTTTTGCACCGGGCAAACGCACACGAAAGCGTATGTAGCGCTCGGCTTCACTGTGACTACGATGGGACACGAGAACAGACAGCTGTGTTTACTGTGCCCAAAAACGTTGGCAGCGGACAGCATGAAACCAAATAAATTACAGCGTCGCTTAAAGACATTACACCTCAATCACGCTGATAAGCCGCTTGAATTTTTCAGCGAAACGTGCCAACAATCATCCCGCTTTGTGAATGCTACTTCAGTAAACCGGCGAGCACTTTTAGTATCATATAAGGTGGTGTACGAAATAGCAGAGAAGCTGATACTTCCGAACTATAACACGGACATCATCATTAAAGACCGTCTCATGACGCAGGTGGGCACAGTGCAGAACATGGACAGACACATGCTGCGTGAGTCCCTGGAGTCGCTTTGGAGGCGCGACTAAAACGTTTGCTCTCGTATGTAGACTCCTGAAGGCGATGGTGCGTTTTGTCCACGTTTGGTAGTGGTTCTGTGGAGCGTGGGGAGCGCAAAATGTTTTCTTCTTCCTAAACGCGGAGTGATAGAAAAGAGAAGCACTAAAAGACTAATCTAGTTATTTTCCCACAGTTTCCACACACCATAAAGAAGGGCATCTGGCATATGTCAATTCACATACAAGAAAGAGCAACTATGCATACTAACGCTATGAAAGACACCCATTATTTACTTTGTCCAATCACGAGCCGCGCTTTACACCTGATGACCTGCTGAAGACCTGCCAGCACCGGTCTCTTTGTCATGTGACGAAATAGCCTGTTCCATCAGAAAGCAATTTGGCCTAATGAAAAACCCTGATGGATATGCGTATTAAAATTGAACTTGCATTTCAATTACCAGGGCGTCGGTCGGAATTCCAGAGTGTAGCGTGAGGGGAGAGCCAGATGAGATCAGAGCCCCGGGCCCATCTGCACATTCAGGTATTCAGATTGTCTTTTCCCTGTCTGAGCAGTGCCAGCTGATGGACTCATTTGGGCCATTTTTTATCAAACTCCGCATCCAATTACATCCCAGGACTACCCTCTGATTGAACTGCCGCAGAAGCTGTTTCACAGATCCAGGAGTAATTTCAGTTCAAAATAAAAACATTTAATATATTTTGTTCATGACTGAGGTTTTGGTTG
Organism: Boleophthalmus pectinirostris; assembly: GCF_026225935.1. Classification (NCBI taxonomy): domain Eukaryota; kingdom Metazoa; phylum Chordata; class Actinopteri; order Gobiiformes; family Gobiidae; genus Boleophthalmus; species Boleophthalmus pectinirostris. The sequence continues at coordinate 11,548,436 of NW_026571175.1, forward strand.
CTTGGGAAATCCAGCATGATATCTCTGTGTTGTTTTTTTATTAGACAGATTGATATCAGTCTGGTCCCCACAGCGTCTGTCGCGTCTCGAGTCTGAATAAATATAAATGGTAAATGCAATTTTTATACAGCACTTTTTCACCTTCAAGGCACTGAAAACGCTCATCCATTCTCATACACATTCATACACAAGTGTACACAGACACTTGGAAAAGATGGGTTAAGTGTCTTGCCTAAGGACAAAAGGACAGCATTCATTTGTGGGTGGACCCCCAAATCCAACCCACATTGCCAGCTTTCGGATCAGTGGACACACGCTCTACCAATGGAGTTACTGTTGCTTAAAGTGATCGTACAATCTGATTTTTAAAATTTTTGTTTTGTCATTCCCATCTGAACTTGGGGAATTTCACCGTGACCAGACTCACATCTTCATAAAGTATTGCACAGGTATGTGTATTCTGGAGCTCAGGTAAACTGACTGAATTTTAAGATATGTACAGTATGATCAACATGTGTATGACCACAAACACAATGCACTAGTTGTGATGATGATTGAAATGTCAATTTTTCATGAGTACCATCCATCCATTTTCTTCCGCTTATCTGGGTCCGGGTCGCGGGGGGCAGCAGTCTTAGCAGGGACTCCCAGATTTCTTTCACCCCAGATACTTCCTTCAGCTCCTCTGGGGGGACCCCAAGGCGTTCCCAGGCCAGCCGAGAGACCTAATCCCTCCAACGGGTCCTGGGTCTTCCGCCGGGGCATCCTTTCAGTGGGACATGCTCAGAACTCCTCCCGAGGGAACAGATGCCCGGGCCACCAAAGCTGGCTCCTCTTTTCTGGAGTACCACCAAAGAAAATGCTGGCCAAGTCACACTACCAGTTAAATCAGAATCTGTATCTGAAGTATTCTAAACCAAGTGTTAAATAGGACTAATTAAACCATAGCTGCAGTTAAAGGAACTACATGTAGCCTGCACTCTTACAAAAAAAAACAAAACAACTGAACTAGGGTTGCTAGTGCTTTAACCTGCAGATAGAGGAAACACATTTTTGTTTTTTTTTTTATTCTGAGCATATAAATAGAAGGAGAGGCCCTGATGAATGATGAAGGAGCTGGGCTTTAGGTAGTGAGAATTCTGATCAGACAGACTTTTAGATTTAAACCAACTGTATTTCAGCATTGAAACTGGCAATCCATTTGGTGAGTCATGTGATGCTCATTCTGCTTAATGATTAGATAATTGGCATCTTGAGAACCAATCAAACCTCGGGGTCTCAAAGTAGCCTAGCATTCAATCAATGGGCCGAGCTCAATGGAGCCTCAGTGGCGCCTTTACCCCGGTGAGGTACTTCTGGCGACTGCGGGCCGATTGAGCATGCTCAGTAGTGCTCTTATCTCCTGTGGGCACAGGCCAATGCACGTAAGCAGACACATGGAGCACGGTCTTGTGTATCATGTGATCGCTTTGACCAATCAGAGTGAGAGGAGGTACAGCGGAGCAGAGTGTAGCCGGAGCTAACTATTATAAAGCGTTTTTTAAGACAACTAAATGATTTTGACCTGAGAAAAAGTTTGAGATAAAAATAGGTAAAAATCGCCACAAAGTCCGACATTTTTGAAAGTTGTAGGTGCCCTGTCAGCTGAACACGAGCAGTTTGTGATTACATTGCGCTCTATGAGAAAAATCCTGTCATAGCCCAACGGATTTTTTCCACCGAAGTACCAGTTAGTGTCTACTACGTCAACTAGAGGCAGCTACAAGCAGCAATACACTACTCAGTTATTTTAATAGATCCATGGAACCAACACCAAATTATAACATAAATGCCGTGGCCATCATGTTCAGTGTTTATGTAACTAATCATTAATCAGTATTACAGTTATTATCAGTAAAAGGTATATTTGATTTCAACATGTCTACCTCATTTCTGGGGACACATACATTTTTTTGAAATCTAAAATCTAAATCTTACTCACAGTTTTTATTTTTTTTAATATGTAGTTGTTCTTTTTGGTAGCGCACTTCTATTACACATTTTCATTTACTTAACTCAACTTTTTGACATTCTGAACCAACCCTCACATAATCCCATGGGAAAAGATTTGAAATTATCATCAAAACTGCAAACCCCAACCCCAAAAAAGAGAAAAAAAGATCCAATTCAAATATTGATGAGTTTTCTCAAGCTGTTTTTGGCCCTTTTTGAGCGAGCGGACACAGGGTAAAAGGAAGGCTGTGAGTCTTATTAGCTCTGAGATGTTTTGTTGTTCAAAGAGGTGAGGAGCCGAGGGACTGCCTGTCTAGCTCCCTCCAAACTCTAGTCCCACACTGTCTAATTAGCATGACGGACATGTCTTTCCTTTTAGCCAACAACAAAATGACTTCCAAGAAAATAATCTGTGCCAAAGAGATGACGGATTCAACAAATGCAAACTTGGTAATATAAAGTTTCTCAGTTGTGAATGCAAATGTCATTATGTTATAGTTATTGTTTATATTGTATTTTCAGTTAGGTTAAACGCTGCCTGATGTTGACTGCATTAAAAGCGTGGAAAACGTAACTGTATACTATAATATTTCAAATGGACTGCAGCGGTTCAGGGTTATTCCTCATTTACCTTATGCTGACGTAACATCCTATAATACTATCATACTTTAATACTATTACTTTAATTGTATGCAAAAACTATTGTGGAATATTTTGCTTCCACAAAAAATTTACATCTTGGGCTTTTTTAGGTTATGATTGTGGTGCTGCTGCATTCGCCCACTGCTCCAAGCAAGACGTTTTTAGTAGTTGAAGAGTGGTTGCAAAACCAGATAAAAGCCAGGAAGGAGTCTTTTAGAAGTCTCTTTGATGACATCTGTAGAAGATGTTCCCAAAAAAATAACTTTTTTCATGGAGACATATTATGCAAAATTGACTTTTCAGAGCTTAACCATGTTATATTTTCCCCTTCTCATTTACCTGCTCAGAGAAGTTTTTAGTGTGAGTCATGCATGTTTGAGTAATCTTAAACACATCATTGCTCTGATCTACCATCCCTTAATGGTCATAACAAATGAATCAGCAGATAAACTGTTAGTGTGTGTAAACGTCTTCAATCTGCAAAAAATCACCAAATTTCAAATATGTTGTCAAAAAAAGTTAAAATATATAGCTTACTACTTAATTCCCCTTGAAAATAATACGCTGCTCTGAGCCTAATAATGTGGTAATGTGGCCTTTTTCAGCAGTTTGACATTCATGTGAAAATGCCAACACAAATAATTTATTAATACAAATTATCTTGGTCATTGATTTTCAATAGAAGGGGATAAATAGTGCACAATGGGGTAAAAGAATCTAAATGGCTCGTGTGGCCATTAGAACATAAATATAATATGAACATCTTGTGAGCTCTCTAAATAAAAAATATCAATCTTATTTTAAAATTGAATTTGGTAAATGGCCAAGTGTCAACATGTAGGATATAGTCAGTGTCAAATCTCGTCTTTATAGAGACTATTCCACAGTATGGCATTATTATATCATATCTATCTTGCTTTTATTAAATTACAGATGTTTTATTGCTATTTTCTCATAGCAGTTATATTCTTTCATCAGAAATAAATACTGTATGTGCAATCAATAAGATGACAAGATGACATAAATTATTCACGAAACGATACCATGAATTTTCACTAGTAAAACAGAATGAAAACAGCCAATACTGGAATACAAGTATTATATATAGTGAGTGGAGTTAAAAGGAAGTAATTAAACAAGCTTTATTGATCCACAAGGGAAGTTATTTGGACACAGTAGGTCACACATCACAATATCTTAAAATAACAAAGAGCAAAAATATAAAGGGTAATAATACATTCAAAATAAGTAGCAAAAATAGCTAGAATCTTGTACCAAAAAAGGCATAATTATATAAATGTATTTGCACAAGTAGAAATAAAATAATGCACATATATTTCAGCTGCAAAGATGATATGATGATTGACAGGACATAGGGTTATCTGTTACATAAATACAGTTGTATGGAGTATGGTATGAATGTAGTCCCGTATCGCTCACTGTTTAAGCAGAGCTGTGGGAGCCTGTGGGGGAATGAGCTCCTCTGTCCTTTTGTATTCATCCTCCACAGTAAACATTTACGCAATTTCATTTCTATACAAAAAGATTGTCAGTGTCTCCAATTATTTTTCAACCAACCTTTTCCTAAAGAGCATTTATTATATTTTCTGATCTTTGTGATAATGTTGTTTCCTCAACAATAACATACATAGGTTCTTCTCAGAAAACACTCCACCTTGTGATGTCATACACCCAACTGTTTTTAAACTCCATACACTTTCAGTAGAATCATTTTGATCATTTCAGACCTGGAATTGTCAGTCTCTATTGAACCTGAGGTAAAAAACAAAAAGTAAAAAAAAACCAAAAAAAAAAACAACAACAACAAGCGCAATCAGCGACAGCAGCCTGGTCCCCCATGAGGAACGTGGTCCAACATGAGGCATCGGTGGGGGCAGTTCATCACCACGGAAGCAGCTTATGATGAGGAGCCCAGCCCATATTACATGATCGCTATATCCACAGTGCAATGTGTGTAGCTGTACAGTGCCCATAAACATTTGTGTGATATTAGTCACACATGAGAATGTCTGTGTTTACTAGTGTGTAACAAAAAAAGTAATTTTTCGAGTTTCATATATGTTAGTTCTGTGACTGTAGATCAGTGTGTTGTGTATGACCAGTAAAAGAAGAAATGGAAATGATTTTTGTTCCAATTGAACAGCATACACTGAAAGAGAAAGGAACTGTTATAATTAGTGATTATATGGAAAACTATTATTTCTTTACTACACAAATGCATAGAATTATAAATAGAAAATAATTGTTCTGAGATTTTGAGACCACTCCCATTGCTCTAGCATGATCCTTCAAGGAGTTATGACCAAAACCGCATATTTGACCTTGGTTACCTTGACCTTCAAGTGACCTTGACTGGTTTCAACCTGTAACATCCAGTGTACCCTGGTTATGTGTGTGCCAACTTGTGTGATGATTAGGTGAATATTTTAGCCCACAGATGGTTCAGAAATTGCGGAAATTGCCTATCCTTTTTGATAGCATGACCTTTCAATTGACCCGTGTGACCTCAAATGACCTTGGATCGTCACCAAATTTTTATTTATTTATTTATTTTGTCACTCATTGGGCATGGGGTTTGGCCCATTTGGTGACAATCGGTCCATAAATGGCGTAATTATGGTGGGTGGACAGACACACAGACACAGACACTCAGGGTGAATACAAAACCTGGTCAATCCTTCAGGGACCAGGTAACAACTCTTAACTTGGAAATCACCACTACATGACATCACAAGGTGGAACAGACCATTTAAGCTCTGGAGATGTAGACAAACTAATAATAAAGGATTACTAAAACATGTGTGAATGAAACAAAACACAACATCAGGTATGTTTTTGATGAGGTAACAACATTCTAACATGGCTTAAAGCTCACAAGAGTCTACTTTGTGTAATTAGACCTTAACCCATTTGCTTCCACACCTGTTTTTCCTAGCAGCCACCGAGCTACCCTCCCGCCTCTCTCTCTCGTCCCTCGTTCCATACCCACTCTTCTCGCTCATGTTCCTAGATGTCCGAGACCCAGACCAGGTGTTTTCTTGCATAAAATTCTTGGCAGCCTGCTCGCCGCTGTGCCTCTTTCCTCTCCAGCTCACTTAATGCTTCACAGGGTAAATTTGTGGGCAGAGGCCGGCAGCAGGCCCCTCTTCCCTCCCTCTCCACAGTCGGTTGAGCTGTTGACAAGGTTCGGTCGGTTTGTTAATGATGAGTCATCCACACTTCACCTTGAGGTTTTTGCACTAATGGTGAGATGGCAGAACTGTGAAGTAAAACAGAAGGAGAGTCCAGGAGCCAACTGTTCCCAAACCACAGAATTAGTTTCAATTAGAACTGCAGCCAAATTGAATGTGAAAATAAAGGTGACACAGGGAACACAGTGCAATTTACTGTCCAAATGTGTTTTTTCACCCTGAGACAGCTGCAGAGGTTGAAAGTAACTAATTACAAATATTCACACTACTGTAATTGAGTAGATTTTTGGAGTGATATAATTTTTTTTGTAGATTTTTAAAACTAGAACTTGTACTTTTAATTGAGTATAATTAATCATGTAACTGCAATTTCATTTTAAATCATAATAGTTATGGAGTATTGTACAAGTTCAAATTGTAAGATCCACAGGTGTCTCTTGGACTTGAGCTTAGAGTATATGTGGATTGCAGCCAGTTTTGTATGTTAGCATGATTTAAAATGCTTCTAAAATTCTGTTAAAAAGCAATTAGTACTCTGAGAAGTATATTTCAAGTGTACTTTTTTGCTTTTACTTAAAAAATATTCTGGCAGCAGTTGTGCTGGTAATTTAATGATTTTTTAGCCATGTAACTGCACTTTGTCAGTCCTCTTTACGCCACTGGACAGTTGTTATTACATACCAAGTGCACAGTAGACCAAGAACACAAATGCAACATCATATATAAAATGCCTTATTTGCTCTGCAATAAAACTTACATGGTGTGAAAAAGAGACCACCAAATGATGCACACTGCAACTGCTTAAATCAGATGACCAAAGACCTCACTGCAAAATCCTGTGACACTTCAGAGGAAGGCAGCCGAGGGCAGTCGAAACTGTCAAGGTGTAAAAATATATGACTGACTATATAATAATAAAGTACCTGATCAGGTTTCTCTTTATACTTCATTGTAATGCAAAACATTGCTAATTCTTTAAAACACAAAACAAGTTCAACAGGAATGTGACTTTTCCTGGCCCGAGTTGCCATGTACACAGGACTTTAAGCCTCTTTTCCACTGGCACGGCTGGCTTGGGGCCTTGGAGTGAGTCTGTGTGGAGTGTTTCCATGCTCCAGGCACTGCTCCACGTCCAGGGGCAGAGCACTGATACGTGAAACACTGATGTCACACAAACATAACTCATGTTTTTTTTTTTTTTTTTTTTCAATAAATAATGTGAGATGTGGCTCACTTCTCTGCCACTGCTTCTATGCCATGTTTTAACCTCTCTTTATGTACAGCATTGGGTTTGGCTCATGTTTGATGCATTACACGCTAGAAATATAATATTTTCTATCTTGACTGGAGTGCCATGCATCCATAAACAGCTATCTTGTTCTGTGAAGCATGTCAGCTCAACATATAATTTGTATCACCAGATCAAATCAGTGTAAGTTTATATCTGCCTTTGCCATCTTGAGTCTGCGTTCTCTCTTGTCCAATCATCTCATTTCTTGAGTAGTCACACCTTAGCTAGAGGGATCCACGAGTCATACCATACTGTCCCCTGCTGGGAGCAAGTACCCTTCAGGTTCCTATTGGGACCGCTCAAACGGGGTGGTGTAGTGGAGACACTTGTAGGCCATACCGGTCTGCTCCAAAGCAAACCAGTGGAACCAAGGTTTTAGTCTGCTCTCTTTTTAGGAAATATGTAATTGGGAAGTTTGTACATGAAGAGCAGCTTCTTATATGCAACACTGGGATTACCTGGGTAAACACTTGAACATCTAAGCACCAACAGCCTGCAGCTATCAGATTTTAGAAGACCTCCACTATATGCAACCCTGGCCATCACAGTTATGAATATTGGCCAGTAGCATACATATTTTAGATATGGATATGAATAAAATCCATTCACAGCGGGTGTGTTTTTTATTAATATAGTAAACATGCATATAGTTCTCATTAAATGTAAATGATTCAGTGCCTGAAGCAAAAACAAAACTTCACAGTTTGGGGAGTCTGTACAGGCGCTGAGGGATTTATTGATGCCAAGGCGTTTTCATTTCCTCTACTGTTGATTTTCATTTGTAGAGAAAAATCCCTCAGTGTTGCCTAAGCTCACCTTTCTGAAGAAGACAACTGATCTTGTGCGATTAGTGGAAGCTCTCTTAAACACTTTGTGGGACAATGAATATTTGAGGAGCTCATTTGCAAGGACCCCTGCGTGGAAATGGGATATGGAAGTCTGTGCACACTATTTCTCAATTTAGAAAAAAAAAAACCTACGCATTCATGTATTGCCTTGAGATTTTAAAATAGGCTTGCTTAATGAATACAGCAGAGATATGGGTTACTATCAGTTATGTAGATTATTTGGCTAAATATTAATACATAAAATGTACTACACCAAATGCTACACTGAGTCATTTAGTAACATGTTACTTAAGCAGTACTTACACATCCATAGTTGATGTTGAAGCTTTACTCTATAATTCTCCACGGTGTTCAATCAGTTTTAGGTCATACTGTGATCATTCTAGGCAAAGTGATGAGATTTCCATAGAGGCTTGCATGTGGTGTGCTCACTAATTACCAGTCAGGTCTTTGGAGAGGCAAGTCTGCTTACAATATGGATGCAAATTTAAACACAGATATATATTTTATGCCTTAAGAACTTTCACTGCCAACTGACCGCTCAACCAACAATGTTTATGTCAACCTAACCGCCAACCTTCAGATCAGTGGACAAACCCCCGACCAACTCTACCGCCTGAGATTGTGTGGTACTCAGAATTTATTGATCCACAAGTGAAATTATTTGGACACAGTAGCTCACACATCACAATATATTATAATAACAAAGAGCAACAACATAAACTGCAATAATAAATTCAATATAAGAAGCAAATCTAGCAAGGTATTGGTGTCAATTCAAATGGACTGTTCTCAAATGTAAAGCGCAATACCATTTAGGCACAATTACTATTGCAGTAAATAAATCACATCAATTACCAGGGCCCTAGGTTTGCATAGGGATGGTAGGGACATGTTACAACCAATATTTGGGGAAGACAAAATAGTTTCTACCAATATTTGCCATTTTATTTTAATGAACCGAAATATAAATTTATTCAGATATTTTTCCAAATGTTATAGTATTAATTGAACACGTTTTAGTTCACATTGTGTTTATTAGATGTTCTGAGATGTATTCAGTGATGTCATTAGTGGAGCCAGGAGCCTAAACTGGGGAAGAGGTAGGACAGGGCCAGCACCCAAAGATGGCGGCTTCGAGCAGGCGTGAGTGAAGACGCTGCACACCAAACTTTGAAAAAAACGGTTCAAAAACAACTTACTTGGCTTCACGTTCAGTTAAACTTGTCTTATAATGAGTCGTCACAGAAAAAGCAGCCGGACTCTATTGACAATATTCCATGGAAAAATGAAAAATGAAAAGTGTATGGACATCACAAATCATCACCAACATGCAAAGGGAAATCTACTACAAACTTCTATATCACTATTATCCACTAAAGAATCATCTTAGAAGGACAATGGACACAAATGGTGGGGGGAGGGGTGTTGTTATGATGTTCCCATGCCGCATTGCCTACGCCCTTGTGAATTACGTGTTTCTAAATGCACTGAAAACAGCTACAGTGAAATTCTCTCACAAACTACTCCTCTAGAATGAAATATTTAGTTGTATGTCATAAGTATGATGCATGTGAACTTTAAGATGGCCAACTTCAAATGTGTGCTAGTTAAGTCCTTCCCTGACATGCCGCTGCCTGTTAATCCCACATCCTGGTAGGTGCAGAGTGTTCTCATATAATCATATGGAACCTGTCGCCCCCTCCTCGCGTGGCACTTAGCAGCTTCACTGAAGGTCAGCTTGGATCTATCCCAGACGAGTTGTGGCTAATTAGCTCTTGTCATCCACGTGTGAGCTAATTGCATGGCATTTCATCAACGTGTTTATGATGAAAAAGT
>NW_026571175.1:11558759-11707759 GCF_026225935.1 Boleophthalmus pectinirostris
GAAGCAGACGCAGGGTCTAAAGACTGATGCACTGGTCGCCAAATTACTCCTGGACAGGAAACTTCTGCTTATTATGAAAACGTACTTTATTTCCAAGAGCTAGACAAATGTTTTTCAGGACACGAAGGCGATATCCTATGTCTGAAAACGTAATTTTCAAGGCAAAGAAAGAGTCCGCTTGCTGCTGCGTGTTGTAGCTAGTTCATTCGCACTGAATCTCCGCGCACCCTTCTCTGCACCCCTTTCCTGCTCCTCTCCCCGCTGCCCGATCCGCACTTCCCCCTGCTCCTCACTTCTCCGGGCACGGAATCTCCGCTCCCCGCTCCCCTCTCCTCTCTCCTTGCTCCGCTCTTCTCCCTGCTCCTCACTTCTCGTCCGCGAACGAAATGTCCGCGCACCCGCTCCCCCCGCTCCTCACTTCTCCGCCTTGCCTAACCAACACTGTAGTTAGTTGTTTACAAGTCATGTGCAGCACCGGCTGTAAACAAACCTGTTTCTGGTGTAAAGAGGAGGCGGGAGAAGGCGTTTCTACGTAGGAGCTGTAGGGGAGGGGGGATGGTTTCACGCATGCGCAACATTTGAAAAAGGACAAACAGTCGCTGGATTTCTCGTTCCTTGGAAAATCCTCTATACAACCTTTCAGAAAGATTCCGGGGCAGGCAACCATTTTGATGGAGAAGGGGTGCACAGATATTTTAACTTTTCTATTTAGTATTTTTAAATTAATAATAAAACACTGATAAATTAATAAAGATATGTATTTTTTGTATGTATTTTGATGTAATTGAATATTTGGACATTGTTTTGATATGGTTAACTTTGTAAATATTTAAATGAAATGACCTGCAATTACCTGGACTTTGAGATGAGCTCACCCAATTAGAGGTGCCAGCTTCACCTTTGTCTAGAGGAAGGTGCTGTGTGTGGGTGCAGGTTTTGCCATGCCTGTTTTTAACTCTTTTGCTTTTGTCAAATATTTTTATTTGCTTGGTTATGGAATAAATGCACTTTGGGTTTGCGCTAAAAACTGGCTGTTCCTCTCAGACTGCTAAGGTTGCTGTCCGGGCTATTACAGATGTCATCTGGTAAAACAGGAAGTGTGTTTTTAAACATACACCTTCACGAGAATCATTTGGATGATTTCAGCCCTGGAATTGCCCATCTTTACTGAATTAAAGGCAAAAGGAGCTGTTAACTTGAAAACTACTGCTTCAGGACATCACAAGGTGGAACAGAGCACTTTGAGCTTTTGGGATGTAGACAGCAGGATGCAGGATTACTCAAACGTGTGTGAAGGAAACAAAACACAACTCAAGGTGTGTTTTTGATGACACAACAGTGTTATAACTTGGGTTAAAGCTCATAAGAGTCAATTTTGCATAATATAGGGCCTTTAACTAATCACTTCTATTTCCTTTTTTATTCCCATTATAAAGAATGAAAATCCTTAGCGGCAATTCAAAGTCCTTTTAGCTGATCATTTCTCTGACAATACTATTAGATTATAAGACGAAGAAAGATCCCTGTAGTTATAATTTCACTCACAGCGTTGAAATGGCTGTGCTGTTGTCTCATTAAATTGTCATCACCAGTGGTCATTTGTCCTCTATAGGCTCCAGTTTTGCTGGCTGTGTCTGAAAGCTTGGCTACGTGCCTGGTCCGTTTCCACTGGCCCCAAATGAAGGGCTTTAGCTGGTGGACTTAAGGCTTTCTGATTCCACATCACACAAATGCTATTGCAGTGGATAGGGAGTCTTTCATGTGTCTGCAAATGGGAGTGTACAGAAGCAGAAATATAATGGGTAGTGCCACTGTTTAGTCTGCACTATCATCGGATTGACATGTTTCACCGAGCTTAAAAGAAAAGAAATGAACAAGAAAAAAAAAAAAGAGAGAAAAAAATGGCTCCGTATGTAAGCTTCAATTATTTCACTATATTCAAAGTTGAGGAAAATTGTTCATCAAGCCATTTAGTAAAAAAAAAAAAAAAAAAAAAAGTAAAGTATTTAAGTGACAAATATTTCACTATATTCAAAGTTGAGGGAAAATTAAAGTGGGAATTGGCATTAAAAAACATATTCCTGCAGATGTTCAAAGCATTCACAACAACATACATAAGACATATTATTAGGAACCATTAAACTTTTAAAAGTTTAAGTTCTGTGGAGGTTAAAGGAGCATTATGGAGGTTTCTGGTGAGGAGGCAACAACCTGCTTTTCTCCATGGAGATGTTACTGCTTTGCCTGGAATGTTCCATGGCATGGCATTAAAAGTGTCTGTTTTGCATTCATTTGTGCTTTCATTGCATTCATTTGCCTTTATTTATTTATTTAAATTAAAATACCTTAAATATACTTCTCCACAGATCTGACCTATAGCATCACCTGCTTGTTTTCAGAGATGATCAAAAATATACCTGGAATTGTGCTTTGTTTCATTCCCACAGGTTTAACACACAAACCCTGCATACATAGGCTGAGTTCTTCTCTCAAAGAGAAAACACTCTGTTCCATCTTGTGATGTCATGTGGTGATACATCAAGCACTTCACTGTGTTTTTAAAGTCCTTAAGTCCAATTTATGTTTGTGCATCAAATTGTCTGCGTCGCAACGCAAAGTCTGTTATCTTGAACCCTCTCCACAGAGCGTCTGCGTCGACTGACCTGCACCTCTGAAATTTTCTAATTACGCATCAAACCGATGCAAACAGCATGGAAAGCGACGCAGACAATAGGGGCTGTGATTGGCCCTCTTTACATCCGCTCTACCAACATTTCCGGTACCCCTGCTTTTCCACTTCATTTTGTGTGCACGAACTCTATTTTTAAATCCTAGCCTCCGCGTTGTGGCGGTAAATTATTTCGTGGGCATAAATCAAAAATGATGCCAGCAAGGCAACGGAGGCAGTGTGTGTTGAGTTATTGCAGAACTATAATTCTTTACTCTAGATAATTTCAACCCTGGAATTGCCAATCTCTTATGAACTAAAGGTAAAGGGAGCCATTAACTTGAAAACTACCACTTCATGACATCACAAGATGGATCAAAGCATTTTGAGTTTTGGAGATGAACACAGACTAATAATAATGAAGGATTACTCAGATGTGTGAATGAAACAAAACAAAACTCCAAGTCTGTTCTTGAGAAGGTAACAGCTTTGTAACATGACTTGCAGCTGTCAAGAGTCAATTTCTTGTAATATAAGACCTTTGACTCTGTACTGTGGAACTTTCTAGGTACAGCAATAACATCTCCATGAAAGACAATAGCTGGCACTCTCCACCAGAAAAGTTATTTTGAGTTGTTGTTGGATCAATGAAGTGTTCCATCATTCTCCTCTGCTTTTGAGTAACTTTGCCAAAAAACCATCATGGAAGCAGCAAGATAAAAACAGCTATGCCCTGCTATTCCAAAATGAAGGGGGTATTCTCAGAAGGAAGTAAACAAGAAATGTCAAAATCATGTTTGGCAATAAAATGTTGGTCTTTCTGGGATGTGGTAATAATACTGGCAACAGTCATTTCAGGGAAAAGCAAAATATGTTTTTCTTCATATTTGATTTCTTTTCCGAGATTAACTAGATAGTATTTTCAACCAAAACATTTCAGAGATTTGCTAATAAAATGGATGGTTTCTTAATCTTGAAATGGCACTTGATGAGTTTTCTTTTTTATTATTATTAACACTCCATTTTCACAGTTTTAATTTATTTTTTAATATCTATACTAGTGTTGCAGCAATACTAAATGGAATAGTCTTGATACTGATTCAGATACTACAATGATTAAAATTAAAACATTCTTGTTCAAAACACTATTTATGCAATAGAATGTGATTTTTAACATTAAGTGGCAGAGGTGGGACCAAGTCGTTGTTTTGCAAGTCTCCAAGTTGTAAAAATGAGTTGTAAAAATGTAAATTTTTCCTTTTGAAATGTCTTGACAAGATCTGAGTGTAAATCATGACGGTCAGAATAGAAATAATTAAGATTTAATAAAAGATATTTTGTCGTGTAGTCTGCACTGAAATGGAAGGATCGTATTCTATAGTTCCCTCTCTTTTACTGTATTGTACTGTATATAACTGTAGTACATTTGAGTATCACAGTTATATCCAAAGTAACAAATAGAGAAGTGGGGAGACATGTTTCAGTTTGTTCCTGTAAAATTCAGCACCACATTTATTGACTGTAAAGAGAAAAGTATTTTATAAAAACATATATTTTTAGGAGAAGAATCAAGTCTTCTCAGGTCACAGGTCTCAAGTCTCGAGTCATTGACCTTCAAGTCCAAGCTGAGTCCCAAGTCTTAGCCTATTTTATCCAGTCAAGTCTCAAGTCCTAAACATAGTGACTCAAGTCTAACTTGAGTCCAAGTCACGACTTGCATGTCCCACCTCTGTTAAGTGGTATTACTTTCTTTTATGGCCTCATATCTGTGTAATCCCTCAGGTAGGTTCCACAGTGGTCCAAGGGCGTATACTAGTCTATGTGGTCTTATACTTGTTCTGATACAGCTCAAGATCACATTTGACAGTTTGATGTTGGGATTTCTGGGATTAGGTAATAATATTGGCAACCAAGGGAAAGCAAAATATGTTTTTCTTCATATCTTATTTCTTTTTGAGCGATTTGTTGGGTAGTATTTCCAACCAAAACATTTGATAGAGTTGATAAAATATTTGGTCTCCAGAAGATCTGCTCGATCAAGGTACTTTATGTTATTAGGTTCCTTTTTCCCAGGTGTGTGAGAGTAAAAAAAAAATCTCTCTGTGGAAAAGCAAAACTGTCAGGTATAAAAACAAACTCTTGATCTGAAAAAATAACTTAATAACATAAATTATCAGAAGACCAAAAGAACCTCATTGGACAATCAAACTGCTGATCTTGACAAGAGAAAGCACGGTTGGAGTTTCGGATGACATCACAAAATTATATAGGCCAATAATACAGATGGGGTGCAGTTAAAATGGATATTGTTAAAGGTACACTGCATAACATTTCTGGTAAAGGGTCTGCTACCTGCTTCTTTCCAATGAGATGTTATTGCTTTAACCTGGAGTGTTCCATGGTATGTCATTAAACATCTAGCATTTATTCATTGCGTGTATTTATACTGCTCAAAAATACAATCATTCTTTCTGTGAATGGGGGCGACTCTCCACAGATCTGAATTGTAATGTAGCATAGAGCTGTAACCTGTTTGTCTCCCTCGAGATAGAAAGGTTTAATCTATACTGTGGGACATTCTAGACAAACCAATAATACTTCTATGGAGACAAGCAGAGAGTGGACAGTCCACCAGAAAAGTTACGCAATGCACGTTTAAAATGCTTTTTTGTTGTAATATGTGGGTGCAGGCTATACAAAAATGATCATATTCAGCATTTGTGCATTTGCTTTTGGATATTTCATGTAAAAATGCAATGTAATCAATACCAAAAACTGGCTCTTGTCCCCCATCTGGGAGTATTTGAAAGTCTGAAACATCACTTACCATAATTTCTGGACTATTGAGCACACCTGGATATAAGCTGCATCAACAAAATTTTAAAAGAAAAAAAGGCCGCACCTGTCTATAAGCTGCAGGTGTTCACGTCTTTATGAACGTTTTCACATTTGGGCCGTCTGCTTTTATTGCCTCTAAAAGCTATTGTCATCTATTTGCATTGAGTTAGCTTGTCACGCTCATAGACTGTATATGGTCACGCCGCCATTGCTAGCGTTTACATTCAGCAGCTCTGTTTCTTTCTTCGACAGCCAGATCAATTGCCTTTAACTTAAAAGCTGCATCATCTGCATTTCTTTGTGTGTTTCCACGAGGAAACACATTCAAACAATCAAACTAGCATCTTCCTCGGTGCATCATCTCTTCCACCTGTCTGTCTCGCTCTTTCAAACTCCTATGTTCATGTTTTTATTATTATTTGTTTAAAGCCACTGTAGACTTGAGAGATTTCGAAGATCTGCCTCTCAAAACCTGTAGACATGTTTTTTGTTGTTGTTGTTTTTGTGCACTGTGCAACTTTTCAGATGCAGGTCTGATCTGCTTATCTTCCTAGAGATGTTATTGTTTTGTTTGGAGTTTTTAAAGGGACAGTTTGGAATTTTGGACATAGGGCTTCATTTCCTAGTGAGCCAGAGGGTTGGAGATGTGTGGACTTTTTAAAAAAATATTTCATCCAGTCCTTGTATTTGTAGAAGTCTTACTAACTGTTGATGTGAATGTCTGTCGATAAAATTATTTTACAAGTAAAACCAGCCTTGCATTTGAAGGATTTATGTCTGTGCAGCAGTGAGTTGTACTTCCTGATAGAAAGCTTGGCAGAGGCAGACTGATATATGAGAAAATAGTCCCTCAAAATGTGACGATTCATGTGATGCAAGGTTAGTTTTATTTCAAACATTATTCTATTAACACAGACATTTACATTGATATAGCGTAATAAATGATTTGCTTTGGGTGTTTTGTGGAGTGGGTAAGACTGTTTTTAGTGGCAGGCTAACTGTGGCCATTGAAATGCACTAGCCTAGCCCCAATGACCTCTGCAAATACAAGGACTGGATGGAATATTTAAAATGTCTCCACACGTCTCCAACACTCTGGCTCACTAGGAAATGAGGTCCTATGTCCAAAATTCCAAACTGTCCCTTTAATATCTATACTAGTCACAACACAACATTTTTATCTTGATTTCGATACTTGATTCTGTGGCCTTAGATGTGTGTAATCCCTCAGTCGTCAAGGTAGGTTCTATAGTGTTCCATGGGCATATACTAGTCTATGTGCTCTTATACTTGTTCTGATACAGCTCAAAATCAAACTAAACATATTCAGGAAATGTTAATTTCTGCATATATGACTTTTTCAGTATTGATAATGAGTATCTAGTTTAAATACTAGTTTTAGTGTCGACTAGTATTTTTGATACTTTCAGCATCCCTAATCATCCCACTGTTGTATTATTGATATTGTTCAGCACTTTGGTGTGCTTTGACTGTTAAATATGCCCCATAAATAAATTTGATGTGATAAATTAGATTAAAATTTGATTCATTGCGCAGTTCTAATTTCTAGACAATCTTATTACGTTTCATAACATCTCTCTATTTGTGGCTCCAATACTTTCTAAACAAAATCCATTAGACTCCATATTCCATCTTAAGCAGCTGCCATCTGCTCCTCTTCTCTGCCCACAGTAAACTCTCTAACTAACAAGTTTATCCGAACATTTCACTTACTGGGAAAAGCATTCTAAGTAATGATGCGATAGGACAGTAGTTGTTGTAGCGTTTAATTTGGCCTCTGCCGAGAGTGAATGAGCCATCTATAGCAATTATTCCAAGCAGTTGTCTACAAATAGTCCAGGCTTGCCAAGTTTAAATAAGCCTTTAGCAGTAACGTAACAGCTAATTATTTCTTTTGGTGTAAGAGGTTTATTGAGCAAAATACCTTGAATATGCCTTTCCACAATTGCGCTGTAACTTGGTGGCATCAACTGATTTTCAACTGATTTTTAGTTAATTAAGTTGAAGTTTAAGATTGTTTAAGTTTAAAGGGCCCACATTATGCTGTTCTATGTTCTATATTCTATGTTTCGCCTTGTGACGTCATGTGGTAATGCAGGAAGTACTCTACTGTGTTTTTAAATTCCTACACTCACAAGTGTTTTTGAAAAATTTGAACAAACAGCACTTACACTGATTCACAAGAATAATCTGCATCTATAGATCATTTCAATTAAGTTTCCCTGAATTGCAGCTGTAAGTATCTACTAAGATGTTTAAGTTTAAAGGGCCCAAATGCTGTTTTTGTTATATGTTCTATGTTCCACCTTGTGAGTCATGGTAATGCAGGAAGTACTCTACTGTGTTTTTAAATTTTGTACACTTTCACAAAAATATTTGATCATTTCATCCCTGAAATTGCCAGTATCTACTGAACAAACGGTAAAAGGTAGCTGTTGACTTGAAAATATACCAGTTTGTGATATCAGAAAGTGAAACAGAGCATTTTGGGGTGTTTTTGGCAAAGCGTCCTAAGTAATGGTGTGATAGGACAGTTTAATTTGGCCTCTGCCGAGAGTGAATGAGCCATCTATAGCAATTATTCGGAAACAGTTGTCTACAAATAGTCCAGGCTTGCCAAGTTTAAATAAGCCTTTAGCAGTAACGTAACAGCGAATCATTTCTTATGGGGAACAGGTAATGACTTGGTATTGCTGACAAGATGGTGCCAGTGGTCACTGCAGCGGCGGTGTAAGGAGCAGCACTTAGCGTTCTATTAGTAGCATTAATAAGATTTGTGTTTGGTCCTTGGCAGGTGCCACCGTGACCGTATTTCGTCGACGTGTGAGTCAGTGCGCTAAAATGGTGCCAAGAGCTGAATGACAGACTGACAGAGGTGGAGGGTGTAGACCTGGTGCCAAGCGTCTGTCAAGGCTCAGTGATTCTTATGTGGTTTGTCAAAAGTCATTAAAGTGTAATGTTTTGTGGGTGAGATGGAGGATTTTAGATGTTAAAGACCACTGCGTTTTAAGATGTACGGCGTAACTTACACCCTGTTTACACTAAAACGGATCCGCGTATCACCGTATCAGCGTATCGGAAACGATCTGCGTCCAAACACGTTGTTTCTGCATCCGCAATCCGGTTTTGCATTCCCTGTCCACACAGAAGCGCAAAACTGCCTGAAACGCTGGTCACGTGATAGGCTGGTGTCACGTCTTCACGATGTCCTGACGTCACGTGAGCAGTAAAAACAAGGAAGTCTGAAGTTGCAGCAGCTGATTTTGAGACGAGGGAGATGGCAAGTGTAAAAACAGTCTTTTCGTGGACCGATGACAAGGTTCAGTTTTTACTTAGCGTAACACTGGATTTTAAGACGAGCATGGCGGCTCAGAGTGATTGACTTGTTTCTGTGTCCGTAAGCCTTCCCTATCTACACAGCTTTGAGTATATTTGTTTACGTTTTACAGAAACAAAACTTAAATATGCATGGCTAAATTGCATAAACTAAGCACTCAAAAAAACTGCTCGCTGTTGTGCGCTGATGTGGTTCAGCTTCTGTCGGACTAATGGACATGACTCAGTGGATTATATGTGTTCTTTCTGGACAGAGAGGTGTTCAGCTAATGGTGAGTTTGTTCTGTTCTTCTGTTGTGTTGGAGATAGTTCATGTTAAACTTTTCAGAGATTATACGGTCTATGCGTACGATCATACACATAGACCGTTTATATGAAGGGACATATATTCTAGTTTCTTAGTGTTTTGGCGCTGAATTAGCTACTTCACAGCGCATAGAACTATATCAGTAAATCAGCGTTTTCAGGCGTCCACACAGCTCTGGATCAGATCCATACTCAAATGAATTCGTGGGAGCTGGCTGCACCAGATCGTTCCATCTCTGGAGCCGTTTTCAGTCGGATTAGTGTGGACGAACACTGCATCTGCAATGAAAACAATTCAAATACATACTAGTGTGGACGGGGCCTTATTTAGTGGAGGGTTTACTATCGGCTCCATGGACATTTATCTGCCAAGAAAGTTCCATGATACGTTATTAATTAAGCATATTTGTTTATTTGTATTGCTTCTTCTTGATTCCTTTCATCAATCCTCCATTTTTCAGATGCCAATCAAATGTGTGATATTAAGTGGTGTCCCAAAGAAAACCTCAGAAGGAAGGAGTAAACATGAGGGAGGCTTCAGGAGGCAGACATCAGATAAAATAATCAAACTTTATTGGTCTCAGTGAGGAGTGTATCCTCTCTCCCCTGTGTCTCCTCTGTGGGTGGGACTTCCTCACCGATTTTCTGCAGAATCGAGGAGAGGAATCAAGGAGAAGGAAGTGAGGAAAGAGATCCTGTGTTGTCCTCTACCCTTTCTTGGCCCGTTTCTATTTTTAGATTTTTGTGTTTTGGTCATTCTTTGTTATACTACAGAACTTTAAGAGCAGCCCTGCATTTTGGGTTCTTTTCAATGTGACAGTAACAGTTGCAGTTACAAAAATACAGCTAAAAACAACATCAACCCCTCACCAACAGAGGGAAAAACTCAGTGATCCAAATCCAAATTTACAAACTGAAATATTTACATACTCTATATACAGTACATTATTTCTACAGACAGCAGATCACTAATGACTATCTACAGTATCTCCATGGAGACAAGCACACTACCAGACCAAGTTAGAGGGTAGATCGGTAGAGAGGGGACTCTGCTCATGGTAAGTATGCATGTTTTCAACGTATTTTCAAGAAATAAAACATCCTCTAATTTAATAAATGCAAGAGAGATACTGTGGAGCATTCTATAGGCAAAGCAATTACATCTCTAGGGAGACAAGCTGGAGGTGGAACCATGCACCAGAAAAGTTACACACTCATTCCTCACTTTCATAATGCATTCCTAACAAACATACATTTCTGGGAGTCATGCTTATAGCTATAACAGCATGCTAGGACTGCTATGTTTGGGTTTGTGATTGATGAAAGTGTTTTATAGTACGATACAGACAACACACAGCAGTCTCATACTGTGATAGGGCCAAAATATGTTTTCTCTGACACAGTCCCTCTTCTTATTAAGTGCGAATATCAAAAGCTGGAAAATCATCAATGTTGTTGCAACATGGTAAACAACTGTGTTACTCCTTCGGCCATCTTTGTGTTAATAATGTAATAAATCACTAATGGCAATACATTAGCTCCATGAAATGTCACGTACATTTATAGAAGCTTCCTGTTACAGTTGGCCAGATATTAGTATGAGGCTAATTTCCTCTAAGTGGACCGTTTAGATAGAGCTTATCTCAATAAATTCTCCTGAAATAACCCGGGGGAGGAGAACTGTGGATCTGAATTTATTAAGGCAGTTTGGACACCTCTGGATTTTAGATGGAAATTTCACATTTAAAATAAGGCTACATTTATATGACGATGATCTGAACAGAAGATGCAAAAGTGCAGTCGCATCTTCACTTTTTATTTTGCCTTTAGACAAGTGTTTTCAGGAGGTGTGTGGAATTCGATGGGGTATGCAGCTCAAGAGGATACACGGTGACATATGTAAACGTGTATGTGACCTGAGCAGATCTGACCAGAGTTTTGCGTCTTGGGCAGTGTAGACAGAAACGCTATGGCGGAGTGTATTCAGCTTTTCCACTCTGGAGGGTGGTTTCAGATTTTTGCGTTTTTAAGCCCCCAAAATGCCATCATCGTCTAAACGAAAGTCACTTCCACTAAAATATTTTGTCTTTTTTCACCCACAAGTGTTCTCGTGTAAACAGGCCCTAAGTATGGACTATGTTTTATATGTCTTTGTTTAACTTTTCTTTCTTTCTTGGATTATTCACTCAAGTGTGTTGCCCAAAGAAACAAAAACGTAGTTCACATTAGTTGTGTGAATCAAAGACACACAACATACAGTTAACGAGACTGTATGTACCCTGTACACTACTGCACATAGAGGACACATACAATATTTCCTCATTCTCAGTATACAGACAGCATGTTTGGACTACAGTTCCTTTAACAATTAGAGGGCTGTGGTATTGTCACATGTGTACAACGTTTTTTTGTATTTTCAATTACTCCATTAGCTCCAGTATGCCAATTTATAGCAATTGCACTCCAATCATCACACCACAGAGACTGACACTGCAGAGTATTTTCGATCATTCGTGAGTGTAAGTGTCCAGTCTCACACCTTGCCATAGTGAATCATGAGCCCTGTGTCCACCAGCAGCAGCAGTGTGTAATGGGTGGGATAAATGAGAGGATCAGCTTTTGAGTGACAGGCAGCTTCTCTCAGGGGGTTGGGTCATCTCTGTTCTCAGGGGAAACACTGCGGGCCTAAGGCTGACCCCTGAGGAATCCCACCTGCATGTCAGCATTCAGATCCTGGAATAATGGAATCTGATTGAACTCCAGGCTTTGGAGCAAGGCAAAAAATAAAGGAACTTTTCTAGTGAATGACAGTTTGTAATCTTTAGCTCCAAAATGTATAACCTGTACACATGGGTTACAGATGCACTTGTGTTTAATAGAGATATAAAGATTATGTTTAATCCATGAAAAGCGCACATAGATTACCCGCTGTCTGCATACACTTACTGCATGAACATTTTAGGGCACGTGAACAGCAATGGAGTTTCATACCCCTGCCCACTTCGAAGTTTAAATGCAAGATTCAGCTAAATATAAATCTTTTTTAGGGTTATTTTATAGGTCTTGAAGTCAATAGTTACCACAGAACTAATTAACCTTGGGCAAGCTTTCAAGCTTTGAATATTTTTATTTTATTTTTTCTGAAAGTTTCTGAGAAAAATGAATAGGAAATTTACTTCCAAATCCAGGGGCAGGTGGTCACTGTTGAGCTCCATAGCAGCAGAAACAGCAGCTTTTCACACTCCAATCCTAAAACATAACACAAAGACATGACAGACTCTTTCTTCTGGATTTGCATTTTATACTGGCATGCAGGCAGTGCCCTGTGCTGCTTCAGTAGATTCTAGGTGATGTTAAATTTGAGTATGCCAGCTTTGACTTCAGAAGGAACAAGGCCATGCCAGTGTCAAACAGTGGTGAGATGTGGGCATCTCCATGTGGTACTCTGGGCCTTCTGCCCAATCATTTTCAGTCCCTTAAATTAAACTAGTTATATTGTTTTTGAATCAAGGCTTATCCCTGTTGATTTACTCATATTATTACTTTTAAACCAGATATAGTTTTTGTCCATGAAGTACCTTTTGGTGCATTTTATGTGATGGTAGTTGGTGGGAAACGTTTGAGAAGCAATAATAATACTTTTGTTTCTCAGCTACTAACTCCTGACTCCAGCTGAGGAAAAAGAACCACTCTCGACCCCCTACCACTCTATACTTTCATGTGCACTCAAGTTTAAGCCATTACATTTATACTGAAAGAAAACACAACCTGAGTTCTTCACTTATACTGCTTTACTAATTTTCTTTCAGTGATAATAAAGCCTCTTACAGGAAAAGTGAACTCTGATCCAACTGACACCTGTTGAATTTACTTTGTTTGTTAATAACTTTGCTTGGACTGACATTGTTTTGGTGTATAACTATATTACTATGTTTTTAAGAGTAACCAAAACTACTATATTTAGTGAACTACTGTTACTATACTGTTAGAAAAGGACTCCGAAAAGTACAGTTTCTTTTTCAAGTTTTAAAAGTTACTCCAATAAATGAAAACTCAGTAAATGTAATTGCACTTTCCACCTCTGTTATTAATTCTAGCAACTGTGTGCCAAAATAGGCATACATGTTAATGACCATATGTAAGCATTTCTTATATCTCACATTGTGTCCCACTTTATTTTTGATGCATTATTGTCCAACACAACAGTTTGACAGTAAATAGTTTTATTTCATGAAGCGTCACAAATTCTGCCAACAATAGTGAACTTTAGAAACTGAGGCTAGATGTTTGATTTTGGCTAGTATAAACAACAACCACTTCCCTGTGTGACTACAAACATCAAAAATAATTAGCTGTCCTATTAAAATGAATAAGACAGAATGTTAATATCAGTACAATTTCTAAACACATCACCCCTGGAAGAGTCTATATTTGTGGTATAGTTAGATAAATATGCAGATCTGGATGAACTTGAACTTAAGGTCAGAAAGCCTTGCAAGCCAAAACAGTCTCCATCCATTACTCTTTCTGAATTTGCATGTGAGTAGGAGGGAGCTGGCCTGACGTCAAAGGGTAACGCAGCGGTCCATTATGAACTGTTGATGCTCATGCCGGCAGCGTGTCAGTCACCGAGCATATGGCAGCCTCGTCTGCCTCTTGTCTGCCAAAGTCACTCCGAACTGCCATCGATTCCCTTCAATTGGTTAATCAGCCCACCACTCACTGGCACCTCACAGTTTGACACCCGTGGATTTACTGTTCATTTACTCAGCAGTCCCACGCCGCCCCGCTCAAGTCTCCTGCTGACAAGCTAAAACAACTGGTCTCCTACGTGCTTATTGGACCATTTAAGCTTGTATGCTAATTCCCAGGTCTAGTCTTTGACAAATTATCCATGCGCTGCTAGGTTGGTGTGAAACAGGCGGCATTGTGTAGTGCCTTTTTGCTGCATTGAATAATCTAAAAATTCTGCACACTTTTGACTGTTTTGATGACATTTTTCCATGGCATCTGTCTTAAAATTAACCCTGTAAAATGTACAAACCTTAAAGGGACAGTTCGGAATTTTGGACACAGTGCCTCATTTCCCAGTGAGCCAGAGAGTTGGAGACGTGTGGAGACACTTTTTA
Organism: Boleophthalmus pectinirostris; assembly: GCF_026225935.1. NCBI lineage: Eukaryota > Metazoa > Chordata > Actinopteri > Gobiiformes > Gobiidae > Boleophthalmus > Boleophthalmus pectinirostris. The sequence goes on from NW_026571175.1 coordinate 11,573,058, forward strand.
AAAACATTCCATCCAGTCCTTGTATTTGCAGAGGTCGCTGGTGCTAGGCTAGCGCATGGCCATAGTTATCCTGCCACTAGAAACTGTTTTATTCACTCACAAAGCTCCCGAGGTTCCCAGTTATAGCGCATTGTGAATTTCTGTGTTGATAGAATAATTTTAGAAGTAAAACCAGCCTTGTATTTGAAGGATTTCTGTCTGAGCAGTAGCAGCGATTTGACCTTCCTGATAGAAAGTTTGGCAGCAGCGGACTGATATATCAACGTGCGATTCATGCAATGCAAGGTTAGTTTTATTTCAAACATTATTCTATCAAAACAGACATTTATGTTTTTTGTTTTTTTTCATTTATGATAGTCTGGCGTAATAACAGATTTGCTTCAGGTGTTTTGTGGAGTGGGTAAGACTGTTTTTAGTGGCAGGCTAACTATGGCCATTGACATGCACTAGCCTAGCAACAGCAATATAAGGACTGGATAGAATATTTTAAAAAGTGTCCCCACACATCTCCAACACTCTGACTAAGTAAGGAATGAGTCCCTATGTCCAAAATTCCAAACTGTCCCTTTAAGTCTATATTTGCACATTGTAAATGTATGTATTCTAAAAGCTGAACTATGTAACTTTTGAAATGTTCTGCAGTATGCCATTAAACATTAATCTTACATTTATTGAGTTACAGATGTTTTTCGCTATAAAACACTTTCTTACCGTGAGCAGGCTTGTCTCTCCACAGATCTGGCTGCTCCATGATTGTCTGGGATCCAGAATACACACTTTTTCTATGTGGATCTGATCACCGTTGAATCTCAGTTCAGATGGCCGTGACAGAAAGGTGGATTAGCCAATCAGGAACTCGCACGGCCTGTCATTATTGGTAAAAATAAAGGGAAAAAATTTCACAGGGCTAAAAGTCATTGTGGGTTTCTGCAGAATCAATAAGCGAAGCACTGAACTCTGTTAATCTGAGGTGAGATAAAAGTGAGCTCCTTCATTTCACATGCATCAGTGACAAAAACAAATGGAATTGCGCAATCACATTTGGCCGAGCTTGAGACGCAGCGGAGGGTGTGGGGACCAGACTGATATCAAGCTGTATAAACATATCAGGGATATCGTTCTGGATCTGCCAGACAAGGGACATTCCAGGCAAAGCAATAACATTTCCATGGAGACTAGCATTTGTGAACTCTTCAGAACAGTAAGATTTCTCACAGTGATCATTTAGATGCTTCATTTACTACTGGTACAATTTTCAAACTTTTTAAACATTTGCTTTTTGGAATTTGTCTAAAGAATGTGAACCATTGTTGTGCAAAATTGGCAGAGAGATTTGCATTTAAGAAAAGAAAAACATGAAAAATGACAGAATATTCACATTTTCTTTTGTTGAAGTTTTCTAACTTTGATCAAACAGACTGGGATCTGACTTTAATTACAGACTTGTCTTGTACAATTTCTAACATTTTAAAACTCAAATATATAATTTTCTCTTTCCTGGAATAATGACAACAACATTATCCTTATATCAATTAAACTCATTATTTTGTCCAATTGTGCATGACGTAAATGCGATACAAGATGCTTTCCTGCTGTCAGTGTGATGGGGCCTGGACCAGCCGCCCCTGTGCGCCTCTGATCCTGTGAGACTACTGCTAATTACCTCCTGCCTGCTACTAAACGACGCAGACCAGGAGCTGTCAGTCTGGGCGGCTCAAGACATTTCTTACTGCTTTATTGTGGTGGAGATAAGTGTAAACCCGTGCAGAGACTGGACATCGCCTCTTAAAGTGTGACATTCTGGGATGGCATTTAGCCCCTCTTCATCGTGTGTCTTGTTTTATTATACATGAGCCTGGGCTGTCCACATGTGTTAAGTATCCACATGTCAGTTAGCCCTTCATTCCAGCAGTGAAGACTAAAGACTAATGGATCTTGGCTTTGATTTATAGTGATCAACGCTGCGATTGGTTTACAGCCTTCATTGCTCATCTTTGTCAAGGGGGGAGAGGCCCACTTCTGGACTGTATAAAAATGTCACGTAGAACTTGTGCCACAAACTATTCTCATTCCAGTGTTGGCCAATACGGATGAACTGTGTGGGCTCCTACACCACTTCCAGCTGGATACGAGTGGAGCTCAGAGGAGATGGAGTTTTTCGCGGTACCTGACAAGCAAGCAATTTCAGACAAGACAAGGGGGATTTGGGGAAAAGTCGGTCTCTGATGGATCTGGGTGCAGCTTAGATTGATATGTGTAGCACTCTGAGTTTTACACATTATCAATCTGACACGGCCCTCGCTGAAAGCAATCGGGAAAGGGCGGAACAGCTGAGACCAAGCCGAAAAGTGTAGCTTTTGTTTGCAAGATTAAGTCCCACATTGATGGAACTTCCAGTGTTGTAAGAACAGTAAGTAAATATGTAATACTCCTAAAAATGACACTACAGCAGGGGTGGGCAATTATTTATTCCCATGGGCCCACATGAGAAACTATTGTGAAAATATTGTGGAGGGTCAGGCCAAAATGCTTAACTCAATTCTGCATAATATTAATTGTATTTCTTTATTTAAAAAAAAAAAAACAACAGTAAATAGCATTGTTTTGACAAGCTGGTAAGACTGGTAAAAATTTATGTTATGACCAAGTAATAAAAAATTGAGGTTGCCTTACAAAAAATGTCCTAAAAATAAAGAAGCAATGCACCTTAGTCCATGCATGAGGTAAAATGATAAAATATGTTTCTTTTGTAATTCCAAATTAGCTGCACAATGCCCAGGTCTATACTGCAGCATGCAAAAAGGTCAAATAATGCTTAGGTTGACTATGGCAGGTCTTATTACCCAAACTAACCATAAAGCAAGTGCAAATATTTGTAATCTGACACTGTAGAATTCTTAACTGCCTAACAAGTTTTAAAACTAGATGCTGAACTCACACGCATACATAAACACACGTACAGATGCCATTACAGGCAGTGTACCAGATCCATCCATCCATCCAGCCGAGAGACATAGTCCCTCCAGCGTGTCCTGGGTCTTCCCCGGAACACCTCCAGAGGGATGCACCCAGGAGGCATCCGGAACAGATGCCCAAGCCACCTCAGCTGGCTCCTCTCAACGTGAAGGAGCAGCGGCTCTACTCCGAGCTCCTCCCGTGTGACTGAGCTCCTCACCCTATCTCTAAGGGAGCGTCCAGAGATAGGGTGAGGAGCTCCTCACACGGGAGGAGCTCGGAGTAGTGTACCAGATTTTTTTCGAAAAAATGTTGAAAACAGAATTTATTCACTTTAAATGGGTTGCAGTGGTCCAGAGTTATTCTTTACTTACCTTATGCATCTGATTTATTCACAGCCATGAGTTTATAAGACCATGTCACAAAATAAAATAAAGAAAGAAATAAAAACTACATTGTTAACACATTCTTCCTGATTTGACTACTAGACAAATTTTGCTTAAATACATGGGAAAAATCTGGTACAAGCCCTTTTAAACTGCACATCAACATCATCTTTTTGAACTTTTCTGACGTCAGTGAGTTGCAGTAGGTGGACTGTGCTCACATAATTCAGCCTTGGAGTTGAGAAGAGAGCCGGGGGAGGTTTTCCATAGGGGACAGACATCCCGGCTAGGTTTTGTTTAATTCGTAAACAGGCTAAACTCCTGGTGAAGTGGTGTCTGGAGCCATGTTATTTGATTAGCAAGCAAACACGGCCTTGCCAGAGCTCTGAGTCACCAGGGCTACTTCTGATCTCCACTTCACTCTCATATTCAGAAACTTAACTTTCCACCACCTTTTGAACACTGGAGATGTGTCCTTGAATGACATGGAGAATATTTCAAAAGGTTCATATGCTGTGTGAAAATAAATTAGCAAAAGTAGTAATTTGGCTGTGGCCTTAACAGTGCAGTGTGTAACTTCACTGGTACAGTCGGTCACTAGAAAATACTGTTTTGGACTTGAATGTTCCACAGTATGGAATTTAATTTATCTACTATTTATTTAAACATGTACCTGCCCCAGAGTTTTGTATCAATACTTGACAAAAGGAGAGTCTAGGTTTTTTCTTCCCACTGTCCATTTTGTATAAAAAAAACTATGTAATTTCCTGCATTCTAGTGCATTTCAGAAGGTAAATTAACTGTACTTTATAGAGGAGCAAACATGGTTATTTACATCTCAGTAAAACAAAAAAATATATATATTGTTATCACTTCACTAGAGAATCACACTGGAGTCTTTATTGAGTCCACACTGGAGACTAAGGCTTACACAAACTTTATTGACTCACAAGGGAAATTACTTGGCTCACACATCACATTATATTATTATAATAAAGAGAAAAATATAAGCCTCATATAAGAATATTAGATTTTATTACATAGCACACTGACTGGGCATTAGTGTTTATGAATGAGCTTTCCTTGTACCTCTGTGAGCAGTTTTATCACACCAGACAACTTCACTATTATGAACCTATGTAGCACCCTCATCCCCACATATAAAATCCCATGTGCTACTTTTAGTTGTTGTAAATTTCTTGGCTAGCATGAAACCAATCATAAAAAACATTATGCACAAGCACAGTAGTGCTACAGGCACTGCCAAACTGTGGTCTGATTCTGAACAGCAGACAAACAGAGTGAACATGTGATTATATCCAGCACGAAACTTTCACCTGACTGGTCACTGAGGTCTCTTCTGGGGGAGGGTCAGCGTTGGTTGGGGGTGCTCAGCCTGAGGCTGATTGGACCTTGCAGACGCACACTGTCGCTCACTGTAGTGAAAGGGCCATGAGCAGCGTGCACTGAACCAAGCTGTTTACAGTGCTCCCGTAGTGCAGTCCAATCCTCTGATTTTCTTTTCACCCACGTCTTCTTGTTTTTTCACACATCTTTATGTTGAATTAAATCAAAATTATTTGCTGAAAGAAATCTTGTGAAACTACATGTGTTATTCTTTTAATCCTCACTGGTTTGATATCAACTCAAAATATGCCCAGTGGCGCTACTTCAATTTCTCTCAGGCGTGAGCACCAGGAGAGAAGACAGATCATAATCAACCAAAACAGTTTGCATTATGGATTTACCTACTGACATTACTGTTTCTTAATTTTCTAAGTTGAATAGTAGCACATCATTTCATTGCTAAGTTATGTTGATATTGATTATACTGCTACAGGATGTTACCTTCACGGCTATGAAAACCACTGCAGAAAAAGCCAATATTATGCTTGTTGAACTTTACAAGATGGAGAAACCAACTAAATCCAAGCTAAAGAACATTCCATGAACTTAACCAATGAGAAAATAGTTTGACATTTGCTTGTCAAGGGAGACATGGTGAACTTCCAAACTCTTTCAAAGTCAGGAATTTTTTATTGAACTATTTATGAGTTCAAGAAGGATTGCAACCTCAGACTGTAGTGAAATATTAATTTTATTTATCATGTGAAGTTTATGAAGGTCATGGTGTGTTCACGTTGGAAGGCCATTCAACCTTAAAGATCGAGTATGTAAGATTTTTATTTAATATTTAATCAAGATGACCCATCGATGTCCCCAGATATAAACATGTTTAAATCAAATACACATTTTATTGGCAAATATTTCACATTGCTATAATGAACCCAAGTCAGTTTGTGAGAAAAGGTTTCTTTAGCTCAATACTCTGTTATCTGATCTGTGTTATAATGTTGTTTTCTCATCACAAACATACCCAGAGTTTTTTTTTCCCACACATTATTCGTGTTCTTCTCTCAAACAGAAACATGGAATTGCCAACCTCTAATGACCTTAAAGTAAATGGAGATTTTAACTTGAAATCTACTGCTTCATGAGGAGGTCACAAGGTGGAACAGAGCACTTTGAGTTTTGGAGATGTAGACAGACTAATAAATGAATAAATGAATGAAACTAAACACAATTCAAGGTATGTTTTTGATGACTTAACAGCACTATAACATGGTTTAAAGTGTCAGTTTGGTGTAAAATAGGACCTTTAAGATTAGCAAAAACTAAAATCTAGCCACGTTAAGATTGCTTCAGTTAAGAGTTTTATTATGAGTTCAGTAAATTTCATTTGACAAGCAAAAGGATCTGCCAGTGGAACAAGACTTTTTGTACTTAAAATATGAAAATACATCTCGCTACACTTAAAATAAGAAAAAAAAAAAAAAAAACTCAGTGCACCTAAAATAAGAAACTAAATCAAATATTGCTTGAATTAAGAAAACACACTTATTCCTTTGGTAGATCATTTTATTTGTCAAGTTGAATCAACTCAAATAAAGTAAAATGTTCTAAGTAATTTTAACTTACTTAGATATTGTTTTTTGCAGTGTGGTTAAAACCTCACCAAGGACTAATGGATGTTAAAGACACTGTAACAGATTTTTGCTGTCTTAAAAAGTGAAAAACAGAACTAGTTCATTTTAAACTATTTGCAGTGGTCTAAAGTTAGTCCTTACTTCCCTGCCTTCTGAGCTCCCTAATTATTATATGACTCTATAATCACTTTTCACAATGTTAAGTGGCCAGAGCATCGTTTTGTCTTCATGGCAATCCTAACAACAATTAGTATGCTAACAGTGCACTTCATGATTATCGGACGGCACTTGTTCTTCTGTTTAAATGTAGACATGGCACAGCAGAATTATTTTCACCTTTGTAGCTGCTTGTACAATATATACTGTAAGTACTGGGGCAATACAAAGGTCCTGTACCTAATCTATTTGTATTTTTATGTGAATTTACTTCATAAACTCAAGCTTCTAGCAACAAGCCACTGGTCAAAACAACTCCAGGTATAGTCCAATGAGGTTCATTTGGTCTTCCGATATTTTATGTTATTAGGTAATTTTTCAGACCAAGAGTTTGTTTTCATACCTGACAGTTTCGACTGTTCACTAGTGGTCTTCCTCAGAGTGGTCACATGATGTTGCTGTGACGTGTCTGATCAGCTGATTTATACAGGTTTTGGTGCTGTCTTCCTACCGGTGGAGGCAGGACGACAGCGCCATCTGCAGTCCGGCTTCCTCAGGACAGTATCCCAGGTGTGAGAGAGTAAAGCAAACTCAGGCAATTACTCGTCCACCCAAAAGACAGAATAAAACTGGAGCATAAATGTAATGTCTTATACGAAAACCCTGCATGTCCTGCAATAAAACATACATCGAGGAAACAGGGAGGGCATTCAGTACACAAAGAAGAAACATAGAACAGAATGCGAGAAGGAAACAACGAAGGCGTGCACACGAGCAACAAAACACAAAGTAGAACAGGAACTCAAATTGGCCATTTCTGAACACTGTAAAAGACAGAATCACGTTATGGACTGGGGTGGAACAAACATCATTGGGACAGAGGAAAAAATGACACCATTGCTGGATTAAAGAGGCAATCGAAATGCGGAAACGTGCCCACGGGACAATAAACCAGGACGAGGGGGCTTTTTTACTCTCACACACCTGGGATACTGTCTTGAGGAAGTTGGACTGCAGATGGCGCTGTCATCCTGCATCCACCGGTAGGAAGACAGCGCCAAAACCTGTATAAATCAGCTGACCGGACACGTCACAGCAACATCATGTGACCACTCTGAAGAAGACTGCTAGTGTCAGGTATGAAAAACACACTCTGGGTCTGAAAAAAGAACCTAATAACAACTCCAGGTATGTTTGTGATAAGCAAGCAACATTATAACTAAAAAAAAAATCAGAAAATTGCATAATATGGGCCGTTCAACATTTTTATCTTACTTCATATATTTGATGTCTTCTGTATATATAAAAATGTAGAAAGTAGTACAAAATAACTGAGTGAGATGGTGTGTCCAAACTTTTGACGGGTAGTGTACAAACCAATGTATCAGTACAGGTTCGGGTACCGCATTTTGAATATCATTGTCAGTGTGATTGGCAGCGTTCTGGGAGACCATTTCAATTCAAGTCATTGTTCATTGTTCGAGTCCCTCTTCTCCCTTGCTGAATGCTTGATATAAATTCCGCGCACACTCCCTGCTAGTGGCAAAACAGTAATCTGAAGCATACGTATCGCCTCATTTGAGTAAACTTGTTTTCTCCGGTGGCAGGATGATAGAAGTTAAATATAATCAAAATAAAGAATTCGTTCACCACCCATCTAAACCAAAACCTATGATGTGTTTTGAGGAATTTTCAAGAGGTTTAGAGGTAACAACACACCAGAAATAAGAATACTGATAATGGGAAACTGCATGTTCAAAATGTTTTTCCTGGTTCATGAATCATTATTGCTGCAAAAGCACACGACACACACTGAGGGACAACATAAATATAAATGATCCTTCTGTTCTGTTTCTGTTTGTTTTAAAGCCACACTATGCAACTTTAAAGAGCTCATATTACGCTGTTTTCTGATCTGATCTGTGTTTTCCTGTGTTGTGTTGTTTCATTCACATGTTTAATACACATACCCTGCTTATTTAGGCTGAATTCTTCTCACTCTACCTTATGATGCCATGTGGTAATACAGTACGTGCTCCACTGTGTTTTTAAACTCCATACACCTTCACTAAATTCATTTGGATGATTTCAGCCCTAGAATTGCCGATTTCTACAGCACTAAAGGTAAAAGGTAGGTATTAACTTGAAAACTACAGCTTCATGACATCACAAGGTGGAACAGACCATTTTGAGCTTTGGCAATGTAGACAGACTTCTTCAATGTAGACAGACAGCATGTGTTTTCATTTTGATTGTCTTTTTTGGGGCAGTTTTTCCAATCTTTTGAGCAAAGTTGTCTTGTACACAGTCCACTGTTGGCTGTCTGCATTGAATTATAAAACATTTTATTAGGAAGAATGCTGTTAGGATGCTTGTTTTTGTTAGCATTACTACAATTTCAAAACTCGTGTCTGAAAGTTGGGAAATGCACTTATAAACTCACTTCACATGGTGACACCCAACAATGTAAATACTTGGTTCATTATTCCTGTTGTGAATTTCTTGTCGTATTTTCAAATCCAAACAGTAGCTAAAACAATTACAAAAGATCATCCAAACATGTACTCACTGAATGACTCTGCTTCTCTATAATAAAACACTGAACACAACACGGAATTTGTTTACATTTCCAAGTCATCTTAGGGAAACTCTCAAAACATCTCAGTGGTAGATTCTTGTCCTGATATCCGGAGTGGGCGTAATGTTTTTGCTTTTGCACAGGCTTCACGGGGTGCTGTATGCATCTCAACGAGCATCTGAAGCTCTCACCGCAAACAGCAGCTGTGCTGAAGATCATCGCGGACCAGAGGAGAGCCATCACACCGGAGCTGGAGCATAAACGCACCTTAATGACTGCTCTTCAGAGGCAGCCCGGGTCCACACATATGCTCTTCTCTCTGATCAAAGCTACTCGCGTCAGTGTGCACGGAACAGGCACTACTCTTGTTTGTTCTGTCCCCAAGCAATAGAACTTTGCATCTTCGTGTGCGGCCTCTAAGCTTTTGATATCTGTGTCTTACTGCATTAAAATTCAACACTAGAGATGTGCTGTAGTTGCTGCACCTTAAAAATTTGACTTTCAAGAACCATAAACAATAGGTCTGTCCACCTTATTTAGGAAGATGCCATAGGTGTCGTAAAGAGTCCACCTTTAAACTATGTTATCATGTTGTCCCTTTATCAAAAACATACCTGGAGTTGTATTTGGTTCATTCACATTTGTTTCATCAGTCCATTAATCCAAAGTCATCTTTATGTTTGCACATTGGTCATTAAGTTGCATCATAAATAAAATTCCTGACTTGCAGTTTTTAAGACCATAAACCATCACTGGACTAGTTCTGTGGTCAATGAACGCATGGCTCTACTAGGATAACTTTCACAGAAGTAAATTGCATACCTTCTAAATGGTAATTCCTCTTGTTGGCAGCAGAGGGAGCTCCAGAGCCTAAATGTGTCATTGGAAACGAAGGTGAAGATTAGAAAGTATATTTTCCATAAGAAGACATTATTTTATGTTAGAAAATGTGACATACTAATCCCAATTTGATCAAAAGAATGTTTAAAACGGGATTACCAACAGTTCCAGTAAAAACGAGGCTTGATTGGCAATATGTCATCTTGAAAATAAGTGATTAAAGATTGCTCAAGCATGAATCACTTCAAATACAACTTCAAGATTGCAAATGAGAAGAGGAGGGGGAATAACTCTTACATCGTTTAAAGCTCTGAAACAGCAATTTTGTATAATAGGTCTGCTTTAATGAAGGTTGGTTTGGTGTGTATGAACCTCATTTCAATAAAAAAAAAAAAAAAAAGAAAAAAGGACAGAGAATAAAGAAAAAAACACTTTGAGTATATTCCCTGACAGTGCATTCTCATAAGGGCGCTGCAGGGGGAGCTGTATCGCTGACAGTTATTTAGTTTAGCTTTAAATAACTTGAAGCTTGAAAAGTGACGCGATGTGCCGAAGTTTTCCTAAAAAGTTTTGAGCTGAGTGCCTGTAAAAAAACTATATAGATATATTTGTATATATTTATGAACGAAAGTTGATCCAGTCTGCATGTGCTTTCATATTTGTGTAATAAAATGCATATACAGCATCCATTCCAAAACATCTAGAAGCAGTGTTTTGATGCCGGCACTATAATTCATCTCATTATTTATGACTTCAAACAGTAATGCCAAGATTAGGTATGATGCTAGTGTTGTCCTTAGCTTACATATATCTAATTAGCACGAGGCTTACTGATGCCAGCTGCAGCTTAGCATTTCATTAAGAGCATAATCTTCTAACCTCCTTCCTCTTAAAGCTTTGCCTGAAGGAAAGAGACACTTAAAGGAGTTTGAAGACACTCCATTTCACTGTCCTTATGGTTTTGCAGTGGATTTATTTGAAATAGCACAAATCCCAAAGGACATAGAGTTATGGAGCGTTGATGAAAAAGCTCTTTCGTGACATCTGTTGTTTTTGAGGAAGCATAAAAGTTTTATAAAAGAGGTGCAAAGAGCTGAGACATTAACTTCCTCAAAATGTCTCTTCTTCTTCTTTTTTTGGGTAAATGTTACTTTTCACCACCTTGAATGCCTGATCTGGTCTGATTTGGCAAACTAAACAGGGTTGGATAGGGTAAGTGGCATAGATTGGTAGCCCTGCTCCTGTCAGTCTACTCCAGATCAGCTGTGACTATAGAAGTAGCACCAGCAGGTATGGAGTGACTGAATATGGTAAATACTGAAATTTTTGAGTGTCCAAAAAGTGGTTTATAAACTAAATGCATCATTTTTCACCCAATCTTGAATCTTGAAATGTTTTAACATTATTTTCCTCTGATCACTTTTACCTGTGCAACCTTTCAAATCGTCATGGAGATCAAACCAGACCAACTTACAGATCAAAGCTAAGCTAAGATGAATTAACACCATACATTATTTGAGCTTATGTTAGAGATAAGTATCTTTGTAAAATTGGGAAATTCTCACATTTTTTAGGATCAGTATATACGTATTGGTCTTTTTTCTCAGGAGGTGTTCCGGGCATGTCCCAAGGACCCAGGACCCCGCTGGAGGAACTGTGCCTCTTGGCTGGCCTGGGAACGCCTTGGGGTCCCCTCGGAAGAGCTGGAGGAAGTGTCTGGAGTGAGGGAAGTCTGGGAGTCCCTGCTTAGACTGCTGCCCCCGTGACAACAGCATAAGCGAAAGAAAATGGATAGATGGATATAAGTATATTGAAGTTTCTAGCCAGCGCTCTTGTCAATTGGATTCTTTCATTTGTAGGTTGCTTTGATAAGTCTTATTTCTGTTCTGCTTCATTGGATATGTTAATTGAGTTCAGATTAAATGAGCTAACTTGCTACTGTAACCTAACCAAACCACAATCACTTAAATAGCTACTTGGCTGAATAAAGACTCAGTGAGGAGTGACCTGTGGGATGTTAATTTGTTATGTTTAACCATACAATAACCTACGGGTTTAAACCTGTGGAAAAGCAGTGCACCTATCCACAGGCTATTGTGTGTGCTAGCAGTGTGCTGAAGCGCTGCAATATCTGTGGGAGAAAGTATTAACCTGCATACAAAGAGCTAGTAGAGAGGAGAAGCAAACTACCTACATACAGTACAATACATATAATAAACATGACACAATATAATACATTCAATTAAATTCATCCTCACAAAATTAGCCCCATCGGCTCCTTTGACCACCTCGAGGACGTCCTACCAGACCTGTGGAGTAACAAGCCCACTCACAGTTGGAATAGATGTTTTTCAATACAAGAAAAACATCTGTAATTGAATACTGTAATTTCCGGACTATAAGGCGCTACTTTTTACTCACACTTTGAACCCTGCGGCTAATAAAACAATGCGGCTAATATATGGACGAATTATTTGTTTGACACATTGTCCATTCATATATACGGTCTTATACAGTCTATGGCAACAAAGCGGAAGCGTGCAGCCAGAGTGCAGATAACGCCGCTGTCTGTGCGGTTCACACATGGATCTAGGGTTAACATGAAGTTGCTACAGTTATGATTCTAAATGAACATTAATGAGGGGGATATGTGTTACCGTGTGTAACTACGAATAACGGACCAGACACAGGCAGCTTCCAAAAGTAATAATGTGGGTAACTTTTATTTCCCGACTGTCCACAGAAGAGAACAGCATTAATTTTGGTTTGATTTGGCTATTTTTTTAGGAAGATGACTTCAACGGTTAACAACTGTCAGGATTCACAATATCTGGCTCTTTTTAGTCTTTGCTCCAACAAAAATATGTTCTCTCAAAAATAAAATAAAGACAACACTAAAAAAAAGACAACAGCAGTGGGCTTATCCTACAATAAAACAAAGAATAAACACAAGTTAGTATCAATTTCAATTGGCAAGTACACAAAATAAAATTACATCAGTCATTCACACTGTCTAACGGTCAACTTGAAATCCCTTAAAAAATGGCTGCCCAGACCAACCCAGCACTCTGAAGGACATGGACAGTGCTCTCTCTCCCCCTTCTAAATTTACATAAAACATTTGGTCTCCCATTAAAAAATAAAAAAAAACAGTCATAAACAGTTCTTTAGATTACATGTGATTTATATTTAACACTCACTCCTGATTGATAGAACTAGCCCCGCCCCCGAGAGCCTGAAATCTGCTGAAATCCTCCAAGACACTGACCTGATACAGACAGGACAGCGGCTCCTTCTTCAGGAGACATGCACAGTAAAGCGCGGGGAGAGACGGGGGTGATGTGCCGAGGAAGATGCTCTTTTGATTGTGTTTTGAACAGTTATTTTGCGCTTCATACACACACCCTCCTCATGGAAAACACACTAAGAAATGCAGATGATGCAGCTTTTAAGTTAACGGCAAGTGATGTGGCTGTGGAAGAAGGAAACAGAGCTGCTGCACGTGAACTCGGCATCTATGAGTCGATGGTGAGACTTTGGCGATGGCAGTGTGACGAACTGACTCAAAGCAAAAAGAAAACGTTCTTGAAGACGTGGACACCTGCGGCTTATATTCGGGTGCGGCCTAGGTGGTGCGCTCAGTAGTCCGGAAAATACGGTAAATTGTTTTCATTTGTTGCATTTATCCACAATGATTAATACCATAACCTTTCTGTCAAAACTAAACCATCTCCACAAGACAAACAGGTGATAAACTGCTGACCTCTGAGTTAGTGAGCTTACACTCAAACCACTGAACCCCCAATTTTATGCTGTCATAAACTCTAATATCTCAGTTCATTTTAAGCCACCGCTAGCATTTGTTGTTTGGTTAACCATGGCATTTCATTCACCAAATAACATGTTTTTATCTACTCATATTTGAACAAATTTGGTGTTTTAGGAAATGTCACGCAGGCCTGACATTTGCCAAATCTTACTCTCAGAATAGAATTTCAGAATTTCCTCAAAATTTTCTTTGTCTATGTGAAAAATAGTCTCGTTACATCATGTTGGGATTTCACTGGATCAAAAATACCCTTAAATTTGTACCAGTGAATGTCTTGAATTGTCCCTAGACGACCAGCTGTGCTCATAAGAAAGTGGAGTGTCCTGGTAAGTTTTACTCTCACTGTCCTATTTGCTATTTCAGAAACCTTGGTGAACCTGTGCTTTCTTACCTGGAGACTGCCTGACTCAAGTATTAAATTAACAGTTCATATTGCTGAGGGATGTAGCAGAGACGCCTTCTAATCCCTTCATTTGCACAAGCGGGCCTGAGTAGTGGAGGAGGATGCTGGGGGCTGACATTTGTCTTCCACTCAATGCTTGCTAAGTGCTAGGAGCCTGTGGAGAGCGGCAGTGGCTAGTTCATGGGTGGGCTTGTACAGATTAAAACACACAATTAAAACTGCCACTGGATGATAAATAGGCCCAAGTAGTAGTAGTGAAGTAGTGAAGAAGTCATGCAACAGTGGTTCCAGATCATCATTTTTTGTGGGAATGGTCCCACTGGCTTGTTATGCATTTTTAGTTTGAGTCTTGGGAGCTCAAAATACAGTTGGCAACGCATAATACTGTAGTAGAGGGTGGTTTGGCATGGATAAAATGTAAAAGTTAATTATGCTTTAGATTTGTGTACTGATGGAAGCAAGACTGCCAAACTGCACCATCAGCCCCTCCAACCAACACAAAGCACACACCACATTCATAGAAAAAAATGTGTGTGAAGTGCCTAAGGACACAACAAGAGAACTTTGTCCTAGTGGGAATCAGTCCTCCTACCTCAGGGAACACGGTTGATTCTCCACAAATCTGATCTGTGACTTGACACTGACTTTGTCCTGTGTACAGAGTTGAATTATACTGGGTTAATAAGATGTTGTCATTTTACAGTTTGCTTTAGTGATACACAAATTGTTCTATCAGACCAAAATACAAAAGTATGTGTCATTATATGGCATAATACACCCAGTGAAGCTTGTGTGTAGAACATGTAATACACAAAGCCATTTTGAATATGCTAATAAACTGATAATAAACTCCTGGTTGGCATATGGATTTCCTGTCGAGTGTTTTCACATGCCATTTTAGTAATAAGCCTGCATTGGCACTATAGATTATACTATAAGGGGAAACCATTTAAATGCCTAGAAGAAAATTATATAGGCTACAAATTTAATATGTACTGGCAATAACTATGATTAGTTGTATCATTTCAACTGCACTGTAGAAAATGGCTCAGAAAGAACAATAGTCATTTATGAGATTTTTATGTATTATGAAAAAATAATGTATTAACAGTGGGTTAGCATTAGACAATTACATCCAAATGGAAACTCTTGGGTAACAAATTTCTCTTATATTCAGGTCTACATCAAAATGATGAGGCTCATAGACTTTATAGCAGTATAAGTACTGTAAATGCTAATGGATAGAACCCTTTATCTGAAAAGTCATGAAGCCATTTTGTGTCGTTCAGATCTGAGTTTCAAACAACTGGATGAACTCAAGGATGAACTCAAAACCAGGTCAAAACCTTTCCCAATCTGAAACTTGGAGCTATGGAACTGGCCACAATGACTGAGGTTTTGTAAACAAAACATGATAATAAACTGAGTCTAACAGAAGCAATAAGACTGGGTCATGGACACAACCCTGTGGTGCACCACAAGTTAATTGGGGGTTCTTTTAAATGTAAATATTATTATATTTTAGTTTGGTTTCTTTTGGTTGCCCTTGCATTGGTATTTAATTGTTCATGTGTATTTCTAGGACCTCTGTTTTGACTGTCAGCAGTAAATAATAACAAAAAATAGAACATAAAAGCCGGACCACAGTTAGCAGAAATGCCCTGAATGAGTCAGTTGATTATTTCAAGACATAATGAAAAAAAAAGAAAAATACAAGCTCAAGTATGTTTTTAATAAGGGATATGTTTTTGATAAAACTTGATAAATCTACTTCAACACATCTTCATTCACACATTTGTCATTTTGTAGCAGTCATTTCCCTGCTCATCACTGTTTTCTCAGGAACACATTGGATCGGGAAATGGAGGCACCAATAAGCCTTTTGTTTGCCGATTCTATGCTCCAATATCCTGTTAAATATCTTCAAAAAGAATGTGAAACTTTTGCCGCCTCACCATAGCAACCAAACCCCCATACTGTAAAATAAAGTGTTTGCACAGTGCCTGGCCAGGGAAAAATATTATTCTATTATTATTAGATTGTGATAGTGTGGACCTTATGTCATTGGTTTATGTGTATTTTGCCTCTGGTGCTTGCAGAAGATGGGTAAGACTTTAGCTAAATTTTCAGAATTTATATGAACAAAACGACCGTGCTGACCTCATTATTTCTTTGCCTTTGTGTTTTTTGTTTTTGTTACACCTCCAGTAAGCGATTTCTATTATTCTGAATCTAGTTTTTCATAATTTATTCAAGGGTGGTCCTGCTTCTTTATACAGGCAAAACAACAGCACCCTTGAGAATGATTAGCATCTGCAATTACACTAAAGCATTAAAATGGACCCTTTATTTTAGATAGAGCTGCATTTTCGAGCTAACCTTGCCGGGCAACCATTCACCTACAAGCACTTTGTAATCAATATGCTAATCATCTCTAAAGACAAACAGTGAATAGTGAGCAGCAGGAAGGTTAACCCCGACCTAACTTTACAGCTAACTACAACTTTATGGGTTGCAGGAAGTAAATTATGAACAGGGGTCTTGGATTTTGAGATACTTGTTTATAATTTATATCAAAAGAATTGTTTTGCTTTTCATGCATATTGAAGAAACGACAATGTAAGAAGACCATAACCGTAACAGCATAATAGCTCCTCATTAAAATAAACGCAGGGGCTGGAGATACAAGGTATGTTAATTGCATGAATAAGTTAAGCGTAAAAACAGAGCTAGATCAGCAAAGTAGACTACTGGTGCCTTCACGTCCTATGGTAATTATCGTAAATTATCGTAAATACCAAAAACCAACATCAAAATTGCACATGAACACCCACTCACCTCGTGATTTCCACTGGAAAGCTGGAAGATTTTTATGATACACGAGCTGCCGAGATGAGATAAACTTGACCTTTCAACATGGCGGAAAGCAGCAAAAGTGTCTTGAATGGTGAGTATTGCATTCTGTTAAACGTTCTCTGCTGCTGTTAGTTGGATAGTTTGTAGCCTACATAACGGTGTGGCATACATCATTTTAATAACATCGCCATTTACACTTATTGTCATTTTGATTATTATTTTTTCATTTTTATGCATTCTCTTCTTGCTGTAGCAGATGAATCAGCAAATCTGTTTTACCCAAGTAACAGGTCAGGATAAACTCTTGGTCCACCATGTTTCTCTTCACTACGACAACAAAAGCACTTGAACACAACACACCTGTAATTTCCACTTTACAAGTAGAAAGGATCATCTTTCCCATACCACGTGAAGGCAGCATATTTAGTTAAGGAGGGATTGCATTTGGACACAACAGTACTGTATGTTTGGGCAATAGTCATGTGGTTTGTGTGGTCTTTTTTTTTACCACCTTGAATGCTTGATCTGGTCTGATCTCGCAAACTAAACAGGGTTGGACAGGGTAAGTGGGATAGATTGGTAGCCTTGTTCTGTTCAGTCTACTCCAGGGCTGCTGTGACTATAGAAGTAGCACCACTAGGTATGGAGTGACTGAATACGGTGAATACTGCAATCTCTGAGTGTCCAAAAAGTGGTTTAGAAACTAAATGCATAATTTTTGACCCAATCTTCAATCTTGAAATTTTTCTCTCTGAGTATTTTTTCCTCTTTTTCCCTACTTTTACCTGTACAACTTCTTGAAGGTGCATTTTGTAAAATTTCTGGTGGAATCAAATCCTTCATATTTAGGCCGAGTTCTTCTCCAAGTGGAAAACACTGTTCATCATTGTAATGTCATAATAAATTCATTGCGCCACTCTGTTTTTAAACTCCAAATAGCTTCACTAGAACCATTTGCATACTTCTAGCCCTGGAATTGCCTTTTGCTACTCAAAAAAGGTAAAAGTTAGCTATTAACTTGAAAACTACCACTTTGCATAATCTAGAACCTTTAATGTGTTTGACTAACTAACAGTGGAAAGTGGGGTGCCTAACTGACCCTACGTGTATGAATATGATGAATGAACTCTTGTTTAACCTAAACTGCATTGTTTAAAATAACCCAAACCAACAAATCAGTAATATACATTATGTATTTATGTCTCCATCCTTCAACCTCCTTCAGCCAACAAACTATGTCATGTAGCGTGGGATAAAATATTGTAGTTTTTTTGTTTCCTCTGAGACAGTTGGCGTGTGATGTGTTGCTTATACGGACATTTTAACATTTTAGAAATATTTCCATCATAATGTTGCCACTCTCTCTCTCTGCACCTCCCATGAAACCCAAAACACATTTCAAAAGGCCTGTACCTGCTTGCTCCTTGCTCTAGTGCCACAGTTTCTTTAGTCAACTGAGCACAACACACCCACGTTTAACAAAGTACAAAGCATTCTGGATCTACAGCTAAATCAAATGTGTCATCTTTGTAGCCTGCATTGTCTGTTTCTCTGTTACTGTGCAGACAGTTTCCCTTTAAAAGCAGTGTACCTTATTTTCAAACTGTGAATGGAGGAAGTATGTATTTAAATATATCTAATTCACTCCTAGCACAAACAAGCCCTGTGGCACAATGTTAATATATCCTAGTATATCAAAGCACAGTCAATCAGAACACTGCTCTTGCTCCCAGATTTACAACAGATAAAATACCTTATTATTAAATGCTTACAGCCAGAAGTCACAAAGTAATGATTTAACAATATACTTCTACAAGTCTGAGTCCCCAGCTTTAATCATTTTTAAATGATCCTTCACAATTTATTCTTTATTATCTGTAGCAGAGATGGGACCAAGTCGTTATTTTGCAAGTCTCAAGTTGAGTAAGTCTCAGGTCTTTGACCTCAAGTCCAAATCAAGTCCCAAGTCAAATACAGTCAAGTCTAAGTCGAGTCTCAAGTCATTGGCCCATAAGTCAAGTCAAGTCCAAGTTGTCTGCTTTTCACTTCTTTAAACCAAAGTACCAAATAAAGCTTAGATTTTTGCTATGTATATGCCTTTAAAAGTAAAGTGTACTTAAAAATTCATAGTATATTTTATGTGAGTATTTATATAAGAGTTGTAAAAGTGTTATTTTTTCCTTTTTAAATGTCTTGACAAGAATCATTACAGTCAGAATAGAACAAATTCAGATTTAAAAGTGAAGATTGAAAAGTTTTAGAAGAAGCATCAAGTCTTCTCAAGTCACAGGTCTCAAGTCCAAGTCAAGTCCCAAGTCTTAGACCAGTTTATCAAGTCAAGTCCTAAAAACAGTGACTCAAGTCTGACTCGAGTCCAAGTCATGACTTGCAAGTCCCCACCTCTGATCTGTAGTGTGCTGCTCCTAGATACATAGATAAACAATGTCTTGCTGCAAATAATTACTAAAGCTATATAAACATATAAACAGCTTCTAATTAAATGTTTAACTGTGATATTTTCGTGTTTTTATGTCTGCAGAAAAGGAAGGATGCTAGTCTGTGACAAATCCTACATGATTTATAAACATTTGTGATGGATTAAGACATAGACTCAAAGATCTGCCCACAGCAGGACATACATGTTTTTTTCTCCATTGCTAATTCCTTTGGCTGACTGTCCCACATGAATACCAATGTCTCATGAAGCATGCAGCTTTCCTCTGATATCTGGTGTAAGCACTTGATCCTCGACCTATACATTACTAATACAATGCACTGCGGTGGAGGCTACTATACTTATTATTAGTGAGTTTAGTTAGTAGTTAGTAGTTAGTATTTATTTGTACACCATTTTTCACACACACGGTACATCTCAAAGCGGATTGAAACAATACAATAAATAGTCGAAAGAGAAACATATAAACAAAGAGTGATCCATATCTCTTATCGTATCTTTTAGCCTGGTCTAAACTGAGCTTGTTTCTGCTTCTCTAATATGGCTGGTAAGATTCCTTCCCCCAACAGTAAGCTTGTGCACTCTAGGGTCCACCGGCAATTTTGTAAACAGAGTGCTCTATAGGGACGGAAGGGCACAGAACGATGTGTGATGTAGCCAGGAGAGAAGTCATTTATGGTCACAATTGGACCTATGGAGCATTATATGTGTGACCTGACCTCTTTATTATCGTAAGTGATGTTCAACTCCAGTCACTGTGTCCTTGGGGGAAATTTTAAACTAAATAGCCTATGGGATTGTAGTTTGAGAGTGACTCATTCTTGGTTCTTGGAGGGGCCATTCGTGCAGTTTGACAGCCACTTTTATGACCATTAGCACTGGGCAGTACTGGTGATGTAAGCAGTAAATGAGTTGTATTTTGTAGTGACGTGACATGGCTGTTTCATCTCTTTTGAACAGTTCAAACCAGATCTCATTTATTTTTCTTTCGAACACAAAAATGAAGACAGAAGCAGAATAGGCAAATGGACTGAGACCATTTTGAATCTAAAGGTACATTGTGTAACTTGGTGGAGCTCTCTTTGAAATATCTGGCATCATAATGATAGTGTAACGTTGTATTTAGATTATACGTAATTCCAAAGGCTAGACACACCACACTTTAGGATGAAGACTTGAATCACGTCTTGTAGTTTGTAGGTAAAATTCGTTTTCACATTGGCTTTTGCGATATAAATAAAATATAAAAAAGAGCCAGTCAAGAATGGTTCTTTCAAATGAACAGATATAAAAGATTCAGATTCTATGAAAGAGCTGAAATTCCAATCACAGAAGCCTGCCTATCTTAAATAACTTAAAGTCACATTTGCATTATATCAGATTTTCTTTCCTTAGATGTAAAATAGAAAGTCAGAATCAATGGTATTCAGTAACTATACATATTCTTCAAAAAGAGTGTAGCATGTAGTTTGCCTGAGTGCAAGAGTGCTCAAAACAAAGTAATCACTTAATGAAGATGTGCGTCTGGTCTTTGGGTCAGATGGGAATGACAGGTGGATTAGCCAATCAGGGACACGCATCTGTTCCATATTAAATCACAAGTGACTACTTATGAGAAAAGAAAAAAAAAAGTAACAGGGAACTAAAAAAGATCACAGATTTTTGCAAAATACTTGCCTGACAAATCCATAGTATCTGTATTTTGTTTATCAGTCTGATCTTCATGCTCTCCACCACACCTCAAGTCCAACCAAACATGATCATGCAGTTAAACTGTTTTTGTTTCAGTGACAGATGTGAAATGAAGGAGCTCACTGGTTCATTGGTCACCTACATGTGACTGTAGTCTACAGTAAATACTACAGTATGTAGTAGATTTATACACTTGTTTTGCCGATGTTGAGTGTAGACACTAACCTGTCACTGGATTAATCTGGCATAATCCTAGTGGCTCTACCCTTCTCTTCCCACAGCACAAAAACAGCTCTGTTCAGAGTCACAGCAACCTGCTGATGCTTCTGTCTCTGGTTCCACATCCCTGCTCACTCTTCTCGACCTCTGCTGCATTCAACACCACTGGTCACCACATCCTCCTCCACCGTCATGCCTGAACTCTCCTGAAGGGAGATTCACATGTATTCTGGACCCCAGGCAGACAGAATCAGTGAGCAATCACTTAATCTGAGATGAGGTGTAATAAGATTCTGTTTGTAAATTATATGTGTCCAGTAAGCTCCTTCATTTCATATTCGTCACTAAAAAAATTCTGATTAGACGATCAAGTTTGATTCTGGCTTGATATGAGATGGAGGCTGTGGATCAGACTTATATCACTCTGTATAAAAACATACAGAGAGATATCATTCTGAATTTGCCAGGCAAGCGTGTAATGGACTCAACATTAACATTTGAAATTCAATTGTTAATGTTGTTGGGGAGCCATGAAGCTGAGTTTATAGTAAGATAAACGATCACATCACTCACACACTCTGACTTTCCCCAGTGTAAGCCTCTATAAAGCTCTCCTCAGTATTCATAGCCTTCTATAACCACATTTTCCCATTAGGCCCTGCACAATCGCACCCCAATAACACTATGAATGAAATGGTATCTGCATATAGAATGTGTATTTAAAAGCTTTGGTCAGCCATCTTTCATTGCAGGGCCTCAGGCTTACATCATAAATGACCAAGTTGAATTTTTATGGGTCAGATGAGGTACAACTTTTCCAGTACACTGCTTAGAGTGTACCACATGAATGTTAAAGAAGACATATAATGCTTTTGTCTGCTACATAGTTATAATCTGTGACACTTGTGGATCATCATGGTGTAATTTGAACATTTAAAATTGCAATACTGATCTCAAGCGACTTAATAAGACAAAAAAGGCTTCTTCTGACTTCTGTGTTAAAAAAAATAATAATAATAAAATAGTGACACTGGTGAATGTATCACTAAATAAAAAAAAACCTAAAAGAGGGGAAATGAGAAGGGGAAACAACTGTAACATGAATACAAAGATATATTTTTGCACTAGGTTTTCTCATATCCTTTAAGACCTCTTTCTGCTGACTACTTACTTGTAGTTATTTTAAAAAATCAAACTCCAGGTCATTCTATAGAATAAATGAAGTACAGGACCTGGAAACATGACCCTTCGATCATTCTGATTTATTACAACGTATTATAACTGATGATGTAAGATTAAAAAGGACTGAGCTAGCAGTGTGGGACTGGCAGTTCTGCAAGTCAATGTTTTATTTATTTATTTATTTTTTTAGCTGTTTTGGATCTATACTGTGGTTTACAATGAAAAGTAAAATAACAATCTATTATGTCACCAGAGGGAAAAAAAAACAATCTTTTTAACATGAGATCTCGTCAACAAATACCAATCTGATTTTTGTCTTATTTACTTTCAATTTCACAACAAAAATACATATTGATTGCACTCGCAGCTATTTTGTGACAAGAAATGCATTTTAAACAATAAGGCGACCCAATTTAAATGCTTTTCATAACGTTTTCCATGTTCTATGTTGTATGTTTCTTTTGTTCTTTTTTCTTATACATGGGAGAAAAGCAATGCAGAATCACTTTGCAAACCACAGAACTCCTGAAACTAGTCAAAGTAGTACTGTCATGATTCGAAAAATTCAAACAGATAATAAGGAATTCAGTCAATACCCTTAATTTTCATATCCAATTAATAGTACTTTCTTTATGTTACCTTTTTTTTTTTTTTTTGCATTATCAATACCTGCTCAACTGAGTATCAAATTTTGACAAGTATCTTATTTTAGATTATTTTGACAAACTTACAGACTAGCCAGTATTGATTTATCCTAACTGTCTATTCCTTTTTTCCAACACACAGACCAAATTTAAAGTTACCATATCACTGTCAGCACAATACAGTATGCAATGTTAAATATATTTACGTTGGATCCTGTATAGTCTTGGTTTAGTTAGACATGTTAGTCAGTGTGTTTAGTCAGTATCTTTGACTCCATTTGGTTGACCCAGCTTTATCTTATATTTATTGTGCAGTGATGTTGCCATTGTTTTGTAATGAATTATATTGATGATCGATAAAAGTAACATTATGTGATTCATAAGAGTTTGGACAAATCATGTGGTGACTTTATAAAGCGGACATGCTGTTCATTGTTATTCATTGTTATGGCTTTAATGGGGTTTTAAAAATGCTCTTGTTCACCTTGGATTAGTATTTCACTTTTTCTAACTTTGAACGATGTCTAAATTTGGAAAACTACACCTCTGTCTCCAGCGCAGTGTTTCGATGTTGAAGTGCCCTTTGCTGTCAAGCCGCAAAAAACAAAGAATAAATTAAGCCATTAGACAACGTGACTGCTATGCTAAAAGAGGTATGAATTGCTACACAAAAATTGACCCCTGAATCACTCAGAATGAGTCTGGTGATGGTTTATGGGCATATAAACTGCATAGGAGCCTCTCGGATTCTAGCCAGGCTGACGCCGCCTAGTGCCCCACTCAATTTCATTTCTCTCCAGTGACTATGTCAGGAATCGGAATACAATAGACAGTTTGCAAGAACCCCAGAAGTTGTAGACTGCGCTCCGGCCAATCAGCGAAGAGCTGTGAAGCCATGATGTCAAACTCAAGCACCTGTCTGGGTCCCTTTTGTGGTACAGCACAACAGTAAACAAAGTGGTCGAGATGGATGTAGATGAAGACAAACATTCTGTATTGGCAACGATTCCCGAGATCGAGGATTTAAAGCCGGAACAAAGAGAATGTTTGGTGGATTTTATCAAGGGGAAAGACGTTACTGCCCTTTTTCCTACAGGATTTCGCGCATTACATACATCATGACCAAACAGCAGTGATTGGTTAAATAAAAAAAGTACCCACCTACAATTGAGCAAACAAATCCTACTGCTGTGAGGTCAGATGATTTCCACAAAGTGAAATCAGCTGATGAATCAAGCTAGTTGGATTCTACCTGTTTCCTAACTATCTGACAAACATTGAAACAGAGTGAGTTCTAAGGCACAAAGCAAGAGAACCTCATACACAGGATTAACAAAATGAAATACAATTACTGAATGATTCAAACCACAACTCCAGGTGTGTGTCCTTTAAAGATCATTTTGCCCTCATAAAAACATACCTGAAGTTGTGTTTTGTTTGTTATGTTTTGGAACATTAGATCAGAAAAAGCATAATATGTACCATTCAAGTCAACAAGCCATTTTGTTCAGTGCAAAAATTCAAGTACAGGGCCTTTAAAACACTGCACTAAAAATTTTGGATGCTCGGAATGCATAATATGAGGTAAATGAGAAATAACTTTGGTTTATAATGATCTTTCTGTCTCTCAAGTTTTTAAGCAAAATCCCTCCAGATATTTCTTTCCTATAGGTAAGACCTCTCCAGTACCTGCTCTATGACCCTGCAGCTAGGGCATTGGTCACCTTTCAGCACACTCTTGTAATGAGGCCTTGTACAGAATGTCCAGCAAAGCCCTGGAGAGCCACAGAACATCCAGATTCGCTATGCCGTGTCCTGACATTGAAATTTGAGTTCTTCAGTCCTCACCATCCCATGCACCAGTTTTTACTTGAGAAATATATTGGGCAACATTTTAAAATAAGGTTTCTTGGAAAAGTATTTAACTGACCTCAATAAGCACTTGTATTTTTTTTTATAAACACTTATAAAGCATTAAAGGTGCAAAGGAGCATGAATCCAAGCGGTCACCCAGTGACAGTTTTGGCACATCAAGAGGTCTGGTGGAGAAAGACAAACTCCTCAGCTGAGTCTATAAACAGTAACGCCATGAGGATGTAGTCCAGTGGTCCTGTCCATTTGGCATCATCATACCAACCCCAGCCTGCACCTGCCTGTGAACCTGTCACCTGCAGCCTCCTCTCTACTAGAGTGACTTTCTTCAGCACATTCAATTGTGCCAATAAACATTTTTCTCCTGCATTGAAAACTTTTCTACGTGCTTTTTTATAAATCCTAGTCTTTTAGTTGATTAAACAGCTAATGGCGACTCAGTTGTTCAAAATGAATCTGTCGCCTAATCATTTGATTATAAGATTATAAGGATTTATGTGGGACAACAGCAGAAAGGAGAAGATATTGAGTGAGAGAGTTACATTTGGCATTGTTTGTATTTATTTCTAAAAAAGCAGACTAAACTCATGATTCACAAGTTTAATCTGTGTTTACACAAACACAGTGTTTCCTAGTACTTTTTCTGCATAAATAGCAGTTTTTGCTTGTACTTCCTTGCAGGTGTAGTCTTGTGAGTACAGTTTGGGTCAGATACATAGAGATAAATAATGGTTTTGAGAGCTGTTGCCATGGCCCCTCTTAATTGACTAAATGATTGGCAGGATGTACCTCAACCAAGAATTTCTTTAGTTGACTACAGGTCCTGTTGTGCACATTTCTACTGACTTTACTCTCACATCATTGAGAGCTTGGCTATGTGGCTCTTGTGTTCATGTATTCCCGTTTGTCCTCTCTCAGGACTAATCCAGCACAGGACAGGACAGTCTGATTTGAAGAGTGCTGCTGTTGTCTCCGCTCTGGTGAGCAGCTTCCACAGATTTAATATTATTCTTTTGTCTATTTCAGTGTCACTATGTCATTTTTGTTTGTTTGTTTGTTGTTGTTTTTGTTTTTTTTGGTTTGTTTGTTTATGTGGTTCTTTTTTTAAAAAAAAAGGGGTATTATGCAAAATCAATGTTTATCTTTCTACCATGTTATAATGTTGTTCCCTCATCAAAAACACGCTTGAAGAGGTTGTAGATGTCATCCATACATCAGATATGTGTGCTTTAAGTCCTAATCATCAATCAACAATTTTTTCCCAATGTTATTTTCATTATTACAGTTTAGAGATGTATGATTATGTGTATTCAAACCCTTAACAAAGCAAAGTAACATTAACAACTTGTCCATCATGTCCAATGTTTTTGTCGTTAAAAATAAATCTGCATTATAACTGTTACAAGTAAAAGCTATGATTGGAATTGAACATGTTTACCTCATATCTGGGGAACATAGATATTGTTTTAAATTCCATAAACATGAGCTTATATGCAATTCATTCAACTACCATCACACAACATTTTCTCCACTCTAATTGCTTCTCTCAGTTCTTTCGTCATCTGCTGGTTGTTTTCATGTATAAATATGAGGGAAGGTGATTTCATGTTATATTTACATACTTTCTTTCTATATAAGATATCAAAGCTGTGTTGTACAGTGGTAATTAAAAAGTCTGAATAATGCACAATGTAGGACTTATATTGTCCAAACCTGGGATAAAATGCCAGGAGCAGTGAACAATGGGTGCCAAGGGATCTATCTCCACATGTGTTTGTCAGGAACCCACTATTTGACAATAAGGCCCTCTGGCAATTATGTGACAAGAACTGGTGCAAAAAATATGCTTAACCTTTCCAACAACAACAAGAAGTTTAACAAATTTAAAAAGTATAACATTTTTTTTAACTTAAAAACAAACCTTGAGCATTTACTTCCAATCAGTGTCAGAGAAAGAAAGCTCTGAACAAATTGGATAGCCATTTGCTTTCTCTTTGTACCATTCTGAAAGCTGGTAGCAGATCTGAATATTAAGTGTCTAGTGCCAATACAGCTATTATTCATGTTGACACTGAGGTTGGAAGAGCGATCTTGTTATTACTTATTTTGTCATTTTCGTAATAATTTAAGTAAACTTGCAAGTATATCAAGTGCAAACACATTCTCATTTGTAATCCTAATGATTTTAAAAGAGGGTGAGCAATATTGGTCACCCTTTTCTTGCAACCAGATTAGGATTTTGATTTTCAGCCTGATTCATGTGCAATTTATATTTTTCTGTTACCTTTAAGAGGCATATAAGTAATATGCTTCTTCTGAATGTTCAGTTCACTCTGATTGGTTAATCCAAGCTGTTAGTCACATGTGTCTGTTTGAGCAGACAGCTGCGGTGTATAGAGAAGTACTGAAACAAAATTAGCAGATTAAAATGTTATCATCATATCGCCCTAGTTTTAAAATGCGTTCACACTTGCACATTTACCTGTAAATAAACCTGGATTAGACCAGAACTAAACCAGGACCAAACCAAGTCTACAGCAGTCTACTAAACTAGACTCAGTTTAGACTCAAAGCAGGACCAGATAAGTACAAGAGTGAACGCACACTTGGATGATATCATAAAGAATACACCATGCCAAGTTCTTAAGTATGCCTCAAGTGAAATGACACAAAGACAATACAACATTTAAATAAGGAGAGCAGTGTGTTCTGCTTTGTAGTCAGTCCAGCCCTCTTCCATTAGAAGTGCAAAACCCATGGGTCAATATTGAATAACAATACAGATATTAAATATTTACATCTTTCATGCATGGATTCTCTTGTTCCAGCTAATTCTAGCCTGGGGAAGGGTTTGGAGAAGATGATAACAAGACAGAGAAGCAAGCACATTTAACCTCCTGTTCTTCTAGTACGGACAGCTCCATTAAAAAAGAGGTTCAGATTATTTGTTAGGTTAGCAGGAGGGGAGATGGGGTAAAGTTAATTAGCCTCTAGTCAAATCTGAATAAAATAAAGCACTCACATTTTAGGGAAAAAAAAGAAAACATTTTAAAATTCTGTGACACATTAAAAGATTAAAGCCTGACCTGTGGGCCAAAATATAAATTATAAAACTTGCATGTATAGTTTTCAGAATAGTAGTTTTGGAAATGTAATGGGTGGCTCATCTTACCCATTGGCTAAACTTACCCGAGTCTCCCCTATAGGAAGTAGAAAGTTTGATTTTATTTTCATATTATTAAAGTATTTGCGACTTAAAAGAGGGAGTTTAAAGCGGCTATAAAAGTACTGGTTTCAAAAAGGCATGGAGTGGACAAAGCCTTTGAAAGCTAGTGAAAAGGGCTGGTGCTGTGGCTGAAATATGAATATATCTGCTGTAATCAAAGTATTATCTCCACTCACCTCCCACTGCTGAGAGAATAAACAAATCAGTACATTTTCAACAAAGGAGTTTGAAAGAAGCAAGAAACACTGTATTTCACCATTCAATAGTTTTCCAATTATACCTTGGTTGGAGCTCTTTCAGTTTATATTCCATCATTCAATTTTCTGAATACAGCAACTGAACATTTACAATATAAAAATGTAGCCCTTGTGCTAGGTGAGAAACTTTCTTGTTACCCTCCGAACCATGACTTTTCCCACAGACTTTACTCCTCCAAGGTGAATAAGTGTCTCCTCTGCAGTGTTTGCAAGTCATCCACTTCTGAGCACTCTCATCACCTCAGTGTCCTCGTGCACTTGAGTACAGGCATATCAGTCTCTGTCAGTACAGTGAAAGATGTATTATGCTCATTTTCTGGTAGATGATCTCAAACTGCTTGTCACCTTGAGATGTTATTGCTGTCCCTGTATTGTTTCAGAGACGTGCACAATAGGTAAAATCCTCCAACTAAGGTGATCCTGACCAAACTCAGATCAAGATCTACAGATGAGCCCCCCAGTACTGTACAGCAGCAGTTCAGTGTATGGGAGTAACTTACTGTACGGCAGTAACTCACTGCTCCTGACAGGCTGCCGCAGTCACACTGGTTGAAGGATGGCATAGAATTTCTCTTACTGTAAGTATATTTTAACCTTCAAGTTATCCATCTCCATTGAGACAAGCAAGTGATGTCACCAGGCCAAGTTACTGGTCAGATCTGTGAAGAGGTAAGCCACTATTTTTGAGATAAAAGAGATTCAAGATAAGTTACTTATGACTTACTTGCTGTCATTTAATTTAGGAACAGTATGTAAGATTGATTTTAATTTCCATAAAACTTGACTGTGTCCCCAGATATGAGGTCAATATGTTCAAGTCGAGGATAGCTTTTAATGCTGATTTATGCTTAATTACAAAAACATTGGACATGATGGTCAAGTTTTTTATGTTAGAATTTGGTATTTCTTAAGACGATTTTCCAATCAAAAAGCAGAAGGAACCACACATGAGTCTCCCATTTGTCTTGCCAGTTTCAATGCTGAAATCCAGTTGGTTTAAACCTAAAATGACACTCTGCTGCTTTAGTATAAGATGTCTATATGCTGAGAATAAGAAAAGTTGCATGATGCACCCTCCCGGAAGCCATGAAGCTGTGTTCTCCATCCCCGCTTTCTGCCAGTCCCTCACAAGTTTCTCACTTCTCGCTCACTCCAAACTTTCTTTCTGCTGCTCGATTACCATTTTCGGCTGCATATTTCACTACTTGCAGCAGGACAGCGGCTTTTTCTGCAGGCGACATGCGCAGCAAAGGGCGAAGTGACAGTGGTACAGGAGTAATAGTAGTACACACAAGCCTAGAGCGCCCTCTCGCAGCTGTCAGTGTGAAAATTTTAATATTTAAGTTGCACCGGAGTATAAGTCACAGGACCATCCAAACCATGAAAAACATGCGACTTATAGTCCAAAAAACACCTCTACATGCAGGTTAAAGGTGCACTGGGTAACTTTTCTGGTGGAGGGTCTGCCATCTACTTATTTCCATAGTGATGTTATTACTTTGATGGGATTTCAATATATTCATTTACATGTGTTTTTATTTCTCAAAACTGCAAAAACATGCATCATTACTGTGAACAGGTCCCCTTCTCCACAGTACTGACCCGTACCTTTGCCTCGTGAGGTGGGCTGCTTGTCTCCATGGAGGTAGTTAAATTAAACGCCATATTGTCGAACATTTCAGGAAAAAGCAAAGTGGAGTCAAGCAAGTGGTGGACTTTCTACTAAAAATGATACACAGTGTACGGTTAAGGCATTTACAGCCCAGGCTTATTTGTGATTTTAGTTAAGGCGGACTCCCGTGTCACCCATAATACCAACTGATTGATTAGATGCATGTTTCAAGTATATTGATTTCTCAAGGCTGGGTCATTTACTAGGGTCAAGGCTGGGGGCGGTGGGGTAAAATTTGATCAATCGATTCTCAGGCCACAGTAAAGCCGTTTGGTGTTATGAGCAGGGGTAACATATATCTCCTCTTTCAATATTGCCGAAGCCTAATGCAGTCCGTTCAGGCAGCCTCGTTAAAATTCTCCAATATGCACCCATCCATCAGCGGGATTATACAGAGGCAGCGTGAGCTTACGGCCATATGTTATCCGTGTGTACAAATAATTAGCATAGACGAAGAGAGGGGCTCAGTTTTTCATTATGTTTCCTTGGGTTTGTTGACAGAGTTGATTTATGTAACTGATATAAGACTGATGTGGAAATTCAAACAGGAAGATGGCGTGTCTTATCTCTTTCCAACTTTGCGTGTTTTTTTTTTTTTTTCCTGTCAGTCATTCGCTGCCTGCTAACTTCGCGGCTTGTCACCAGTCAAAAATGTTCATCGAAATTGACTTTTTCTCCCCTCCTTATAGGTAATGTCTGCTTTTGGTCAGACTCTTGATCTGTCCCATCTCCCAGCCTATCCATCTCCTGTTACTACAATTTCAACTTCATATTCTCTTCTTTTATCACATTACTGATCTATTAGTGTCTTTCCTTGTCCAAACTGACTACAATTTAAAAATAATTTTCTCGCAAGACTTATTTTGCATTTCAGTCACATTTGTTGTGTGTGATTCAGATCTAAGAATAGAGGTCTTTGTAGAATCTCTCCCACATATTTAACCCTCTTGATTGATTCTTCACATTATTAATCGGGAGCAGTCGGGAAAAGGCGAAACATTCATTTGAATATTTCAAGCTGATTGGGCAAAGCGTCATAACAGTCAATCAAACTCTGGCTGAATCCAGTGGAAATAAGAGCACAAACCTCTTCGTACATCCACAAATGCACCAAGTATGTATTTCTGATAAAATAGGATGAAGTGAATCTTTCAGCGTCACCACAATGTTGTCTTCTAGTTGACACTTTAACATGCATCTTTCATCTTTCTTTCATGTGTGCTGCAGTTCACTCATCTTACCTTCATTAGCCAAAACATTAATTTATCAAGTTCATTTATCGAGTCCAGGTTTGGTTAGCTATTAAATACTACTTTTGATTGAAAACATGTTCTCAGTATGAGTGTGGTTTATTACGTAATGCTGCTTTTTCAATTTCATAATGTGGTTTTATTACATGCTGATGTGACAATGTTATTACAGTTTTTGTTACACTCCCCATCACAGACCTGATGTGTAGCGTCACTAGCTTGTCCCTATGGAGATTGATATTATTAAAGGGACAGTCTGGAATTTTGGACATAGAACCTCATTTCCTAGTTATCCAGAGTGTTGGAAACATGTGGAGACACTTTTTAAAATATTCCATCCAGTAATTGTATTTGCAGAGGTCGCTGGTGCTAGGCTAGTGCATGTCAATGGCCATAGTTAGCCTGCCACTAAAAATACTTCGACAAACGTCTTACACTTCACAAAGCACCCAAAGCAAATCTATTATTGCACCAGAGTATCGATGTAAATGTCTGTAAATAAACCTTGCGTTGCAGAAATCGTCGTATGTTGAGGGACTATTTTCTCATCAGCAGCGGAATTTTACTTTGTCCGTAAGATATCCAGGTGATATCAGTCCGCCACTGCCAAGCTTTCTATTAGGAAGTACAACTCACTGCTGCTGCTCAGACATAAATCCTTCAAATGCAAGGTTGGTTTTACTTACCAGCGACCTCTGCAAATTCAAGGACTGGATGGAGTATTTAAAAAAGTGTCTCCACACCTCTCTAAGACTCTGGCTAACTAGGAAATGAGGTCCTTTGTCCAAAATTCTGGACTGTCGTTTTAATGCTATAATGGGGAACATCTCCATGAAGACAAGTGAGACACAAATCTACCACCAGGAAAGTTACATAGTGCTTTTTTAAAAAAATCTAGTATCTATTGGAAGCTCCCTGGGGCCTATATGTGCAGGTATACAGTGCATTTACAAAATGTATGTTCCTATGGGTAGGAAATTTCCCATGTGAGCATACACTCATGCATATTATAACTTCAGACTCAATGAAAATATTGCAGAAAATAAACCAGTAATGTATTAATTTAAACCACAAATGTGTTCATTTGTGTCTCCATGACTGGCATATGTGGCTTTCCTCAGATCCAGGCTATAGTGACTACCATGTCCATGTAGGTTCATTAGGTTATGATTATACTTTAGACTTATATGTACAGACCTCTATTTATTTCTCACCTTGACAGTTTAGACTGCACTCCGCTGCTTTTCTCAGAAGTCTCATGTGTTGCTGCAACGTGTCTCGTCCGCTGATATAAACAGATTTTGGTGCCGCCTTTCTACTTGGAGCTGTAGAACGAAAGCGCCATCTGCAGTCCTACTCCTTTAGGACTATATCCGAGGTGTGAGAAAGTTGGTACACCCCCTTGTTCCGATTTACAGTCTGGCGGGTGTGTTTCTGGATCTCGATGCATCTCTGATCCAACAATTGTACTTGTACTTAGTGCCTATAACAAAAAAGGTATTTCATGTATTACATTGCTTTTGTGGTCTTGGTCTAATTTGTCCTTGGGGTGCTCTAGAAACTGTCATAATTTTGTGTGAGCTTGAAGTACTGATGTTAGGCTTGCTCATGGCTTGTTATATTTTTTCAGTTGTATCTCTCATGTGTAGAAGTGTAACCATGACCCTATTTTGCTTATTTGCAGACGGTGTTGATGTCCTACTAGGAGTGTAACGATATCTCTCAATATGATATTGTCACGGCATGAACCTCACGGTAAGATATTTATTGCAATATCGTGGGAAAGCGTCACGATATGGTGGGGAGGCTCACGATTAGGGATGTAACAATATCCACATTTCTCGGTACGATATTTTCACGATATACATCTAACTGTACCATATTTATTGCGATATTTTGTGGAGGTTAACAAAGCTGTTAATATGCTACTTTTTCCTCTTAAAATGCCTTGACAAGACTTAATCCAAAGAACTAAAACTTAAAAGTGCTTAGAAGTGTTATTTCTTCTTGCAGTCTACGCTGAAATGGAGCAAAGGATCATGGTCTATGTAGTTCCCTCTGTCTTTTTTTTTTAGCTATTGCTGCACCATAACTCTTAATTTAAGCAAAGAGTCTTGTAATTTGATATATTGTGATGGTCCACGATATTATTGTGAGAACTTTGACAATATAATATCACGGTATTTTGGTTATTGTTACATCCCTATGTCCTACTGTCCAAAGAAGAAAGACAGCACCTAAATCTGTTTAAATCAGCTGACCATCACGTGACACTTCTGAGGAACACGGCAGAGAGAAATCAAAACAGTGTAGCGACAAAAGCATAGGACAATGGCCGTAAATGGTGGTTTTAGTTAAGAGTACTATCTAAAAAGTCTTTTGGGCAGTACAAAAGTACAAATTTAACACAACACTTTGGAACTAAAATATGAGATTCAGCTAAACTAAATCACACAAAAACCCCAAATTTGTAAAGCAAAAAACCCAAAAATTAATCAAACCAAAATAACCAGTTGATTCCCAGATTTCACTACCCAAAGTGCTAGTGCTGTGCAAACATAAAAAGGTGCTGTAGTAGTTTTTTCTCTTTAGATGTAAGGTGCTAGGCGTGTGGTCTTAAGGTGCTCTGAGAATTTAGATGTTTTAAAGTGCAAGGTGCTACTGCATTGCATCTTCTATTGCACGTACTATCCCAGCTGATACATATATACACACACTATAACAACTACACGAACTATACAGATAAAGGAACTTATGGGCGGGCTTTCAGACTTTGCAAGAGAGTTCAAGAAGATTTGAGAGAATTTGAGAACAGAAAAAAACAGCAGCAGCGTAATCTGCCACATAAAAATACACAGATGCCCACACAGACACCACCAAATGCCACCACCCCAAATATACAGCAAGAGCCTCTACCTGGATTCTAGAAGAAGGGTACCCTACATGGGGCCTGGAGCACATTAGGAGCAGCTGCCATCATCAACGCTTGCTCCAGATAACACCTTTAACGTAGTGACCAGAAACATCGCGTTAAGGCAAGTTCTAAAAAAAACCATTGAGAGATAAACAACTCCTGATACTTACACGTGCTGCCTTCACTAGTCACCGAAATCCTTGACCGCCACCCTACGGCGTGTGCACCCTTTTCTAATCGCTAATTAGTGATGCCGGGAGCCACGCACAGTGACGCACAGGCAGATGCATTAACAGACACCTTACGGTAGGACAAAAAACTAGTCCCTTCTTACCACCCAGTTATACATGCAAACTTTAAAGCTGCTTATTATCAGATTTATGGAGCTATAAGACTAAAAAGAATGTACTCAAGAAAAAGCATGTCATTTCTTTCTGTTCATGGTCACTTTGATTAGTTTATGTGCAATTTAAATAATCGTAAATGTCAAGAAATTAGATAATACAGTTTTTATGTGCACGTCAACTTAGCCAGTGTCAAGGTATGAAATAAACAGAGGTCTGTACAGAAAGTATGCCTCCTGTCACCTACAGCAAGGGGACTGCTGTGGATAAAGTCAATGCTATCTCAGAGACATCATCCTTATGGAGCAGAAGAGGCTGGAAACACCTTGGGGAAACAATAACAAGCCTTAAAACTCTCCCGTGCCATTGTGAGCAAGGTTGTGTATCCTCATGAATACAGTGAGGTTTAGAGATCCTCCACTGACCCTTACACTGAACCATAAATAAGAAATGACTCCAGTGCTTAGAGAGTTGGTTTGAGATCACCAAAAACTGTAGTCACTTTAGTTAAAGGACATTTTGAAAAAAAAAAAAAAATGTTTACTGAGCTTTTAATTTTTGATACTGGTATTTTGCAACTGATGTCATCAACCTTCCCTGTAGGTGTGAAGCTAACTGAAAGCACTACTCTGAAAGCTCTGTTAGGAAAGATGGACTTAATCTGAGGTTTATTTTAACTAGGGTGACCAAACGTCCATTTTTCCCCGGACATGTCCGTATTTTGCATCATGTCCGGGGCGTCCGGGTTTTTTTTTTTATAAAGTGATGCAATTGTCCGGGTTTTCAGTACCGTTCATTGGGGGCATTAAACTGAGCGTCTCTCGTAGTTCTCTGTGACTCAGAAGGAGAGAGACACAAACAGTCGGTCAGTCTGCAACATACCGAAGCACAACTGTGTATTTAACAATGACTTGTACAAGAAATTCTCTGTTTTCCGACCCGGTCGGGACAAGTGTGAGTCCATGTGCACAGGTTGGAGGTGAGAGTACAGTGTCCCTCGTTTATCGCGGGAGTTACGTTCTAAAAATAACCCGCGACAGGTGAAATCCGCGAAGTATCAACTTTATATTTTACAATTATTCTATCTGTGTTAAGGCTGTAAAACCCCTCAGCACAAACTTTATACACTTTTCTCAGACAGGACAGGTGCAACCCTTTTTACTTCCTTCTTAAAACTTATTGCTGCTGTCATCCTTGTGTTATTTTCCTCCTTCTTTATGTAACGAACTGAAGATTAATTTATTCGGTAATGGAGCCCAACAGCGCAGAGAACTGCACGGGTCCATTTTTGGAGACCCCCAGTACAACACCGCGCCCGCGCAGGACAGGACCGCACCTGCCCGTTAACCCGAGATTATATCAAATTTTTGCGCTGCCTACGCCACAGACTGAACCAAGACTAAACCAGGACTAACCCAGGACTGATTCCAGGACTGAAGAGGAGGACTAATCCACGACTGAACTAGGACTAAAACAGAACTGAAACAGGACTCACCGTCAGGACGGGCTTTGAAGTGGTTGAAACTTCAACAGGTAGGTTGATTTGTGCTCTTAAGTGTCTTGCACATTAAATTACAGTCACAACTATCTAGCATGAGCCAACAATTAACACCAACACCTAAACAGCACCATCAAAGCTCGTACTATCACAGGCTCCTGAAAATGTTGACTGAAAAAAAAAGTATTTTTTCTTGAGGTTTTTAGACAGTTAAACTTTTTTTGACAGTGTTTGCTCATGTTTACATTGTGCCACCATACTGATAAACATTCCACTAATAAAAATACACATAGCACACCCCCAGCGTGATTCACTGCAAAGTATCAATTGTTATTCCATCATCAAAAATATATATGTGGTGTTGTGTTTTGCTCACACACAGTTATTTTATTCTTCCTGTTTACAAAATCTTGTCTGAGAGCTCAGGAATCAGGACTCGCTCTGAGCATTTCCGCTGTCAAATTAAGTTTACAACAAACACATGGCTCTATTAGCTTAGCAGACATGTTGCCTAATGGCTTCTTTTATTTTATTTTTTCATTGTTTATTACCACTGCTGACAGCTTCAGTGCCTGTATACTGTGTTAGAAACACGTTATAGTTCAGTTACTTAGTTTAAATTAGAAAATGGAAAGATGACCAAAAGCATGTTTAATGTCAAATGGTTTTAATATAATACTGTTTAGTACCATATTTTCTGTCAGTAAATATTGCAAATAAAAACGTATTGTGACAGATCTACTTACCAAGGTTGATTAGCAATAGCCATTAGTGCATTTGTTATATTGTACACGTTGTATACAGCTTTACAGAGAAGACTACATGGCCAGTGCAGATAAGATTATTTGCAGTCGCCATTGTTTATATGGGTGACTAGCTAATCAGGGCCAGACGCAGCAGACAACAGAACAAAGTGGGATGGGTCAAAGAGATGTGAATACAATATAAATGATAGCCATTGGTTGGATAATGCATTGTGCAGGCTATTCATGCTTCAAGGGCAAATCAGAATGTTTTTTCTTTTACTTTTGTTGCTTATCCGATTAGTTGTTGCGTGGACTGAATTCAAATACAGGAGGCAGCATGAAAACGTGAGAAGGTTTTGATGAACTATGAGGTTTAAGCAAAGTATATACAATATTTGGACTAGAGCATTTTCAAACCAGGAGGCTGAGGGCCTGTTTACAAGAGAACAAGAGAATGCTTGCGGGTAAAAATGAGAAAATATTTTATCAGAAGTGCCTTTTGTTTAGACAATGATGACGTTTTTGGGTCTTAAAAATGTTAACATCTGAAACCACTCTCCAGAGTGGAAAAGATGAAAACTCTGGTCAGATCTGCTCATGTCACATTTTTACATCACATGCATCACCACCTAGCGTCACCACCTAGCCGCCTGGCATGCATACCCAAATGAATTCCACACATTTTTGCGCCACCATATGCACGCAGATTTCTTCCCGATAATGCTTGTCTTAATGCAGAATAAAAAGCGGAGATGCGACACTACTTTTGTGTCTTCTGTTCAGACTATCATATATATGATCATATAAATGTAGCCTGAACCATGGCAACCAAATGTAACCTCAAAGCAGGATTAAAGCATCAAGGAACATTACCTTTTCAGGTGCAGGGTACACCACCACCAGCCTGATTCATCGCTGTGTTAGAATTCATTCGCTCGACAGTAGGTGGGTACTTTTTTTCATTTAACCAATCACTGCTATTTGGTAGTCACGTATGTAATGTGCCGCTAACGGGGCTAACTGGTTTATTAAGCTTTTCCCAAATCCCGTAGGAAGAAGGGCAATAACGTCTTTCCTCTTGATGAAATTCACCAAACATTCTCTTTATTCTGACTTTAAATCTTCAATTTCTGGAATCGTTGCCAACACAGAATGTATGACTTTTCCTGATTAGCTGGTGCACGAATTCGCACTTCCGGGGTTTTTGCAAATCATCTAGTGCAAGGGCGTCCACACTTTTTCATCAAGGGCCACATATCTAAACACAGACGAAGCAGAGGGCCGATCGAGGGCCATAGACTGGTGCTGAATACAGTGAATAATTGTAATATGTGTATGTTTAACTCATTAGAATGAGCCATCAGTCTTTATTCATGCTAAGATCCTCAAAACCACAAACTAAATATCAAATATTAGCTTTATCAAGGTAGATTTTCAAAAAACTTGCAATAAAAAATACATTTTTCATTGATGCAAGGTAATTTGGGTCAATTCTCCTGGAAGCCTGAGGGCCAAGAAAAAATTGTCTGAGGGCCGCATTTGGCTCAGAGGCCATAGTTTGGACATGTCTGATCTAGTGTATTCTGATTCCTGACCTAGTCAGAGAAATGAAATTGAGCAGAGGCACTAGGTGGTGCCAATCTGGCTAGCTTTCAGACAGCTTCATATAAATGCGTGGAATGTTTCACAGTATGGCATTGTATCTATTCACAAACAGTTGATAACACCAGGCAACTTACAGGTTAGATTTGTGAAGAGGTTTTCCAGCTCACAATAAGAATGCATATTTTTCAAGGTTGATGGATGAATTAAGTATTACACAGACACAGGCAGGGTTATACAATATGTAAAATATATGTAAAATTGGGGAAAAAAATCATAGCTTCTTTTACCTTGGTGCTTTGCTTTATAAAACCTATAAATGGGGGGGGGGGGGGCTTAGATTTAAAGTTAAAAAGTAAAAATAAAAAAGCTAATTGTTGCCAGCAGGAGGTGCAGGGACACTGAAGAGTGAAGCAATTCGAAATAGCCTAAAGACAAGAGTTTGAGGGTTGAGTGCTAGAAAACAACTAAATTAATTTGGTGAAGAGTATTTCTGGATTAACGTCTGGTGTCATCATGCAGTTGGAACCAGTTGTACCATTTATCTCACTTTCATTGTGGTGGCACTTCTGGTTTAGTTTTGCTGCTAAAATGTGATATAAGTAGGTCTGTATAGAACTTTTTTGCTTATTTTTCAAGAACAGCAGCCCCATGCAAAATAACACAACCCGCATGATGACTGCAGCGCCCATGGCAACATCCGCAATAAAGTGGATACATTTGTTTTTAATTTTTCGTGGTGTATTATTCAAAGACAGTGAGGCAGAATACGTTTTGTTTTTGTCTTGCTATTTCATCAGTTACTGTAAGCTATTATCTCCACCCCACTTTAATCCTTGTATTGAAAAAGCTACAAATAATCTCCCGGAACACCGTTGCATCAGTCGAGATAGCTTATAGCGTCTTAAACTGGGAAATGCTCTTTCACTTCATAACCTCTTGTCCGTTCTTCGCCCCAACACCTTGCATTTCGTCTGGTGCAAATGAAAGTCTGTCTGCAAGTGTAGGAGAGGCAGCTAGGTGACAGAGAGCAGTGTAGAGGAAACATCTGCTAGGGAAGATAAAGACGACTCCTCACCCAAAGCAACCCCAACAAATTATACAGCACACCAGCGCAGATATAATGGATTCTACAGAGGCTATCAGCGGCCAGGAGCATGTTGCCCAATTATGATAAGACCAAGGACTTGTAGCATTAAGTACTGAGATTTAACTAATACCCCGAGGTTTTGTCCTGCGAACTCGACCTCAAAGAATGTGCTAAACTTTGGGCACCTTTGGTATTGGATTGTGCAACAACTTTTGGTTAATTTAAATTTCAAATAGGCTTGCTCAGAATAACTCAGATCATAGCTCCTAGCTCATCCAATCTGCTTCTTCAATTCTGCAGAAGCAGCTTGGATGACCTGCATAACATATTCAATCCAAAAAACTTTTGTCCATTTATCAAATTGAATTTCACCTTTGCCATGGATTCTACCTGGACGACGGAGGGATTTTACAAATATGTTATGTTATGTTTTAACCTGCCAGATGCACTTTAATATAAGACAAAATGAGTGCAAAGTTCTTATGACTGGCCCATTGCAGATCACATGATGTTACACAGACATGGGACCCAGTGGGCAGTTCATTCTCCAGCGACACACAGCAAAGGAGAGGATGACAAAGAGCAGCATGAGGAAGAGCAGAACAATAGCACTGAGTCAGGGAGAGGAGGAGTATTACATACACGTGTCATTTCCATACCCACTCCTCTGGAAATGTAAAAGACCCTTTGAATCCACGGGCCCTACAGGTGTTCTTCAGGTTTTCTGAAAATTTATAAAATCAATGGTAGAATGCAAACATCTATAAAAACACTTTGTAAACATTGCTCACAAAATACATTCTATTTCATTTATTATATACTCACCACCAAGGTCCGTTGCTGATTGTGGCAAACAGCTCAAAAAGCTGTGCAGATCCAGCTGCATCGAGGGATACACAATTGTTAGATACAGTTGTTTATTAAAGTAACAAAATACCATTATACAATTTGGAATAAACCAGAGTGCCATTGTTGAGCTAATTCACAGCTGAAAAAATATTAGGATTGGGAGCAGCCTTCTAGCTCACTGTTTAACTGTTGGTAGCTGTTTTAACATTAAATACAGTCCTGACCTTGTTCTTGTGTCTCCCGCAGCATGTCTTCACCGCTCTTTCAAAATGAACATTAAACTTCGTAAAGGCCACATAAGTCACATATCTCACCCAACAGCAGTACACTCTTCCACCACTGGATGGTGATGTCCAGGAAAAAAATAAAAAATCATGATGCAAAAGGACATGTCCCAAAACTGCTAACATGGGCAGTACCTGAAGGACTGAAAGGAAAGGTGAGGAGAAAGGAGGGGTGGGCTCCGGGGATACAAGGAACAGTGTGATTGGTCTAACAGGTCTCCACACTTTAAACTCCACCCTTGCAGTCAGCTGTAATTGGAAACACTGAGCTGTAACCAGGGTAGTCTTGAGTGATGTCACATAGTACTTAAAATTCCAGCAGCCACCGGAGGCAGCACATACTCATACTTTTTTGACCAAAAAGCTGCAAATGTACCTAAAATGCACTGAAAAGGATAAGACCCGTAGACAACACTATTACACATACACACAGTACAGTGGCAGAAAAGTTAATCTAGTGTTTAGCTCCACTTTAAGGAAATTTCTCACTGTCTCTCAGAAATGCTTTGTCCTTCACCTTTAAACTTGAACATCTGATAAAGTAGATGTATAAAGTATATTTTTGTTGTTTATTCGGTTCATTTTTTAGTTACACTTGGTGACAGTAAAACACCAAGAGAAATGACACCCCTGTGCTTTGCCAGGCCCACACTACCAGCTGTGTAACTGTGTCACTTTTTCTAGTCTATAATGTGGTTGTTTCTATGGAGATTTTGGAGCTTTACCTGGAATGTTACACAATTTAATTTTATATTTAGCATGCTCGATGTAGACAAGCAGATGATGCTACCTGGCCAAGTTACTGTGGAGAAGTTTTTTCAGGCAAAAATCCCACACCTGTAATTAAATATATTATAAACTGATAATTTAACACCATGTGAGGAACGTTCAGGCAAAGCAGTAACATCTCCATGGAGGCAAGCAGGTGAAGGACCCTCATCAGAAAAGTTACAATATGCACTTTAAAGACATCATAATGCATTTTATAACCCTTCTGATTAGAAAGTAGGAAAAAGTTCACATTACTCATTTTCCAACTGTCGCAGTGAAGAAAACTTAAGACAAGCAAATACATATCATAGATACTGACTCCAATATTGTTGAATGGAATCAAATGTTAATGGTGGAAAATGGCAAAATAACTATTGCTGATTTCTGTCCTAAACTTCATTCTTGTCTAACATTTCATTTCACTGGAGCATCACACTGAGAATTAGTGAAAAGTATCCAAGTTAATCCAAAATGACCCGTAGCCATGGCGATCTGAGCCTTCTGTAGGCCCCATGTTGCAAATACTCACTGATGCTGAGCTGCATGTGTCCAGGAAGTTTGTCGACAGCCTGACATATCGGATCTGAAGAAGGCCGTATAAGACCATGAACTGTCAGAGTACAAAGACAAAAGAAATCCTACTGGGTTTTTCATCCACTGACAACCAACCTCCAGTGATTATGGATGGTGAAAAATGTTGTTTGGTTCATTGTAGTTGTGTTGCTGAAATGGTTTTTGAGTTTATATCATACCGTTGTAATGTCGAAACATACCTGAAGTCGTTTTTTGTTTCATGCATGCACTTTTCAGAAACCCTACATAAAAAGGTACATTTACCAGTAACACTCTGAGCACTGATGCTGGAAAAATGCAGATATCAATTTATGATTTCCCAATACAAGTTCACTTATGTGTTAGAGACAGACACAAATTTTGGATAAGTTTAACTCTTAGTATGGACATGCTCCGAACCATCAGAATCCGGTTGCTGTATTTATTACAATTCATACATTTATATAAAATCACCAAGCAAAAGTTGGAGAAACAATGGCCAGCAACAGTGACCGCCCACCCACTCCTTCTGGAAACAGATTTTTTATACATTTTTCACACAGACAAAAAATTAATATTAAAAGTTTTAAAGCTTGCTCATGGCTAATCAGCTACTTGGTGACTTTATGACTTTACGACCCATCATTTTATTTAAAATTTGTTTCTGAAATGTTATTTAAATCTTTTGGAGAATCTTACATTTAAACATGCTTTTTGGACAACATGCCTCCAATGTGCCATCAAACTCTTGATATTAGAAGCCTGTGGGAAAAATGAAGTGGAAATGTACTTATGGGAGTGGTGGTCACTGTTGAGCTCCACTTTCAACAAACGCCCTATTTACACCGTGTCCGTTATGTCTCCAGTCCGAGCAGCCGTGACTCTGTTGTAATAAATGAAAGCACGCTGGTTTATGGATGTACAAAGAAGAACAATGACTGTAGGAGAAGAGGGTGAATGGAGTAGAGGCCAGAGGGGTGGAGGAAGAGTGGAAGAGACGAGAGTTGTGTCTCTTTATTTCTACAAGTCTTTTCCAGTGCAGGTAGGCTACGTGCACATGAACACTTTTCCCCTCCTTTCATGTAATCTATTAGACATGTAGTAAAATATACTGTTTTATGCAAAGGTGAAATACCCTGAATGTGTTTTAAAAGGATGTTTATAATAACCAAACACATCACTGATCCACGTACTCGATGTAAATTGTAATGTCGTTAGTTGGTGTAAATGAGGGGTTGATCTCAGTGAATATGTAAGCATGCCTCATTTAAAAGCAAAATTCAGTTGCAGTCATTTATTTTAGAATCTGTATATTTACTTTAGTTCTTATAATAATATTGTGACCTGAATCACTGAAAACATGAAGCAAACAATCTTGACATTCCTACTCAACATGCTTGAAATAAGGCCCCCACAAAGTAGTTCCGTTTGTCTTGGCGATCAATAGCTGAAGAGTCATGCCCCATAGTAGAGGACAGAGCAGTTGTCACAAGCAGTTTCCTCTCCCTCTGCCCTGATCTACGCCCACACAGCACGCACTAACCTTTATGGTCCTGTTGCTTGGTTTATTTAGAGGATAGAGATTTCTCATGGCACCACTATTCCCACATGCTCCGACCTTGCCAGCACTAAATTCACAGTTTGTTGAGTCTGCAAAAAATCCCCGGCCTCGCTAACTACCATTTCCCATGCAGTCAGCACACTTTGTTACATATTCACAGAAATTTATGCTCAATACAGATCCCGTTTATCGATAAGTGATAAGTTATAGAAAATTGCCTAGTTAGAAACAGTGCGGAACATTCACAGTATATTAGACTTTGTTCGGTGGCAAGCACAAGAGAGCTGTACATCTGCGGAGGTGAAAGCTTTAGTGTTGTGAAGGCAATTCAGTTCTTTTGTCCCTGTGTCGTCTTGGAACAGGACTTTATTGAACGAGGAAAGTGATGCGCAAACTCCACAACTTTGATACAAACTTTTCTTTGTTTTTTTGTGAAAGAAGCAGTTTTTCACAACTGAGCCTGTCTTGTAGAGGACACATACAAGTTTTTTTTTTCACATTTAGGTAGGGAAGATTCCTTTAACCAGCTGGATTTCCTACATGGAGCTGTATTTTACTTAGTTCATGTTTGAATTCCGTTTAGAAAGTCTCCTAAGTCTCCCTATGCACTCAAA
This sequence comes from Boleophthalmus pectinirostris, assembly GCF_026225935.1. NCBI lineage: Eukaryota > Metazoa > Chordata > Actinopteri > Gobiiformes > Gobiidae > Boleophthalmus > Boleophthalmus pectinirostris. The sequence goes on from NW_026571175.1 coordinate 11,617,342, forward strand.
TAACATGTCATTTAGAATTTCCCAGGATTGTTGCACCCCAGGGATAAACTCTGGAGCTCTCCTGCAGTGTTTTCAAGCATTTCTACCATGAATATGTCTTCATCACAACTGCATGCTTCTGTGCTGCTTGTCAGAAAAAGTTGGTAATCATATTGTTTTCCATATTCATTCCCTCTGCCCCCAGTATAGAGAAGATACAGCCGAGACTCAGCCAGAAGCCATTTTCAAACTCATCAGTATGAAAATGGCTTGAAACACTGGGGGTTTATCTTACTCTTGAGTTACTAATATAACCCCAGAGTGTGGAGTTTTAGGGTGAAACTGCCCTGTCTACAGTTTATTAACTAACATCATTAGCTAGGACGAATGAAGGATTACATCGTCTCTGTTTCCAGTGGATGATGTTCCTAACCTCAGTTTCAAGTGTAGGAAGCCCATATATAAAAAACTAAGGGTCTATTGTCTGAAGATAGCCATTATTTTAAAAGACAGCTCTGTTTTCTCCTGTAAAGCACCATTGCTACTTTCAGGTTGCAAAATTAAAAATATTATAATAAACTCTAATTTAACAAAACAGATTTACTCAAAACTGAATAAAAATATTGGGTTTGAGGTCTTTTTAGTTTTCATATTGTTCCCAACAATAGCTTGTTGTAACATAGAAAAAATGTATTTACTGATCTTTTTTTTTTTTTTTTTTTTTAAGTAATTGTCATTCCAGTAGCATATAAAACTGCATAAAAGGCAGAATGTCTCCAAAGAAAACAAAGTTGTTCTTGTTACAAATGAAGCTGCAGCGGTGTCTGAGTCATATTGACTTTTCTATTGAACAACATCCTGAGTGCACACAGTAAAAGCTTTTGCATTTATATCAAAGTGTGTGCCACACTGAAAACGTTCTGCTAAAACACAGTTTGATCTTCTGCTATTGTACAAAACTATCAAAACACACTAGAAAGTAGAAGTTTCAGACAAATTCAAAGCAGGATTACCGGACGTTTTGTTTGTAGTTGAGACAAAGCCTTGACTTACTCCCAAACTGCATTTAATGTATGACAATTATTTTGATCAGTGGGGCTTTCTATGGTCATTGTAGTAGCCTAGCACCAGTGATGTGCGTATGCCTATAATTTTTATGTTTACATGGTTATGCCAGACATTGTGTACCAGGTATAAGTCCCCTCATCTCGTTTTGAGCTCCTTGGGCCTTGCTGTTGGATCTCAATGGCTTTTGTGACAAACAAGAGCAAGCAGAGCAAGAAATTAAATTCCTTCCTGAAATTTAACTAATTTAACCACCGCAGAAGACAAAACTCGGGTGACCAAACGTTCATTTTTCCCCGGACATGTCTGTTTTTTGCATCCTGTCCTGGGCATCCAGGTTTTTGCTTTTTTTTTTTTTTTGAAGTGAAGGAAATGTCTGGGTTTTCCATTACAGTTCATTGGGACAATTACATTTAGCAGCTCATAACTCTCTGCACTCAGAAGGAGTGAGCAGACACAAACAGTCGGTCAGCCTGCAACATGCCGAAGCACAAATGTGCATTTAACAATGACTTGTACAAGAAATTCTCCATTTTCCATCCTGATTGTGACAAGTGGGAGGCCATGTGCACAGGTTGCGAAGTGAGAGTAGCTCAATGTTGAGGCCCCACCCTCCATGCCTGGTAAGGTGTCTGGGTTTTCACAAACAGAAATACGGTCACCCTACACAGAACCATATCATGGACTAGAATAATTCCAGGGACATCCATGCTGAAAGTAACAAATATCACTGCCAGATCGCAAATATTCAGACAAATATTCCCATCCAGATTTTCTACAGACTGAAACTTTACCAGAGTCTCTAAGCATCTAATTATAAAACAATTTTGGTGACTGCCAACCTGGAAGAATGTTTGTCATCACATGAGGGAAAATATGTGTTGACCCACACATAATTATTAACCATATTTATGAATGAATATTCACAAGGAGAAGCAAGTTGGTTGTGCTATTCTGATTATAAATAACATGAACCACACACAAATCGTTTTTATTGTACACTCACAATTTAACACTCATCTTGTACCTTAAAGTGTTACAATGTTTTTCTTATTACTGCAATCCTGCAATTTCTTAATAGGTCCATTATACATATGTTAAATTAACTTAATAGTCCTGGTGCCTTTTCCTGTGTGTAATTTGTGCTATAAGTAGAGCAGCTCCTCTGTTGGTGTGTTCATGGTACATTACTACATCATTAACAGTGGAGTAGAGCACAATGGCATCTGTAGTATTTTTTTAACAACACAATAGCACAACCTCACTCATTTGACATAGAAATTGCCCTGCACCATTTATCCACAAACCTGCCTTTCCAACAGCGATAATAGGTATAATTAGGGCAATCTTAAAAGCACTGCAGGCTATTGTATTCTGGCAATGGACACACAATGCAAACTATAGTTGTAAAGCTGATTCCAGTCTTTAAGCAAGAAATTGTTCAATAGGAGTGGGTATTTGTCTTGCATTTTTATTACGAGTATGTATATTGCTTAAAAAATGTCTGAACGCCAACAGCCCAGTGATGACAGGACACTAGAGCCCCCTCCTGTGCCCTGATTCTGTTGGACCCAGACCATTCCCATCCCTCACCTTATCCTGGATGAGCCCCCTCTGTCCCTCTGTCTTGAATGGCGCTGCAGATTTGAACTCTATCTCCAAATGGACGCATGTCAATCCTGGGCACATCTGAAGCCTGCCTGTCCATGGGAGAGGATCTCTCCTTCACTGTGCTTATCCCTCCTCCCACTCCCTCCTTCTCCACTGTTTTTTTCTTGTCATGAAGCAGGGTCTAAGGACAAAGGAGGTTCAGGGACTGTCATTGATCATCCACCAGATAAGCTACATTGTGCACTTTTACCTAGGAAATTGAGTAAGTGCCATAACCATGTTCTAACCATGTCCTAAAACCAGAACATTAGAACATTATATATTGGGCCTTGTAGTCTTCTTTTTCTCATCTAGTAAATCAAGGGAAAGATAGCACAGATCACCAGACTGCAATGTTCTTTTCCAGCCAAGATCCCATTCCATGTTTTATTCACTTTGCTGTGCAGGCTCAGGGACAGCTCTAAACAGACCATAATATGTTTCCATGGCAGTGAGGTGGAACAAGCCGTTACCTCTGCAAATTCCCATTCACTAACCAAGAGTCTCCAGGGCACCACTGTTCAGCAATGTTGTTTTCTTCGCTCCATTTCACCGTCATTTCTGCCCAATCTTCAAATATAGATCTCCATTTTGTGGTTTGTCGTTTCCACAGCTTCATTGTACCTTACTTTCAATGGAAGATATCAAAAACTTGCCTACGGAGAAAAAAAAAGTGAAATTGCTTGGAACAAGTATTACAGGCTGTTGGCAGGTATTCTCTGCTGAGATATGGATGATTAGATGACCAACCAACTCTACTGTCTGTTCCCATCCCTGGAGAGAACCAGTCAGGCAAAGGTTAGTTGTAGTGTTCTGTCATTGTAGGTGATTTAAGGCAGTGCTACATTGTATTCCAGGACAGAATTGGCCTTTACGTCAGACCATCCTGACATTTTCACATTTCTAATAGTTTAGGAACGTTGCGTAACTTAAATATATGGTTAGATGACTCCACCATATGTCGCTAAATCAAAATTGTAATTTGTGTTGGCACAATTATTAAAACTCAAAGGCTGCCATTATTTAGATAATGAAATGTCCTCTGCAAAGAATAAAATATGCTGTCTGTGTATTAAAGAAATCTTGTGACACTTGTAGCTGTAGTTTTGACTACATTTTTGTTTACAATCTGTGATACAATCTGATTATTGTGATTATTTATATTCAGTTCATATTAGTTCAGTCTTCTCTCAAACATTGTTTCTTCTGTGCACTTCTGTGGACATATTCAAAGAGGAAGTAAACATGAAAGATGCACATCTTCAATATTTTACAAAGATCTGAGTCAGGTCATTTGTGAATCTCAGCAAATTCAGATGGGGGTGATTGACAGGTGGATTAGCCAATCAGGGACAACATGGTCCATCCATGTCAAAATAAATATGGCTGCTTACGACGGAAAAAGAAAGGAAATAACACACAGGAAATAACATCACAGGAGACTTGAAAAACATAGTGGATTTCTAGAGAATCAATGAGCAAATGTAAAGTAAAGTAAAGTAATTATATTTCAAAATTATGAATTGAGCTTGATGAGCTTCACATGTGTCACAGAAAAAAAAAAAATAATTGCATGTTTGGCTCTGGCTTGAGATGTAACGGACAGTGGAGACCAGACTGATATCCCTTTGTTGAAAAAATACAGCAGAGGTCATTCTGGATTTGCCAAGTAAAGACAGTTTGAAGAAAAGTGGGTAAAAATGTTGTGTTGATGTTTTCAAAAAGAATGCCCTCTTTAACATCTGCTGTAGATTTCATAATGTTCCTAATGAGCATAATGAGTTATAATAACCATAATGGAAAGGCAGAATTCCTACTTAGTGGGACATAGTTTGCACAACTTAAAGTAAAGGTTTGTGAAGTAGCAGTATATCAAGGTTATAAAAGCAGTTACCTTAGCATTCATTCATCCATATGTACAGGTGAATTTGACAATAAAAGTACTGATAATACAGCACTGGACCTTCTGCGGGTCCTTTATGATTGTTGAAGTAATCATCGGCCTTTATTGGAGACTTTTTTTTTTTTCTTGGTGTTCTCCTTCTCTCTGCAAATCTGATCATAATCACTACAAATTGTATCTGATATCTTTTACAACTAGGCTCTCTTCTTCAATTGCTCATAAGGACATTTCCCTGGTACTGCTCAGCCCAAACAAGGCACTAAATTACCCTCTAGAGATGATGTCTTCACTGATGTCTGGCACAAAGTATGGCTGCCAAAATGCATCAAATATAGGGAAGACAGTGAGAGACAGACAGTATATTCCACTCACAGCAGCGGATTTAGACTTCTGAAAGACTAGTCCCTTTTTTGCTTGAAATTTGTTGGTTTGGAGTTCTGGATTTGTAAATTGCTTATATATGTATATGTATATATATATGTAATTATACAGTAGTCATTTTAATGTGATTCTAAGTAAATAAAGTCAAGTTACTGCAACACAAACTGCCAAATAGGAAAGCACTTCTGGATTTTACATAATCTCTCTCTCAGATCTCAGAAGCTAAGCAAGGCCGGGCCTTGCTTAGCTTCTGAACTCAGATGAGAGACCGCTGGGAAAATCAGATGCCACAGTGGGGAGCCAGTTGTGTCCTTTGGCAAGGCACTTCACCCACATTGTCTAGTATGAAAGTGGTGTGTGAGTGAGTGATTACTTACTTGCATGAGTGAAAACGCCAGGGTTTCCCAGAAGAATTCTTTGGGTTGATGTCCATGGTAAATGGTCACATTTTTATATAGCACTTTTCCACCTTCACTCACCCAAAAGCGCTCAGAGTGCTTTAAAACAAGGAACTCATACACACACACACACTCACACATTAGTGTATGCAGACATTGGGGGTGAAGTGGGTTAAGTGTCTTGTTCCTGTGGGAGCTGAAATTTTGCCTCCAACCTGTGTGTCAATGTGAGTTACTGTCGCCCATCATTTTGTCAGGTTGGTTTGCTGCTTCAAACACACTGAAAGTGCACATTACATGGATCTACAATGGCATTTAATAATGTTACTTAGTTCTGCTTTAACCAAATACTCTTCCCTAATACATATGTTAATTTGTATTTTTTTCCCATGAGATGAAAGTCGACATTTTGAAAGTCGTTTTTCTTTCTCTCAGAATAACATATGGACAAATAGGGCTTGAATGCACTGTTGAGAGACATACTGCCATGTCTGCAGCACAATCTGTTCCTAAAATATCTTACTGCAGATACTTTCTCGTCAGACAAGAAATATCCAAACAGTGCATTTTTCTCATCATAGTCCTCAACATTTCCAGTAGTTTCCTTCCAAAATTGGTAGTCTCCGTTGTTCCGAGCACAGCTTGCAGATTTGTCTTGTTGCCTCATGGTTCACCAGTAAATCCTGTTCCAATATAAAGAGCCTGCACACGTTCATTGGCAGTACATTGGTTGAATGGTAGTTTATTACACGGTGTATATAAACAGCAGACAGGCTATTAAGCTGCTTGTGTTCACTTTACCGCCACTTTGTCCTGTCATCACAGCTGCATAACCTCATCAGTCAGCACTCATGTTTTTTTCATATCATGCACAATGCTAGTATTAAAGATGCATTATGTAACTTTTCTGGAAGGGGCTCTTTTGTCACCTTCTTGAGATGTTATTTGATTGGATGGCATGTTCTGCAGTATATGAGCAAAATTTATTTTCATTCAGTAAAGATATATTGTGTGTTGGTATAAAATTACTGTCATGCCAAAACTCCACTCTCATCTCTGAAAGTTGTGAAAAGCACTTACGAGCTAAGGTAAGTGAGGAATAACTTTTGGACCACTGCAAACTGTTAAAAATGAAATACTAATAGTACTGTTTTTCACATTTTTAAGATAGCGAAAGTCAGATACAGGGCCTTAACACTCACCAATATTGCATTTATTTCATTGTAAGTGTTTCTGTTGTTCAAAAGTATGAATTCTTACTGTGCATGTCATCGCCTCTCCACAGAGCTGATCTATAATTTGATCTTGTGGTGTCATTTGAGATAGATTAGTTTAATGCCATATTGTGGAATATATCAGGTAAAGCTATAATATCTCCATACACAAGCTATAACAAAATAATGGAGGATAATAAATATGTGAAAGATGAAACATAAATATTGCACTCAATAATCAGACTCAATACCGTAACGCTAAATGTTTATCGAGGGAAGATAATAATGGGTAATTTTGTGTTATGAAATGTTTAATGACTTGGCACCAAACAATCATTTTGAGAGTTCTGGGAAATCCATGAAAATCTAGACAGTAAAGGTTAGTTGAAAAAGTTAGTTGTTAATTGTTCTGCTGTAGTCAACTCCTTAACTCTAATAGAGTATTACGTTAACAAGATAACTTCAAGGTTCTTTTGTAGACCACTACGACATTTGAAAGTCAAAGTGGTCATCTGTAAATGTGTTGCAAATCTGTATTCCTGTGTACGAGTGAGTGCACATGGGATGTTTTGTTTTTGTTATGTTTTATTAATTGTGTTGTTTGTGTTTGGCCTTGGCCCACCAGGGAACTAAGGGTGGGAATTAGTTTTTTTTGTTTATTGTTTTGCATTTTCCTGTTTTAAGTATACATAGTCCCTTTAAGAAATATATGCATGCAGAATAAATACAACACAATATAAGCACCACTAGCAAAGTCTAGCTATGAGAGTAAACTAAAACTAAGTGCAGTGCATTAGTGACTAGCATCACAAGAAGAATGACTGTGTTCGATTCCCGAATCAATAAATTTCCTGACAGTTTAGCTAAGTGGCATTTAAAGATAAAGAAAGTGGACTGCTGAAGGGGCACTGCATGACTTTTCTGTTGGAGGATCCATCACCTGCTTGTCTCCATGGACCTGCTCAGTATGTTCCACTTTAACTTATCTTCCTCCATGGAGGCAAGCAGGTGACACCACCAGTAACGCCAGGAAGTTAATTATTTTTAATTCGAGGAGAAGCTATCTAGCTTGATTTATCAGCCAGTTTCACTTCATGGAAACTGTCTGACCTTGCAGCATTAGGATTTGTTCACTTGACAGTAGGCGGGTACTTTTTTATTACTTTTATTTAACCAATCGCTGCTATTTGGTCGTAAGGTATGTAATGGGCTGCTAACGGGGCTAACTGGTATATTAAGTTTTTCTCAAATCCCGTAGGAAGAAAGGCAATAATGTTTTTTCCCTTGATAAAATTCACCAAACATTCTCTTTGTTCCAGCTTCAAGTCCTTGATCTCGGAAATCGTTGCCAACACAGAATGTATGGTTCTTCGCTGATTGGCTGGTGCCCGGACTCGCACTTCCGGGGTTCTTGCAAACTGTCTAGTGTATTCCGATTCCTGACCTAGTTGTTGTAGGGAAATGAAATTGAGCGGAGGCACTAGGTGGCGCCAGCTTGGTTAGAAGCAATCCTGCTCACAGCAAGAATGCATACTTTTCAAGGCAACAAAACAAGAGTTTAATGTCATCCTGTCTAACATTTTCAGGCAAAGCAAGCAGCTCAAAACAAATACGTCAAGACTGCATTATTGTGCATTTTGTTGTGTATTAACTAATATAAGCTATTGACAGGTCACCTCTTTTTTATTTTTCACTAAGAGTCATGGGGAAAAACGCTGCCTGACACTATCCCAGACAGCTGATTCTCTGGCAGAAAGGATTAAGTGGGTGGGGTTTCAAACTAAAACCAGCCCCTTTTATCCTACTTCCTTTTCTTGTCTAGACAAAGAACATAAAATGGACAGTGCTTTGCCATTAAAAGAAGGACAACCTCATTCACCGCAAGGTCCATCTCACATTTACTATACATGCATTCAGAGGACCACCGTATGTTTGATCATTGAACAAAACAGTAACACATTTTATAGCTGTATTTATATCTCAAGGAGAGAGACGAGACCAGAGTTACGATTTTGTCTGTGTCATCTTTCACGCACATGGTCAGATCTGTCAGAAGGACTTGAGCTCAGCGACATGTTTATGACCCTGCGGGCCTATATACACTGTCACAATGTCACGGGCACACCAGATATACAGCCCCTCCTGTCAAATTGTAAGAGCTCAAAGTCATTGTAAAGCGGGGATAAAAGACAGGCAGTGGAATTTAAACAGCTTCTCCATTCATGTACTATTGGTGGAGATTAAAATGGGAGCTTCGGAAGGGAGAGGATGAAGCAGCTAATGTTTGCTGCCTGATTTATGCCATCTGCAATGAAAGATTTTTGATCACAGGCAAAATCTTGAGTTTTATGTATTTGATACTTGTTTGAGTAATTTGCAATCTTTCCTAGGCACTATTCAAATCCTCATTACTGTTAGCAGTACAATTCTGTTCAAAGCTTAGAGGCCTGTTTACATGAGAACGCTTGCGGTTAAAAACGACAAAATATTTTATTCGTAGTGCCTTTCGTTTCAATGATGAAGACATTTCTAGGGCTTAAAAATAAAAAAATCTGAAACCACCCTCCAGAGTGGAAAAGTTGAATATGCTCCTCAGTAACATTTCCATCTACACTGCCCAAGATGCAAAACTCTGGTCAGATCTGCTCACGTCGCACACGTTTACGTCACATACATCACCACCTAGCGTCACCACCCAGTTGCCTGGCATGCATACCCAATCGAATTCCACACACTTTTGCATCACCGTATGCACACAGATTTCCTCCTGAAAACGCCCCTCGAAACATGGAATAAAAAGTAAAGATGCCACTTTTGCATCTTCTATTCAGACCGTCATCATATAAACGTAGCCTGAGCCCACAAGCCTCACTCCAGCTCCCACATGGCAGTTTTCCATAAATATACAATTGCATTCTGAAGGAGGAGTGACTTAGCATGGAGAGCAAAGAGAGGTGGGACCTCACATCTCTATCAGTAAAAAGACAATATTAAACAATCAAATAATGCATTTTCAAAACAATAAAAGGTAACATGCTATGTTTTAACAATTAGAAGTGTAATGCTCGTACAAGTAAGTCAAGATGAACTGCGACAGATAACCAAAAAAAAGAAAAGAAGAAAAAAAACAACTAAAAAAATGTCTGGTAATTTGGAATTTACCAAATATGCTTTAATGTCACAAAGGGAAAGCTGTCTTGGACAAAGTGCTGATCAACTACAAAACACAAAAAAATTATAAGGACAAGACAAACACCACACATGAAAAACTATATTACAATACATAGATTTATTTGTGGATAACTCCTAGCTTTTCAGATTTCATAAGTTTCTAGTAGATGTCTAATTTCACACTACTCCCACCTCCTCTCAATGCGCCTGTGATCAATCTTTGTCCAACACATGACCAACAGTAAACACAAGCACTCTGTCAAAGTAACAGCAAAGGAGCCCAGCTGTGAACTATTCCAGTGTTCTTTAATTTTCTGACTTTTACAAACACTGCTTACCAGTACAAGTAGACTGACTTTAACACACAGTGCCTAGAGCCAGGTATTTGACCACCCATGACTGACAACAATCATGTGAGTTATAACATGGTGAAAATTTTATAAAAGTCCATTGTATATATGTCCCTGTCCATAAAACAAGGAATAACTTTTTACCAGTGCAAACTATTTAAAAGGTTTACTGAAGTTTAACTGGAATTTTAAAATGCATTGCACAACAAAGCAAAGCATATTTCTATTAACACAAACACCAGATAGACTACCAAAATCAGCTTACCCAATTTCAACTTTCAGACAGACAAAAACAATTTTATAGATGAGGACAACCCTCACCATCATAAAGGATATGTATTTTTTGAAATATATGAGTTACTTTTGAAATCTGCACAGTGAATTACAAGTTGATTTGACAGGCCATAATCAAGGTCGTGCAATCAATAGACGATGCTTAGACAGTGCTGATTACAAATTGTATAAGTATCGCTAGGCACAACTGTGGAAAACTTTTGAGGTACTTTGGACCCCAGCAAAATCAGTGGGCACTTAAACGAATGTGTTGATGAGTTTATGATGAGTCTAGTGATGAGTTTATAAGCGTTTTACACAAACTTTCAGAGGTCATAGCCATAGAGTGTAAAAAGAAGAGGACTGAGGCAGTGTTATATCACCCATGGTGTTCTGTTTTGCTCTTTCTCGCTCACACAGTTGGGGGTGGGCACTTAGCAACGAGCCATGGTAGCTGTCAATCAGCCCTGTTGCTAATGCTAATGGCCGTTACCTCGACAAAACAAGGTACTAGATTAGTCTGTTATAAATGTAATGAAATAAAGCACAGGGATCCTGTAGAGCAGGTTAAAACGAACACTTTTAAGACCAGAATGACAAGACTGACAGCAACAGTGACAGAGAGGACAGAACCTGACCTCAAAAGAACCACTTTTTATCAATGTTCACTTTTTATTTGCTATGTCCATTTACAGAGTCTGTGGTCAGAGCGAGTTTACTATCACGGTAATGCTAATAACAATTAGCATGCTAACGCTTCATAATAAGATGCAGACATCACAAAGCGTGCATATTTTGACCTCAAGAGCTGCCAATATCTGTACTGTGGTACAGACAAATATCTGTACAGACCGTTTAACATGTAAGTATTTTCAATTCTGTCCTCATTCAGGTTTTTTCCCATTTTAATAGGGAATTTAATCTCGGAGCAAACTTTTTAAGACAGGTACAATATTTGAACCTCATATAGAAAAGGATTTAAGAGCAGTTCACTTTTGCAATTGTACCTCTCCAGCAGGTGTTAAAGCTGCGATAGGAAAGGACAAGTGCAGATATTAAACTTCGGTGAGGACTTGGAATGTCGCCTAGCATAAATTCCGATCCAAAAGTCAGGGAACCCTAAACGTTTAAAGTTTGTACTGTCTTCTCACTATAGGCTGAGAGATAATTCAGTGCCATGGACTTTGGCTCTTCGATTTATGGAGCTCACCTACTCATACATAATGCATAATGCAGGTTAGTAAAATATAAAAGAAATTAAAATATAATTGAATAGGTCCTGGAGCATAAAGACTTGAGTGAGGAGTGAGTATAAATAATTAAATTAATCTTCTTCCTTACTGTCTTAAAAAGACTAAAAATAGTTCATTTTAACTGTTTGATTATTCCTTACATTCTGAGCATCCTATTATTCACTGTGATGAGTTTATACGCTCTGCTCCCCTCTGGTCTCACAGACCACAGTAACAGCTAGCATGCTAATGTCCTGATTATCACACCATAAGATGTTTTCTAATTATATGCAGACAGTACATAACAGATTTATTTTGACCTGAAGACATTTTGCTCAGATACAAGGAAAAAATTGGGTACCAGCCCTTTAAAGTTGCAGATGACGCCAATGGGGCGAGTTAAAGATGTAATCTGTGAAAAACTTTATTGCCGTACTGTGGAGCATGCCAGACAAAGCAACAACAAATCTATAGAGACAAGTTCTCTGACCAGCCAGAACCACACACATTGACAAAACTTTACAAAGACGAGTGGATCTGGAGCCATATTCAGTCTCCCCGATTTCAGAGGGATTCAACCATCAAAGAGATGCATGGTCCGCTATGGCATGCATCTCAAACAAATATGGCAGTTTACACATAAAAAGGGGACAAAACAACATAAAGGCCTGAGGAAAATGCAGATATTTACAGCACTAATAATCAAACCACAAAACTATTACTTAGGTAAAAGAAGCTATATATTTAGAAGCTATAGAGAAGAAGCTATATATTTTGTTGTGACACATGCTACAAATCAGCAGCTGTGGTTAGATTGTCTCAAGTTAGGATGGAGGATGTTCACCCCCTATTGTCCAGTTGGTCAGACAAGGACACATGTGGCGAACACTGCACAAGTTACAGAATGCGCCTTTTAACTGGACCAAAATTACTGCTGCGGTTGTGATTTGCCATTGTATCCATTTCAATTGCAAATTCAATCAGTTTTGTCATCACTCAGCCCTTTCCTTCAATAGTTACCCAACTTTTTCCGTGTAATTTCCTCCTTTCCAAACTTTTTAAATGGTGCGCTGATTCTTGTTTTGACAGAATAATGACACTGCCTCCCTCAGGACTCTGGCTCAATGGAAGCTTTTAGAGAGGTCGCATTAGCTTTGGCACATAAAACTAACCAAAAACTAAAATAATACGCTTCAAAAATCAATTGGTTTAGTCACAAACAGCTCTAGCTTGGCGCAGAGTAGCAGCAAATAACTGTTTTCCACATGATTATGAAGCATGGTTTAGCTAAGAGCGAGTGGACTGTGGGGGAGCAAAGTGCCGTTCCACCTGCAATTTTATTTCAGTATTAAAACAGACCGAAATGTGTGGAACGGTTTTGGAATGCCCCGCTGGTTTAAATATGCTGGCAGTAAACATCTCTGAATGATATCTTCTGCTATTTTTTCGGCAGCGTAAATGTGCAACGCTATTCCACTGGCTGTATTTTTCAAAATCAGATGCTTTCTCAATACTGAAAAATGTTTCCTTGCTGTACGTGTAACTCATGAAATGTGTCTTTCTGTATTTTATTTTTTATTAGGGTATGTCTGCATTTGGAAAATATATTTTACAAACTACACCTCCATTTCCTATGCACTGGAGTTCCCTCTGCTCTTAGCAATGGGAATAATGATAAATGAAGATCTTACCCACCCTGAATGCTATGCTAAGAGAGGCATGTGTTTGTTGTGAAAACAGTTTGGCCGTAGAATGATTCAGTGATGGTTCATGTGCTTAAAACAGTTCATTAGGAGTCTGGAGTTTTACCTGTGACGCAACAATTCTGAAAAATGCAATAAAGCTTTTTGAGTGTTTATAAAAGATGACTCTGGATATCTGGATTCATGAAACAAGCCTGAATGAAGTAAAAATGCAACTACAGGTCTGTGTTTGATAAGGGACAACAGTAAAAAAGTTTTTAAAAAATAAAATAAAAATTGCGTAATATATTTAATATTGTGTACTAAATGTTCTTTTGTAAGAGCAATGTCCACACTTTCCTAACCTTGTATTTATTCACTGCATTGAGTTTCTAAGCACTTTACTCAACTTTCAGAAGCAAGTCTGTCACTGTAATGCTAACAACAACTAGCATGCAAACAGCGCACCAGCTTTTACTCCTGAACTGACCAGAATCAGCCAGGACACTGTTGTGCACTGAACAAATTAGAGGTGACCGCAAAGAAAATAACCTTAACTTTAAAACTTTGATAGATAAGACCACGTATTTTTCCCCTAGGCTTGGGTTGTCTGTTTGAATCCACCATGTTTTAGAAACATCTTGAGTACTATTTTTGACAGCAGCTGAACAATTTGGAACCACAGCTAAAAAGCGCCAGTATCTTTCTTGGCGGATCTTTTCTTAGAGTTGCAAAAATGTGTCCAACACACAGGAGGTGGTGTGAAGTGAGAATATGTATCAATTTAAGTTGTTCATTATTTTTATGCTGGGGTTTTTGTTAAGGTGTCTCATTGTTCATTGTTTCTTGTGAAAATGAATTAATATACTATGAATAGATGCATCCTGAATTTCGTACTTCCGGTCATTGCGCAGTGCATACTGGGAAGGATTTTCTGAAAAAGTGAGTATCTCCATGTTTGTTTTCCCAGTGGAATGTGTCTATTGACAAAGTCAGTCTTTTCAAGTCTTTTGAACCATATCATTTTTGTTTCTTGTTCTGATATCGTCATATTTTAGTTTTGGGATTCGGACATTGTAATTGTGTGTTTGTTGGATGTCCTAACAGCAGAAAACGGCTCAAGAAATTTGCAAGTGACCGGAAGTCCGAAATTCGTAATGCATGTATAGTGACTAACAGTTTTAGCAGTTGTAGTCAAGTCATTTGAGGTCACCCACAGACATACTGTCCTTGCACTCAAATCAGAAGTGAAATGTATCAGAATATTTCTGCTTTTATTGTCTGTTTTGAAGATGCAAATCAGACTACACATGCATAATGTTGTTTTATAGTCACAGAAAACAAGTTTTGATTAACCTTCTCTTTCAGACCACATTTGAATTCCTAGATTTTGGATATGAAACTCCACTGGCTAAGAGTTTAAAAAAGATGAATTAGAAACATGTGGCTATGGATAAAGATTTTTAATGCACTAAATTTACTCTATTAAATAAAATCAGGCGAGAGGCGAGAATGATAGCTATACTTAAGATATGCTATACCCATGCCAAAAATATGATTGCTAATGTGTCTTCTTTAAAGACAATTCAGGGCCAGTGACACTTACTGTACTAATAAAAATGAAATGTGATGTTGCTCTTGCTGCGCAGCGTCATAACTAATAGATGTGATGACACTTGAATGATGTGTGTGAGGAAGCAGTTGACAAGAGACAGCTAAAGGGGAGATTTTATTTTTCAGCCTCATTAACTAACTCAGAGTTGTATTTGAAAATGTATGTTTGTATCTACCCTTTACCTCCGCCTTCCACAACTCTGTACCTCCTTGTGATCATGAAAAAATGCCTAATAACACTTTTTTAACCATAAAAATCTGCTGCAACAACCAAATGCCATTAGGAAGATGCGGGGCTTTTTTGTTCTGTGGTTTTGAACTTAAAGTCAATGGACCTGTTTCTATTGTTACGTTGTTTTAGATCAATATAGCTGTTTATGATGTGAAATAATTATCTAAAGTTATGGTTACACTGAAACGAATCACGATTTGCATCCAGACATGATCCACACAATAACGTGAAACTGCCTGAAACGCTAGCCACATGACTAGGCTAGCATCACGTCGTCACGACTTCACATGGGTGTTAAAAACAAGGAAGTGGAACACTGTGTCTGAAGTTGCAGCAGCCGAGTTCGAGCCAAGGAAGATGGCAAGTGTGAAAACAGTTTTTTCTACTAGCAAGTAGTTCCTTTAGCTTCTAGCTGTTTCCTGCTTGTCTATGGTTTGTTTAAACTATTTTCTGCAATAGCATGGTCCAATAAAGACGGCAACGAGAGCTCCTACGTCAGTGTATCAACATTTTCAGGAGGCATTCACATGGTGCCGGATCAGATCCATACTCAGATGAATTCGTGGGAGCTGATGGCACCAGATAGTTCTGTCTCTGGGGCCATTTTCCATCGAATTAGTGTGGATGAACACTGCACCCGCAACAAAAACAACTCAAATACATACTAGTGTGGATGGGGTCTAAGTATGTTATATTTTAATGAAAGTCTCCCACAAAAAGCACAGTATGTGTGTTATATAACATTTTTCCATCTATTCTTTTGGCCCTCTGTACTTGTTGTCTCTTAAAGCACAACTACAGTTTTTAGTATAGAGTAACTTTAGTTTATCAGTCATTTCCCCTTTATAAATATCATGTAATCGGTCATTCCCTCATGGCCCTCAAGGCTTTTGACGCAACTGCGAGACAAGACAGCCAGTTACATATGGTGAATCGCAATGTCTGAAAACGTTCAAATGCATTTAGCCTCAAGAAGATACAAGCAACAAAGAAGTAGGAAGTTTCTGAAGCTCACTTGATTTGACTTTTGCTAAAGTTGAGACAAGCCCAACACAACCTCTGCTTCCAGCTCTGAATGTTTTTGAGACGTTGCATAACCCCTCTGCTTTTTCAATTACTCACGGATGCCAGCTTACTTTCCACACATCTGAACAGGGCTACCATGACAATAAAACATCTTGCATCTTGAGTTATTGCCTTTCCTTTGTAGAAAATCACTGATCTAACCGTATTCATGTGGCTTAGTGGAGTGGGTGGCATCTGTCAGTGCTGTGTACGCCAAGCCCCGTCACCCTGCTTACCGCGTCTGTAACCTGTTTGGCATTTAAGCTAGCTCTGGGCTAACGTTGAGGGGAGCGCTCGCAAGATGTGACACGGGTTCAGCTGCAAGTAGTGGTTATTTTTCTTCTTCCTGGATGAGAGTTACCCAGCGTTCATGCATTTGACATAAATCCAGAAGGCTGTTATATGTGTTTGTTTATCTGTGAAGAAAGAGGGTAATAGAATAAAGTGTCGTGAAATGCTTTTATACAATACTTCTATGGAAGGAAAAGGAAAAATAGGCACCAGAAGAAAATCGCAAAAGGTTCAAAGACCATTCAGGGTTCAGAGATTGTAAACAGGCTGGCATTTGACAAAGGCCCATTATGTGCTGTGTGAAAAGAGAGCATTTTATTATTTTATCTAATTGCTGAATTGATGAGAACAAGAAAAAAAGTTATTCTTGCCCTAGGCTACAACAAGTGCCCAGATGTGTCCCAAACCATTCATAACAACTGCCAAACAAGAACTGAAAAGAGAGAACAAAACAAATGTCTCATTTCATACTGCTAAAAGAATACTTCACACTTGTAGTGTACTTAACAGGCTTGTCGGTCTCTCAAAGCAGTATTGATACTTTGCAGTGACATCATGCTGGGGGTGTTCTACATGTATCTGTAATGGTGGGATGTTTAGGAGTTACCATGGTGACACAATGTAGACCAGAGTCCTGCACTGGGTCAGTCCCCATGGGTGCAATAGTTGCTGAAACAGACGTCTGGACTTTGATGGGCGGATAGTGATTACACACGGGTGGGTCAGGCGAATCAAATGAACGACGAATGGAAGAAAAATACGTGTTGTCCTGGAAACAAGTGCCATTTCCTGGTCTTTTCCTGGAACAATGGCAGACCAGACTGAGAGAGACTTTAGTGTAATTATTACATAAAACCCATCAGCGGAGGTGATCGGCTTAGCGGCTGTGCTCCTGGTTTAGTCCTGGTTCAGTCTTGGTCTAGTCCCGATTTAGCCCTGGTTCAGTCCTGGTCCAGTTATGGTGTAGTCCTGGTGTAGTCCTGGTTCAGTCTTGGTGTAGTCCTTGTTTAGTCCTGGTTCAGTCCTATTTCAGTCCTGATTCAGTCCTGGTTTAGTCCTGGTTCAGTCCTGGTGTAGTCCTGATTTAATACTGGTGTAGTCCTGGTGTAGTCCTGGTTTAGTCCTGGTGTAGTCCTGGTGTAGTCCTGGTTCAGTCCTGGTGTAGTCCTGGTTCAGTCTTGATGTAGTCCTGGTGTAGTCCTGGTTCAGTCTTGGTTTAGTCCTGGTTTAGTCCTGGTTCAGTCCTGGTTTAGTCCTGGTTCAGTCTTGGTCTAGTCCCGATTTAGCGCTAGTTCAGTCCTGGTCCAGTTATGGTCTAGTCCTGGTTCAGTCCTGGTGTAGTCCTGGTGTAGTCCTGGTTTAGTTCTGGTGGTAGTCCTGGTTCAGTCTTGGTGTAGTCCTTGTTTAGTCCTGGTTCAGTCCTATTTCAGTCCTGATTCAGTCCTGGTTTAGTCCTGGTGTAGTCCTGGTTTAATACTGGTGTAGTCCTGGTGTAGTCCTGGTTTAGTCCTGGTGTAGTCCTGGTGTAGTCCTGGTGTAGTCCTGGTTCAGTCCTGGTGTAGTCCTGGTTCAGTCTTGATGTAGTCCTGGTGTAGTCCTGGTTCAGTCTTGGTTTAGTCCTGGTTTAGTCCTGGTTCAGTCCTGGTTTAGTCCTGGTTCAGTCCTGGTTTAGTCCTGGTTTAGTCCTGGTTCAGTCTTGGTTTAGTCCTGGTTCAGTCTTGGTTTAGTCCTGGTTTAGTCCTGGTTTAGTCCTGGTTCAGTCCTGGTTTAGTCCTGGTTTAGTCCTGGCCCAGTCCTGGTTTAGTCCTGGTTCAGTCCTGATGTAGTCCTGGTGTAGTCCTGGTTTAGTACTGGATTACTGAGCTGTCAGACTAATGGGCTGACCCTGATTTATCATGGGCATGGGCGTGTAACAGGTGGAATGTGGAATCAAAAACATTTTGACGTAACGTAGTATAAATACTCAAGAAAAAACACAAAATGGATTTAAATAACACACTTTCATATGAGCATTCATGGTCTTGCTTAGGTGTTTGATTTTCAACAATTGATTTTCAACAATTTTCAACAAGTTATTTGAGAGGGACTTGTTTAACAGCACAAATCAGCTCACCTGTATAGTTTCAACTTGTCAGATCGTGTTAAAATAAAGCTCAGATTAAAGTGTTATAAAATGTCAGAAGAGCATGACATCAGCTGCAAAGTATAAATACACTGTGGTTGTTATTCATTCACTCTCAACTCTATAAGCTATAGCCACAACAGCCCTGTGTAGACTGACAGAACCAGATTCATACTAGGCCAGGTACAGAACTGCCTTAAAAGATTCATACGCCATCATAATAAGTGCCAGTACGCCTCAAAGATTAATCAAGAGTTAACATTTCTGTCTCATTTTAACATTTTAACCAAGGCTATATATTCAGTCCATAACATCTCTCAGAGTTTGCCTTCCTTAAAAGAGCTTCCCCATTACTGCACTGCCATTTTTTCTCAACTACCAGATGCCCCTATTTACATGACAGAACTTCAAGAATGAAAATATGGTCAGCACAATAATTAGTAAGTAGATGTGTTGGCAGTGTAGCACTCCATTATTCCACAATATGCTACTCCAGTCCAGTCTCAAGGCAAAACTCAATGTAGAGGGGCTTTTCAGTTTTAGAAACATTTTCAGATGAGCAACTATGGGGGAGTCTAGTGATTTATTTATTTATTTTATTTTATTTTTTTAACAAGACAGTCCCATTGAGATTTGAATATCTCCGGGCTAAGAGGCATCGATAATCGGCACAGGCAAAACATTTCATTTAATGGTGATGAATGATATACCGTAAATTCTGGACTATAAGCCGCTATTTTTTCCTCACACTTTGAAACCTGCGGCTAATACATGGATGAATTCTTTGTTTGGCAAATAGTCTATTCATATATACGGTCTATGGTTTGGCAACACAATGGATATGCACAGCCTGAGTGCAGAAAACGCTGTCTGTGCGGTTCACACGCAAATCTAGGGTTGACAAGTTGCTATAGTAGACAGTGATATTGTCAGCACACTCATATAGTTTATCGCTGTGTGATAAAATAAGTTATGATGCTAAATAACATTAGTGAGGGCGATACGTCTTACCCGTATGCATAAATGACAAGAAGAAATGTCTGAAACTTCAGTAGTTGGACATCCACTCATACCTGATTGATAGAGCCTGAAATCTGCTGACACTGCAAGACACTGACATGATACAGACAGGACAGAGGCTCTTGCAGGAGTCATGCACCATAGCGCACGGGGAGAGATGGGGGTAATGATTTGATTGTGTTTGATTGAGTTTTGAACAGTTATTTTGCGCTTCATACACACACCCTCCTCATGGAAAATACACAAAGAAATACATATGATTCAGCTTTTAAGTTAACAGCAATTGATGTGGCTGTCGAAGAAGGAAACAGAGCTGCTGCACGTGAGCTCGGCATCAATGAGTCGATGGTGAGACTTTGGCAACAGCAGCGTGACGAACTGACTCAATGCAAAAACACGACAAAAGCTTTCAGAGGCGATAAAAGCAGATGACCCTTGAAAACATTCTTTAAGACGTGGACACCTGTGGCTTATATTCAGGTGCGGCCTATATATGTGCAATTTTAAAAGTTTGTTAAAATTTTGTTGATGCAACTTATATTCAGGTGCTCTCAGTAGTAATGTGATGATTTATGGATTTATGCAGGCTCTCTTCCTCTGATGTAACAATATAAGGAAGTTTCAAATTGACTGTTTTGTTACGGCTAAGTGAGGGAAGATTTACTGCACAAAATTCAAACAATGACGACGATCAATAAAGCAAAAATATAACTCCAAGTATGTGTTTGCTGAAGGTACAATTGTATGAAATGGTTAAAAGCTCAAAAAAGTCAAGTTCGTAAAATATATTTTTTTTTTTCTTTGGTGGAAAACATTAACTTGTCTGACATTTCTGATATTGCCCCCATCACTCAAAAAGCTTCAAAATGGTATAATTTGTTTCCAAAGCTCAAAAAACACCATTAATAAAAGTCAAAAAAACTACTAGGCAGACAGATTTCAATTTGATCTGATGATGACACTGGGGGCTCAATTCTTGTAACTCTGGGTTTGTCAGAGAAGCCGGTGTAAATGTATCCAGTACAAAATTCTCAATAGGTTTTACTACCGCGCGTCAAGGCTTCACTGAAATGGGTATTGGCAGAAATGCTCTTTGCTGAAAATGTGAAAATGGCACAGGTAGTTTAAAATATCCTCTGTCTGCCCTTTAGTCTCTCCGGAAAAAGTCTAGACTGACATTTTTATATTGTGAAGTAGAAGTATATTTTGGATGGTGAGAAATGTTACATGTGAAGGTACATGTGGCCAATATTTTGATCACTGTGAAATGGATAGTTTGCTTATTTCTTTCAGGGTACAGTCGAGTAGACCTTGAGATCATTGGTGGAACATTGATTTTATTCGCACGCATAGCAACTGTAATATGTGTGCAATATTTCATGTGTAAAAAGATTAGATACATTCTTTTAGTTCAGCCTATGGGTTCTCTAAAACATATAGAAAATGTCGAGTTCCATTTTTGTATGTACATTCTAAAACACATTCTACTTGACAGTCGATTTCAGATTTGGCAGATTGGATTGTTCTTTAGCATGGTAACTCCGCTCCCTTTCAGCTCATATTTAATTTATGACGTTTCATCCGTGGCTGCTTCGTCTTCAGTCCCGCTGCAGTTTGTACGTGACAGAGAATTCAAATGGGAGGAAGGCTCAAACATGTGCTAACCTTCATCTTTCCTCTTAAGCAACAGAAAAGCCACAGTTAAATTTATGCAAGACAAAACGCTCAATTTACTGCGATGATTCAACTTATATTTCTTCCAGGCGTAGTCGATCGCGCAGTGAAGTGTTTTCAGATTGGTGAGGGTTGATCCACCTGCCCACAGTACTTCTGCTGATTGAATGTGTGGCAAACTTTCATGATCTGTCTTTTTCGTAACCTTAATTAAAATTCTGCAAAACTGAATCTGAATGTTTATTTTTTATGGTGAGCATAAGTGATAATCTTTTTTCTGCAACCTACAAGACGCTTACTTCATAAGGCCTGTCACCATAATTACTTTTAATTGAATTCACCTTTTAATGCTCTAACTATATTTTTCTATTTACTTTTGTGTACTTTTTCTTTGCACTTATGTACACTACCGATCAAAAGTTTTAGAACACCACACTTTTTCCAGTTTTTTATTGTTTAATGTTTACTGTTGACCAAAACGTATTCTAAACTTTTGATTGATGAAAGTGTCCACCTTTGGCAGATATAACAGCTGAACACACTCGTGGTTTGTTTTTTTTTACAATAGAAATCAAATATTCTTCAGACAGTTCTTCCCAAATCTGTTGCAGAAGTTCTCATAAATGTGTGGCACTTGTAGGTTGCTTGGCTTTCACTCTTCTGTCCAGTTCATCCCAAACCAGCTCGATGGGTTTTAAGTCTGGACACTGTGCTGGACACTCCATGTTTTCAAGCTTAACATCTTGTTCTTTTTTCCTGAGGTAGTTTTGGCAGAGCTTGGACTTGTGTTCTGTTATCTTTTATCTTTTTTTTTTAACCTCTGACTGTTCAGAACTTACCTTTGTTCCATTTCAAGCTCTTCATTGGACTTGCACGCCTTGAATTGGAATAAATAACTGGAAAAATGTGGGTGTACTTTTTCTTTGTATTTATTGGTACTCATTTGTAACTTCAAATTAAACTAAATAACTAACCTGGATAACACCAGATTTAGTCTGAACTGAGTTCTGTGCATTGATCAATCTGGAATTATTCTCGTTGAAAGCAGTCAAGAAAAATATTGTTGAATATTTGAAGCTGATATTTGAAGCTGATAGGACAAAGAGCCACAGCAGCGGAACAGGCCACCACGTTTGTTTTGATTTGTGTGGGCACCTTTGGCCTCCGCCCAGACCACATGATTGGTATGTGATTGGTTTGAACCGCGGGTGGCCTGGGCGCAATCCCAAAACAGCTGTAGCCGGGCCAGATGAATTCTCAGTTTGTGAACTCACAAATCATGCTGGCCAGGATACTGAATAACCACTTACTACTAGAGTTTAATTTTTCTGTTTCTTAGGTGCTGCTTTTATCAGTATTGTACATTTAGAAAAGGGTTTTAAAAGTATTAGTGGAAAAAAGTAGTTTCAATATTATCATTTACACACACACACATCAAATGTTTTTATTGTGAAGAAGCCTGTTCATCATTATGATAATACACTGCAGAAGACCGCCAACACTGATCAGAAATCTAGCAGCTGCATGGTGCTCCCTGTTACTCACAGGTTTCCCCTTATCGGACAGTGAAGGATTGGACAGACTACCTTATGGCCGGCTGTCGTGTCGGTTCTTTTCGATGCTCCACCACTGACTGTCCATCTTAACCCTGACCTTGTGCACTTCATCAGTTGGGCGGCTTAGACCAAGAGGTGAGGAAAAGGGATGCTTGCTTTTCATTTCATGTGTCACAGAATGCATTTTACCCCACACAATTTTACAATCAACCTACATTTCCACTTGCATAATCTATTCCAAAAATGCAAATGGAGATTTTAAATATATATGTGTTTTTTTCATCTAACAGTTTGAGTTTGGAATGTAAACAAAAGTCATTACAAGTCTCATTTCATAAAACAAAAACAGAAACATTTTAATGGGATGGATTGTTTCACTTAAACATTGAGGAGATTCATCATCGTCTTTTGATATTTGAATGGAATAAATGTACATTTCTTCTTCATTTTCTGTCTCTAAATTAAGCACTTATGTACACTACCGGTCAAAAGGTTTTAGAACATCACACTTTTTCCAGTTTTTTACTGTTTACTGTTGACTAAAACGCATTCTAAACTTTTGACTGATGAACGTGTCCACCTTTGGCAGATATAACAGCTGAACACACTCGTGGCTCGTTCTTTTTACAATAGAAATCAAATATTCTTCAGAAAGTTCTTCCCAAGTCTGTTGGAGAAGTTATAATAAATTGTAGGTTGCTTGGCTTTCACTATTTTGTCCCATTCATCCCAAAACCAGCTCAATGGGGTTTAATTCTGGAGACTGAGCTGGACACTCCATGTGTTCAAGCTCACCATCTTTTTTCCTGAGGTAGTTTTTGCATTGGACTTGTGTTTTGTTATCATTTATCTTTTTTTTTAACATAATCTATTCCAAAAATGCAAATGGAGATTTTAAATATGTATGTGCTTTTTCATCTAATAGTTTGAGTTTGGAGTATGAACAGAAGCCATTATAAGTGTCGTTTCATAAAACAGAAACATTATAATGGGATGGAGTGTTTCAATTAAACATAGAGAAACTTCATCATCATCTTTTGATATTTTAATGGAATAAATGTACATTTCTTCTTCATTTTCTGTCTCTAAATTGAACATTTTTTCTTGGCTGTGCGCTGTGAATAGCCCCACACTGTAGTAATATGGCAGAAGACAGACTGATATGTGTAACATTCTTGATTGGAGTACTGCACATTATTCATCTGGGATGGCTCTCGCTGAAAGTAATTGGAGGTGAGGTGGAACATGGAAGGAAGTGGAGGAAGCTGAGAAATATAACTTTTACTAAATCAAGTTGAGAGAAAAGCATAGACATCTTTTCCATCCACATCCACACATTATTACAGACATAATGTAGCTCTATATTAAAGAAAATGGTGTGTTTTAGGGGAGCTTGGGGGGCTGGGTAAAGTTAAATTACCCTAGTGCATCCATGCGTCCATCAGCATCGCCATGTTTGTTTTGGCTGATTTGGATGCATCACCTTTGGCTTTCACACAAATCACAGTTTTGCTCTTGTGAATAGCACAATACCAAGACTAATACAAAGACTGGGCCAAAAATAAGAAAATGAAAAAACAAGTATTTTCTTCATTATTTGTCTCCAAAACCAAAATGAAAAAACAGATAACGATTCATTTTTTCAGTTTTTGATTTTGTGTTTAAATGAATAATGGAAAAAACGGATAACGGCCTCTCCCCGTTTCCGTGACTTAAACTGCGATGCCAGATTTTTGCACAACATACCAGGACTAAACCAGGACTGGAACAGGACTAAACCAGGACTGAACCAGGACTAAACCAGGACTGAAACAGGACTGAACCAGGACTGAACCAGGACTAAACCAGGACTGAAACAGAACTAAACCCAGACTGAAACAGGACTGAACCAGGATTGCACCAGGACTGAACCAGGACTAAACCAGGACTGAAACAGGACTGAACTAGGACTAAACCAGGACTGAAACAGGACTGAACCAGGATTGAACCAGGACTGAAACAGGACTGAACCAGGACTGAACCCAGACTAAAGCAGGACTAAACCTGGACTAGACTAGGACTGAACCAGGACTAAGCTGGTCTGGTCTCAGTCCCGGTCTGGTCCTGGTCTCAGTCCTGGTCTAGTCCCAGTCTCAGTCCTGGTGTCAGCCCCAGTCTGGTCCTGGTCTAGTCCCGGTCTCAGTCCCGGTCTGGTTCCGGTCTCAATCCTGATCACCTGACAGTCTACGTAGGTGCACCCCTGGGCCTGTCCCGACCCTCAGTCCTAGTTCAGTCTTGGTTTAGTCCTGGTTCAGTGTGTGGTTCAGTCCGTATGCGGTGCAAAATCTGGAATCGCAGATTAAGTCATGGAAACGAGAAATGGCTGTTATCGTTTTTTTTCCATTATTCATTTAAACACAAAATCAGATACTGATTTTTTGTTTTGGAGACAAATGATGAAGAAAATAGCAGTTTTTTAAATTTATTTTTGGTTTGTTTGTTTGCTTGTTTTTTTCATTTTCTTATATTTGGTTTTATTTTGAAAAAACAAATGAACGAACGATACATGTCTTCAGTACCTTAATATATCCAAAGGTTTTTTTGTTTTTTTTTTGAGAATCGAAGTAATCCATAAAGTTTCACCAACAAGAAAAAGTACAACAAAATATACAGTAGAGAGTCTTCCAGTCCAAGCAAACAAACCAGTGTTTCCAGTTCTACTCTCGTGAATGGACTCGAGCCCGAGCACAGATACAGGAGCCGTACATGATGGATGAGTTGCATGAATTTATGTTGCTGCTGCTAGGTAAAGATCAGCTCCAAACTTTCCCTTGCTAAACATAGGCCTTGGACACCTTTATTTGTTTGCACGTGTTGACTGCGGCTGTTACCGAACTATTGTCAATGTAATCATGATAAAGCAGCAGTGGTCTAATCCAGGGGTTATTACTATGCGTCTCACACCAGTGCATTTGTTCTTGTGTGATTTGAGCAGCTCTGAGAGTTTAGTCTTACGTCTTCCTCTGTGCTTTGTAAATCCTGTTACATTTCTCTTCTGCTCTGTCTGATTAAAACTACACAGCCATCACTGAACACAGCCTTCACAGTCTGACAGTCAAATAGTTCTGCTCTCACCGCCGCCTGCATTATAGGTCCCTCTGACAGGAACATGCTGATGGATAGAGACAGATGACGTTCATTACACTGTATATACCCACACCACAGATAAGACAGGCTTACCATTTGTATTTCCATTCTATGACTTACTCGAATGGAGTTAAAGCTAATATTATGGCTCCCTTGCTGTACAGTATGTTGGTAAAATGGAAAAGTAACAAGTGTGAAGATGTCTCTCAAAGTAGTCATCTGTATTCCCTTAAAGCAGACCTATTATGCAAAATTGACTTTTCAGAGCTTGTTATAGTTTTTCCCCTTCTCATTTACTCTCTTGTTCTTGTACTTGTATTTGGAGTGATTAGTGCATGTTGTTTGAGCAATCTTTAATCACTTATTGTCAACCAACCCCAGTGTTCTCCGCCACCGGCATATGCCCACTGCTCTGTAATTACTCGGTTCTCCAATTTTATTTTCTTAATCAGTGATACATGTAGGATTTGGCTGCATTGCAAAGTCATTTTTGTACAAATGAAAAAAAAAAAAAAATCTGTGTCTCGCCAGAGTGAGTGTCATAGATTATAACTATATAGCAGACTCAAGCACAATATGCATTCTCAGTATGGTATTAAACTTGTCTTTCTCCATGGAGATAAGTAGATGATGCCACGAGGCCAGGTTTCAGGTCAGATCAGTGCAGCTGCGAGGTAACATAAAGTATACATGTACTTCAAAGTATTTTGAACAATGAAAACACATGTAATTGAATGGATGCAAGTTGAATGTCATACTGAACATTCCAGGCAATATCTTCATGGAGACAAGCCAGTGGCCGACAAGACACCGGAAAGGCTACATACTGAATCACGGTCTTATTACCTTACCCTATACCTTGTTGAGTTGTCTTTTTTGTTCATCATTGACATTAACTAAAGTTAATATATGTAAATGCAAAATCCAGTGCAAAACATTTTTGATATTATTTTCAGCAGGACACAAAAATGAACTTATGAAGTTGCATAAGGTCTTACAAGAATGATGTCACTGACCCTGAATCTGTAGTTTTAAAAGACTTGTTAGACAGCAGATAAGACTAATGCCAATACGGAATTGATTTTGCAGCCAAAATTTAAGTTGCAGGAATTTTTTCTTTTCTACACATAAGAAACAATTTTTTTTTCTGTTTTTTGGTAAGGTATGGAATTTCTTAGCATTATGTCACAATTTCCAACCAGGAAGTAAAATTTTAAACCTTAAAAAATGGGAAAATTGGGAAAATGAGTGTGAATATGTTTGCAAAAATCTTATATCTTATAATGATCAAAACTGCAATATTAATCGCATGGCTTTATGTCCTTTCAAATAACAACAATCATGTCTTTAGGTTTGAATAATGACACTACTTACTGAGGCTAATATGATGTAATAATTTCACTTTTGTTTATTGATGCTAAGTCAGATTTTGTTTCATGTGATGCCCAATGATTACAGATATTAATGCCTATGACAGGTTAGACTACTGTGAAAACTAAATTAATCCATGCACAGGTTCACAAACCAGTCAATCAGACATTTGAAAATGTATTCCAAAATATACGGTACAGATATGTTCCAATCCTAGCAAACAAACCAGAAGAAGACAACGTAAAGATTAATACACTTCTTAAATTGTGATCTGCGCATCCATTCCTCACCCAAGTCCTGTAACCTGAGCGTAACCCTGGTGCTATGATTATGAGGTTGTTGTTTTTTCTCGCTCAGTGGGCTTATATCCAACAGACAAACATTTAGTTATGCACTGTTAAGATGCTGTTCAAAGTTGACTGCAGGTTAGTATATCGTGCTCTTTATGAGCCTCATCAAATCTATTACCTTGGGGGTGATAAAATGCTTTACAGCTGATTTTATTAATGCTGTGTTGTTTTATGAAACATCTGTGTTATTGCATCATTTACCACTTAGATCACTGGATGAACTCTAAGTGGTATGTCTAAGTGGTACAACTCAAACTAATGCATAATACAACAGTCATACAAAGGGGCATTATGTGAAGGTATAGCAAGTAGGATTTGGAGTTTAGAATCATATATTACTTTTACAGGAAACAATTGTAATGTTGATTTATTCATAGGATATGATGGCCGAGTTGTTTTTGTTGTGTTTTGGTTTTCAAGACAATTAGCCAATCCAATCAGCCTCACATCAGTCTCTCATCTGCGTTGCCAGTTTCATTGTGGAACTCTGATCTGAATGGTCACTAATTAAACCCCAGTACCTGCAGACAATCATGAATGAGTGCTAGTGCAGCCTCTGAAGCTCAGTGAGGGAATTCTGGAGGTTCTGAGCTTTCATGTGATAATACATAACAATAATAATAGTATATAACACTTGTAAGGCGCTTTTCTTGACACTTAAAGACGCTTCACAAAACAGAAAAAAAAAACACGAATAAAGAATCAGATATAAATGAGATGGAGTTATTTGAAGGCAGATTAGTTTTTTGAAGATGCACAGTGTGTGTAGAGACAATTTAATGTACTGGCAACCAAAGTTCAGTTGTGATTGCGATACCTTAAATACTTTTCCTTTTAAAAAATGGTTAGGAAAAACTATTAGCTCGCATTCTGCAAATTTATTTTTTTTGTGTCTCTGCCAATTGCTTTCTCTACATGGAAAAATGACGCAGCGGAGCCCAAGGACACCAGAAAGCAGCTTTTGAATTCATCCATCCATTAAAATGAGCCCCTTCTTCAACTGAGAGCCCAGAGACCGCTCTCCAGTCCACTTCATTTGTGCTTCCAAAGCTGCATGTAATGAACAAAAGATAGTTGATGAAGTGGGCACGCGTCACTGCATAATTTAAAGCATTTTCCAAACCGAGTGCTTGGCTGATGAGAGATTCATATGAAATGAGCTTGGGATAGTCAAGCGGAGTTGATGCATCCACGGTAAGCTTTGGAATTCAGAGCGTACGGAAAACAGCTCTGCTACGACTTATCATTAAGCGCTAATGTGTTTTTTTTAAATATGTTGTCGATTACATCTGTCTTTTAATACAGAGATGGGAGAATGAATATAGCTTAATGGTACTTTATTATTATGATTCACATAACTGCTTTTTATAATACGTTTGGAAACCCTCAGGTTAAAGCTGCCACGATAAACAAAAGTGAGCATGGTCCAAAGCTATTTGTCAGTTTAGTGGTAAAATGAATGATAATAACAGGTCATTGCAAATGTTTCATTTAAAGGGGCACTGTGCAACTTTTCTGGTTGTCTCCATGTTGTAGAGGTGGGTGGAGTGGCCAAAATTGGTACTCAAGTAAGAGTACTGTTATCTCAGAAAAATATTACTCAAGAAAAAGTATAAAATAGTTGTCTAAAAAATTACTCAAACAGGAGTAAAACGTATTTGGGAACTACTGCTCAAATAAGAGTAACTAAAGGCTTGGATGCTTGGATGTAACGTCTGATTTATAATTTGATGTTCCTGTTATTAAAAAAAACCTAATAAATAAGGTGTGAAATCTGGTACTTTGGGACTAAGGCCGGTCGTACACTGTGCGATTTTTGACCCTTTTTGAGCCGATTTTTCGCTCATGCGACTGTTTTGGGGATCGGGCCGAGTTTTGGCTTCATCGTGTGTCGTGCTTCGTGTAGTTTACATGGGGTAAAAGAGAACCGATTAATGGCTCACGACGAGCTCCCGATCGACATTCGTAGGTCGCAAGAAAATCAAACTTCTTTGAAATCCAGTCGCCTCTCGTGAGGATTTCGCTCTGTTGAAGTTGTTCCACGAACTGATTTGCCAGAATATGGCAGACTGCGCATGCGCGGACGCAGAAGTGGCTCAGCATTGTGTCTCCGCACATCTGTGGTTTTCTACTTCCGGAACAACAACTTTGACAACTCCGGTCGTTATGTGAACGTACAGTGTGAGCAGGCAAGTCGCATCCGAGCATCGGTTCGTTCAGTGTGAGAACATGATTCGTGAGCTGTGAACTGTTAAACCCTGTGATTTGGTCGTACAGTTTAAGCTGGGGCTGAGTGACACGACCGAAAATATCGCACAGTGTACGCCCGGCATTAGACCAGGACTGAGACCTGGTTTGATCTGGCCGTTTATCCCATTATTCATTTAAACACAAAATCGAGAACTGAAAAAACAAATCATTATCTGTTTTTTTCATTTTGGTTTTGGACAAATAATGAAGAAAATAGTTGTTTTTTAGTTTTGTTATTTTTGGTTTTATTTTGAAAAAAAAAAAAAAAAAATGAACAAATGATACACGGATTCAATACCTTTAATATAGCATCCATTTTTGCAGTAATTCAAGCCAAAGTTAAAGTTTTTTATTTATTTATGTTTTTGTTGAGAACCGAAGTAATCCATACAGTTTCACCAACAAGAAAATGTACTACAAAATATACAGTAGAGATGTCATCTAATCCAAGCAAACAAACCAGAAGAAGACAAAAACAAATGGTGTACATTAATGGTGCTTGGGGAGCTGGATAAGGTGCGTCCACCAGCATCTCCATGTTTGTTTTGGTCCATTTCACTTCCACACAAATCACAGTTCTACTCTTGTGAATGGACTCAAGTCCAAACACACTGTAATTAAAAACCAAAATGATAAATAAGTGAAAGTGAAGTGAAATCTCGTAGTTTGAAAAAAATAGATAACAAAAATGAGACAAAACTAACAGTATCAGAAGGATCATGCTTTTGCCAACATAAAGCTTTTGTCACTTAGTGTCTAAAAGCTTTTGTCACAGTGCTGTTGTTGCATCAATAGAAATATAACTCACTGCTGCTAGAAAACTCTGAAAAAGTACAATTTCTTTAAAAGGTTACTTTGGTACTTATGAAATCTAACAGAGTACAATCCAACTCTAAAATTGGATACAGTAATTCTCTTTCTCGATTGAGAGGGTCAGGTGGTGTACACTCACAGAAAGGTTACATAGTGCGCCTTTTAATTCCTATGAACACACACTCTTGACTCACAAATAACTCCAGTAGTAAATTTGGGTAGAAAAAGTGTGAAATCATTTGCACTGAAAAAATAGGACTCTAAGAACAAGTTACAATCTCCAGTTTTTCACACCTTTAACTACTTTGCCATGAGCCATTTTTCCAGGGGTCCCCAACCACCAACTAAAACTGGGCCACAACTCAGACAAAAATATTATATGATTTAAAATGTATTTCACTTTTTATAATCTACTTTTATTTCTAAGTTTCACCACAAAAATATGGGTTTAAGGGTTTTTTTGTTTTACTTTTCTTTTTGCATTTTGTGCCATTATGACCAGCCCCAGCTTCTTCCAGAGGTCAAAATTGTATCTTTTGCAATATCCTTACAAGACAAAAGATTCGAAACCTGCCAGAGATTATCTTGAACTTTAAAGAGTGAATCATGTTTCCGTATTAGCATGAGAATGTCTGAGCTGCTAAATCAAGCATCGTGACATTTCGGCGAGTCAGAAAGCTAAATCACCTGTGCGCCATGACAAAGCAGCACGTCGGCTTCAGCTCACGACAATATCCCTCCACCCTCAAAGCCAGACGTGAATAGAAGAAATAGGCCGTGAGTAATGTGTGTGTACATGATTGTCATTCACTGTCTCTATTCTGGCTCTGCAATTACTTGGTCTTTGGTACCACGCCTCCAGATCAAAACGCTGTGGGCGCGACAAAGAAGCTATTCACCCCATCATTTGAATTGCTCTGCTGGTCTGGCTTAAAGGCTTTGTACCTGATTTTTACTGTCTTAAAAATGTGAAAAATACGTTACGCATTCTGAACATCCTAATTATTCCACATGATGAGTTTATAAATGCTTTTAACAAGTTTAAGAAGCCAGTCAAGTCTTTTTTAGCATTGTTGTCACTGATCACAAAGTTTGTATTTCAGAACATGTTTTTACAAATTTAAACTACTGGGTTAACATTTTTTTATACATGATAAGACAGGATATTTTATTGTTTGTAGACAAAATAATGGTACTTCAAAAACTGTACCCTTTGTGTTTTCTAACTGTGTCTATTAAAATTGCTGCTGAGATTCGATTGTGATTAATCCTGCAGCCCTAGAGGACAGAATGGAGTTAAAGTTGTCATTAAAGTAAACCTAACAACTGTGCGCTTCCTGATTATCATAAAATGAAATGCTTTATAATTAGATACAGACTGTTCCCAGCAGACTTATTTTGACCAAGAACTGCTGATACAATATATCTGTACTGAGCCAAGACACATTTTGCTGGAACCCTTGGGTACAGGGCCTTTTAAATAGATTAAATTATGAAAAATGATGTCACCATAGATGAGAAAATGGGGATTAACATGCATAAGACATTTGGTATATCTGCACAATCTTGTCAATTATGTCTCTTGTGTCGACTGTTGAACTATGTGATTTGTATTCACCAATCTGCGTCTCCCTAAGCTCCTTAAAGCCTTCAGTCGTGATCGATAAAAGCAGGTTCCTTATATGCTCCTATATCTTCTATGTATCTTCTATATTCTTTTGCTGAAGCTTGCTTAAAGTGTTTCATGGTAGTATAATTACCGTACTTTCCGGGCCAAGTAAACTACAAAGCCACAGCACACGCAAACACGCACGGAGCAGACAGCGACCGTGCGGCGAAAAACACCCGCAGCCACACTCATCACTCCATGCGGACGAGGAATGGAACGGAGGAACAAACTGAAAGAGCGAGTGCAATGTGCCACTCTGAGCCACAACTGAACAACTGAGTCACTGCGAACACGCCAACAATCCAGCGGTCCCAGACAGCACCCTCCCTACACGCCACAACTGAACAAACCCGAGAGTCACCATGAAGGCACCAAACAAAGTCCAACTGAGCCATCTAACTGTTGTGTTTCATTTAAAGTCTGGTGCAGTTTATTTGTGAAAAAAGTTCGAAAATAGACCATTTAATGACAGTGTGTCTTATAATCCAGAGCGCCTAATAGCCTGGAAAATACGGTACTACAAATGGTAAATGATCACAGTTTTATATAGCACTCTTGCACCTTCAAGGCACTTACAGCTCTTTACATCAAGTGTACACACACCAGTGTACAGAGACAGTGGGGGTGTGGTGGCTTAAGTGTCTCACCCAAGGACACAATGACAGCATTCATCTGTGGGAGCCAGAGTCACACTGCCAACTTGTAGGTCACTGGATTTGATCGCTCACTCAATGAGGTTTATGTGGAGAGTGGGATTCGATCCGCTAACCTTCGGATCAATGAACAAACTCTCTGTCAGCTGAGCTACGTAATTATACTTTGTCAACTGTCCTGCAAGTGAACAGTCAGTCAGAAAAAAATTATTTGTCTTCCAGCATCATAACATTTTCTGAAAATAATGTTAACTCTGAGGAGAGTTACATGCCCACGCCAAATGAAGATCAGTAAAGTCCGTTAAGTCTGTCAGGAATTTTACTACCAACTAACAATTGGTAGAGCCAGCCACAGTCACTATGATGGGCTTGTGAGACCGAATCAATGCTGCCAAATGGAGTGGAGACTGCATGAGTGGGCGCACATTGGGAGAGTGGTTAGCGGCTCTGCCTCAAATCGAAGAGATTTTGGTTGCTATTGGAAAACTGTCTGAACAAATTTAGATCATGATTGTGAGAGTAAAGGATGTTTGTTAGTCCTACTCCTCTGTATTGACAGGAGCAGCATTTTAGACTCCCTATCGTTTAAAACTGTGCTGAAAGAGGCAGAATTTTATTTTAGAATTTGAGTATTTCTGGTCCCCCTTGAAAATGAGATGTTGCATCTCAAGGGGCTTTCCATGAATAAATTCTAATATTTGTTGACCTGGTTGGAATTATAACTATTGTAAATATAAATTCTAGTTTTACTCCAATCAAGAAGCAATTTGTGCAGAAAAGTAAAAAAAAAGTTGAAAATGACAGGATGTAGAGTGTTCAAACGGACTACGGAGAATTCTGTCCACAATTCAATCCACAAAATTTACACATATGAGATTTTCTAATACTTTAAACATAATTTGAAGAAAATAAAGGTGTTTTCTTGTATTTGTTAGATTTGTCAGAATTTCTGTGTACATTAGAAGAGTTTTACTTGGTAAGGTATGGGATTCCTTAGCAGTAAAATTTTAAACCTTAAAAAAATTGGAAAATTGGGAAAACGAGTGTGAAGATGTTTGCAATAATCTTAAATATAATGATCTTAACTGTGCTTTGGTAAAATGAGTCTAACCTGTCATAGCCACTTTAATATCTGTAATCACTTGGCCTGTCCACATGAAGAATGATTGTTGTTAGTTGAAAGGTCATAAAGTCATGAGATTAATATTGCAGTTTTGTGGACCCACATTTTCAGCATTTGTGGCTTTTTATATTGGATATTTCTTTCAAAAACAGTTAATCTCCCTTGGATTTATATAGGCTCTTGCCCAGTGACTGAGATTAGGATGTCATCGAATTCTACAAAGTAAACAAACCTACTAATTTCTAATCTCATCAAATGAAACAGTTAATGTATTATTGATTACCACAAAATTTTCTATCCATAATGTATGTTTGGTGACTAATGATGACAGACGCTCAGTTGGTAAGGAGTCTGTCCACTGCCCCACAGGTTGGCAGTGTGACTCCAGCTTCCTCAGATGAATGTTGCCATTGTGTTATTGAGCAAGACACATAACTCCCCTCACCCCCAGTGTCTATGTACCCTAGTGTATGAATGTGTGTGTGATTGGGTGAGTGGTTCTAAGATGTGCCTTGAAGGTGCAAAAGTGCAATATTATATAACATTTAATACTAATTATTTCACCAAAATGTTAGTGTAGTGTTTCAGTATAATATCCATAGAACTCTACGGCTACGTTCAAACTGCAGCGCTTCATGCTCAATATGGATTTTTTGTGTGAAATCTCATTATTTTGTTCACATTTTCAATTAAGTGCAACTTGTATGAAAGTGTCCCGCATGGACGCGAGCATTGAGCACCTGGACATTTTAAAGTTGCTGTCGTACCGGAGCCAGAACATGTACAGCTTATTTGTTTTAAGGAGGAGACTGAAAAAGAGAAGGACAAGGTTTTTGGCCATGGCGTTTTGGATGTTCAGACTAAAGTTGCATGTCAAAAGAATATCAGATTGGATATGTATCGATTTTAGGAGCACATATCCAAGTTCCTTGGTCGCATTTGAAAAAATCATATCTCTGTCATTCAGACTGTCATTAAAAGATAAGATACAGGTCATATAGGGGCGAAAAAAATGGATTTTGGTCACTTCAGGCTGCAGTCTGAATGTAGTCTAAGACAATAATGCAAACTGCTTCACTGTGCATAAAAACTGACAATAATTACTGCTATCTGCTATCGTACTCACAGATACACCAGATACAGATGCTAAGATTGATAGCGTAGCTAGCAATTACCACCGTAAATAAAGGCGAGCTGGTTTATTTCTGCAATAAGTCTCTGCTGCAAGTTAGAATTGCTTTTGAGTTTTTTTGAAGTCAGTTTCTCAGAAAATAACACCAAAGTCAAGGTGAAGTTCCAGATCAATTGCAGCGTTAGTCCAGTTTCACTCAGCTGTTATACACTACACGCGTCCATGATGGAAACGGACAGTTCATACAGTATGTCCTTGGAAAGTTTGCCAAAAAGAAAGTTACACAGTTGCTTTAACATTTGATGAAATTGTGTCTAACCTTGGCTGTGAAGTTGACCATCACCCACCCACTCACCCCTGTGCTCTGCAGAAGTCTGTTAGTTTAACGCCCAGTTCCTGATTTCAAACTATGACTCAGTTTGAACTTCTAGCTCCACCCGCTTACCCCTTTAAACTCCTGTGATATTGACAAAGAAACAGCTGCCTGGAATAGTGTCATGCAGTTTTTTTTTTCCATATACTGCTCCAATCTTTACCTACTATTTGCTTTTTTTGTCACTTTGTTTTCACTTTGTTTTGCATTCCAGGGCTGCACAATTCGTTGTTATTGAATCGTAATCGCAATTTGAGTTGGTGCAATTATCAGTTCACAAAAGCTGCAATTTTTTTTAGCTAATATGTTTGCTGCAAATAATAAAATAGCCTGTCTTTATTGAAACACCTTGTTGTACCTGTAGTTTAAAGTTCTACAAACATATTCTGAATTCTTGTTTCAGTTTCTCAAATGTTAATACTACTAGCGCTGTTTACAATATGCACAGAATCTACTTTTTGAACATATATCATTCATGATCAGTCATCCATGATCCACTGACACAGAGGCTGGAGGTATGATTCCAGATCCCACCACAGATGAATACTGCTGTTATGTCCTTGGGGAAGACACTTAACCATCCTCGCCCCCAGTGTCTGCGTACAATAGTGTATGAGTGTGTGTGAATGGGTGAGTGTATCCTTGATATAAAATGCCTAGAAGATGGAAAAGCGCCATATAAAAATGTGGCCATTTACCATCGTAGTGCAGCCCTATTTCAAACTTTTAGGAGCTATAATATGGTCAACAGAAGAATTGCAGCTTGAGAATCTGTGCTTCAAAAAAGTACACTGTGACCACCTCCTATACAAACTCTGCCAAATAACTCAACTCTAGTGTGCACTATATTTGTCACTACTGTCTCCATCTCTTCTGGGTGCCCTACAGCTCTCAGGACTGATCTTTTACTTTAGTGACAAATCGGTGATGCAACAGGACTGCCTGTGCGTCATCCTGCATTCTAATATTAGTCTGTATAGCCTGTACTTTTCTATAGACAAGCAATGAGACAAAAAACATAGTTTGCATTCAAATGTACACTACCAGTCAAAAGTTTGGACACTCTTTTTCATTTGTGTTTTCTCTTTATTTGCATGATTAATGATTAGTTACTCTATAGAATCTCACTGAAGGCATCAAAACTTAGCCAGGCTGGCACCACCTAGTGCCTCCACTCAATTTCTTTTCTCTCCAGTAACTAGTCAGGAATCAAAATACACTAAACGGTTCGCAAAAACCCGGGAAGGGCGAGTCTGGGCACCAGCCGTACATTCTGTGTTGCGATCGAATTCTAATGCTGCAAGGTCAGATGGTTGATGCCTGATGAATCAGGCTAATCAAAACTATGAATGACACATGGAATGTAGCAAATGAAAAAAAAAAAAAAAAAAAAAAGAAAAAGCCTCAAAACTTGTTTTCGATTTTTGATTTTTATAGTCACCCTTTAGTTTTACTCTGGTTTGCAGTCTTGGTGTTTCTTGACTCTGACAAGACACAGCTGTGAAATGAAAACTATTTCAAGAGACTACATCGAGAATCTCATTGCATGTGACATTATTATAATACATATTATACCTTTGCTATTGCATCACATGTTTTAGAACTTAAAATAAATACTATGTACTGAATCAAACATTATTTTCAAGCTTGGACCCTCCCCATGCTGAATCTGGTGTAAGGCTCCAACTACTGGCAGCAGAGGGAATTGCAATAGGTGAAAAAAGCTAATCCTAGATAATAATAAACATGCCCAACATGCTAATATACTGTATTTTCCGCACCATAGGACGCACTCATAAGCCTCCAACTCCATCAAAAAACACCCCACAATCCAGAGCGCCCTATACACGAATCCACTCGGGTGTCCCAGCACGACTTCAGTAAACTACAAAGCTGCACCACCCTCAGCACACACAAACACACATGGAGCAGACAGCGACCGCGCAGCGACAAACACCCACAGCCACACTCATCGCTCCATGCAGACGAGGAATGGAACAGAGGAACCAACCAAAAAAGCGAGTGCAATGTGCCACTTCTAGCCACAACTGAACAATTCCCAGAGTCACCGTGAACGAGCCAAACAAAGTCCGACTGACCCATCGAACTGTTGTGTTTCCTTTAATGAGCCTTATAGTCCGGTGCTGTTTTTATGTGAAAAAAGTTTGAAAATAGACCATTCAGCCCTATAGTGCAGAAAATACGGTAAGCATGCAGTTGTAGTGAACATGATTTAACAAAACTGTCCAGATATCTCAGTTCTACAATTTCTAAGTCACAGGTCTGGTAAAGCTAAAAGATTTCAATAGGCCAAGGATAGCCATAGAAATATAAGAATTAACAGTGTATACAATGCATGCAAACTGACAACAACCCCCATTTTCTTCTATCATACTACTCATACAGATGCTAATCTTGCAAAGCATAGCAATCACCGCCATAAATACAGGAAAGATATTTTACTTTGGCTGTATTTCTCTGCATCATTGCTTTTGAGTTTTCTTGTATTCTGTCTACCAGAAAGTAACACCGAAGTGGAGGTGAAGTTTCAGATCAATTGTAAAGTTATTCCAGGTGAGCTAAACAGATGGTATAGTACTTCATGAAAAAGCTGAAATGAAAATGGTGCGTTCACGATACAATGAAGACTCGTAGGAAATTGCCAAGAGAATAGTTCAGGAGGATTTTGGTTTGCGTGACCACACTCAAATGGTCTCTGACACTTTATGTAGGAACAGAATGGATTTTAAAGTAAAGTGAAAAAAGATAATAAGAATATTAGTGTTAGCACAGGACCACTTGTTCAGGTTGGATCTTTTGGGAGATTTTAAAAGGTGGAGGTGAACGTCTGGCAGTTTAATATCACTGTAACTTCCGCTGGTTATGTGCTCAATCTTGTATAGAAAGGAACGCTGTCCAATTCTGGTTTGCACTGCAGAAGGTAGATCATATTCACAAAAAATATACCTTTTTATTTGTCTGCAATGTTCCACAGTATGGTATTAAACTTTTCTTTATTTATGGAAACACGCAGGTCAAGTTTAATCAATAAAGACACCTGAATAACTGAATAAATGCAAGATATGTCCAGGCAAAACACATGGAAACAAGCCTCCCCCACCAAAAGTTACGTAGTGCAACTTTAACACAAGCATGCTACCTTGTCTTTGTACTTTTGGTCGTATTTTAAATTAAATACCACACTTTGCGAAGAGCACAGCACATAACTGTTTTGACAAAGAATAATGTCCTTGTTATTATTGTCCTTTCCAACAAATATAAAGTTTGTGCACTTAATTTAAACTGCCTTTTTCTTCTTGCTTTTTTCAGATTCAGGTTTTATTTTGTGATTTTGTAATGTTTTTTCTCCTCTCCTTGGCTTGAAGCAGGGGTCAGCAGACAGACGTAACATAAAAAGACCAATTTTATTTATAAAGCATTTAAAAAGCATTTACAGCAGGCCAAAGTATTGAATAGACAAACATTGAATAGACAAAGACAAGTTCGACGCAATTGGTTTTACCTTGAGATATTTTTACCAGATAAAAGACAAAATGAAACATGTATACAGAACAATATACAATCATTCAGGCTCCACACGCCAGCACGTTCAGTCAATATTGTTAATACGTTTTATAGATTGCTGTACAAACAAGTTTTTATACGTGTTACTCCTCCTCCCAGACTGCAGGAGCTCACACTGAATGATGAGCACATGAAAGGGATTTCAGATGGTCTTCAGAGTCTCACTACTGACTGTTCAGAGATGGTCTATGGGGCAGTCAGAGTAGACACACCCTCAAGTGTTACCAGCCCGTTTCACCAGTACAGCTCTGTGATTTATATTTGACACTCAGGTTTCCAAAGCAGCAGATTATTCCATACTGTAGCACAGACTCTATTCTCGCTCTACAGGTCAACATAATATTTTGACTGACCCCAAACACACTTGATCCTTTTGGCGGATTTTAGGATGGTTGGAATCCACGTTTATTGCTGCCACCAAATGGTTAGGATCTTAAGCCAAAGATGTAAATTTTGTCTTCTTATGTACTTTAACTTCTCGGGTTCTTTTAAAAGACAATACAGTAAAGTGTATTTACCTTGCTGACATGTTTCGGCTGCTACCTGCAAGCCATCTTCAGAACTGTCCCCGGTGTTGGTGGTGACGTGTCATATATCAGCTGTTGTTACTTCCTGTAGGCGTGGTCAGACCTGATGGACCTGGCAGGTCGCTCAGACTGACTAAGCCTCCCGTCGCCCGGTGTTCTCTGGAGGAGGGTGTCCCAGGTGTGTGAAAGGAGGAACGCTCCATCATCACAGTTAAAGGGCCCATCTCATGCAAAAAAAAAAAAAAAAAAATCAGATTGTATCTTTTGCACATATACAAGCACAGTTTGGGTTTTGGAACATCCATTACATAATAGTTATGAAATCTTACTGATTTCTTGGAGGCAGTCACAGACCAGGTACTATGAAAGGTCGACTATTGCTCATCCACCCGCCCGTCCTGAAAGCACAGGCTCCGCCCTCCAAATATGATG
Organism: Boleophthalmus pectinirostris; assembly: GCF_026225935.1. NCBI lineage: Eukaryota > Metazoa > Chordata > Actinopteri > Gobiiformes > Gobiidae > Boleophthalmus > Boleophthalmus pectinirostris. Next base: position 11,657,618 of record NW_026571175.1, read on the forward strand.
TAGGCTCTGAGTGAGCCGCCCTTCCTCCGCCCATCTCAGGGAGGGAGGGGGAGACAGGCGTGCACCTTGATAGCGGTACGAATAAACTTTTATTCATCATGGCGATACAGCGCATTCAGTCTTTTATGTGTTGGACACGGAATTGGACAAAGACTGAGAGGTGCACGAAGCGCAAACATTGAGTCGGCATCAACTGAACATTACTGATGGGTAAAGTATTAATACACGCTGGTAGATAAATGTATTATATTGTGTACACTGCAGTGTAGAACAATTAGCTTATGCTGTCGCTTTTGTTTAGATCAGGCATGTCCAAACTATGGCCCGGGGACCAAATGCGGCCCTCAGACAAATTTTTCTTGGCCCTCAGACTTCCAGGTGAATTGGCCCAAATGACCTTGCATCAATTAAAAAAAAATTTTTTACTGCTAGTTTTTTGAAAATCTACCTTTATAAAGCTCATATTTCATAATTAGTGTGTGGTTTTAAGGATCTTAGCATGAATAAAGGACTGATGACTCATTCTAACGTGTTAAACATGCACATATTTCAATTATTCCCTGTACTGAGCATCAGTCTACAGCCTCGATCGGCCCTCTGCTTCGTCTGTGTTTAGATATGTGGCCCTTGATGAAAAAAGTTTGGACACCCCTGGTTTAGATGTTCATGTGGGAATTGGCAGTCGATGTGGGGTGGAGGCGGGGAGGACGCAGTAGAGTGGGGTAGGGAGGTGGGTGTGAAGCGCTTTCTGCTACTTCAAACGTGTCATAGGTGTAGCTGGCTGCGTCATCGTTGTAGCAGGCTTTAGTTCGTTGTCACGTGAGAGGGTGGCAGAAATATGCTGCAAGTTGTTAAAAAAAAGCAGAATCAATCTAAAAACCTCCACGGCAACATATACAAGGCCCACCCATCACTCTTAGAAGGTAGAAAGCTCTGAAAAGTAGATTTTGATGAGATGGGCCCTTTAATGCTGTCCATGTCTCATTTCTCAGTTCCTCAGTGGCTTCCCTGATCCAGCGTTTGAACTTGTGGTTTTTCAATCCAATAACCCGAGCCCCGTCGCGTTAGGATCTTATTGCTATGATAAAATAAATAATACGGTATATATTGCTCCCCATAACAATTTCAGTGCCACATTAAACTGGTGTTTGTGTGAAAACTGCAAAAAATAAGATCTAGCCAAGTTAGAATGAGTTAAGAAAGTTTTATCTTTTCTTTTATTTACTTGATAAGTAAAATGATCTACCAGTGGAATACTTTTTTTGTACTTAAAATATGAAAATCTTGCTACAACAAATCTGTGCACTAAGATAAGAAACAAAATTGAATGTTGCTAAATGAAAAAAAAAACACACTTGTTGAACTGATAGATAATTTTACTTGTCATATTGAATCTACTCAAATAAAATACATATTCTTAATTTAAGTCATTTAAACTTACCCAGACATTGCTTTTTGGCGTGTATATGTGACAAATCCAAATAAATCACAAACTTTTATTCTGTTGTTTCTCGTTGAGTTTAAAAACTGTTAAACTTTATGTTGTGTTTCTGGACACTTTCTGACCCACGTCCCAACTATCTTGTGTTCATATTTTCCACAGGGCTCTCAGAAAGTGCTGGAAAATTGTCTGGGCATTAGTCAAGAAGACAAGTAATAGTGTTTAGATGATCTGAGGCTAGAGGCAGTCACCGGTCAGACTGCATCATCACTCAGCTCGAGAGGACTTTTGGAGTGTTTATACTCAGAACAGGCCACAAAGTTCACACTGTTTTTTAGCAATGACCGCAGACTCAAGATGGCTCTTTTTATCATCTTCACCAAGGTTATTTAGCGATTTATCTCCATGTGTCTACAGGAGTCTGAGAGCTTTATCTTTGGAAATTCAATTTTCCTCTGCCTTGACTGACTACTGCACGTGGGGGCAGCCTGTCAGGAGCACACCTTGAGCTGAGCTTCGACAGGAGAACCCAGCAATACATCTACATATCTTTTATTATGAAGGGGGAAATTTAAATAAAACATCCAGGCAGGGGGAGAACATGGAAAATTTTTACTGAAATTGGCTGTGAGATTAGAGTGGTTGCCATTGTTATAACTTTTTTCCATTTTTGTATATTAAATATGGAGCATGTTAATGCATTAATTTTGCATTAACTAACTAATTCATTATCTCCGACAATTATGTTAACACAGTTAACGCAATTTTTATTATTTATTTATTTTTATTGCAAAAGTCTGTTACTCACTGGCTTTAATTTTGAAAAAGTCCATTGTGAGCGTGCCTAGAATTGCTTACTGCTGCGGTGCTCACAGAAAACTGAGAAAAAGAAAGAGGGATAAACAAACATGGAGAAGGGTAAGGAACTTTCACATGGCCATTTTCATTTTAAAGTTCTTCAAGACAGCGTAGTCGACACAGCCAAAGTCATTTGTAAACACTGCAATGCTGAATAGTCTTATCACCGGAGTTTCACGAGTCTGAAATATCACCTAAATGCAACACACTCGGTTGATGCCGGCAAATCATTCAAGTGAAACAAGTGGAGCGAGACTTTCGGCCGACCACGTGAGATGCAACGTGTCAGAGCCGTCACTCCGCACACGCACATTTTATGCGCAGCGCGTAGGACACCAAGAGCTTGCAGGGGCAACCACCATGCAGTTGATCGCTCTTTGTCACAACTTTCCACCCCTGGTCTCACTTTTCTTCTGCGAGAAGCCAGTGCCAGTGATCGCATTCTTAATAATAATAATAATAATAATAATAATAATAATAATAATAATAATAATAATAATAATAATATCCTTGTATACCTTAGCAACTTGCTTTGTTCAGAAAAGTAAAAATAAATAAATAAATAAAAACAATTCTAGGAATTGACAAACTGCACTGCAAGTGTTTTCTGGTTACTGTTTTTGACTGAGAGTCTCGTTTGTATATCAGACAGGGAACATTAAAGCCCTGGCAGTGGCAATACTTTTCAGTTTTGTATTTGGTTTGATTAGATTTTTTTCAGTTGAAATTTACAGTGAATACTTTATTGTACTGCTGCTGATCACATGCACTTTACTATTGAATTGTCAAACTGCACTGAAATTGGTTCTTTTTTTGAGTAATATTCTCCAAAGGAAGAAGTATAAACATGGACTTTACTAACTAGTGCCCTGCTACTGCATAAAGAAATACTGTTTGCACAACAAAAGTATGGCACTTTCATTTACATTTCCAATAAAAGTGGGCTATACGCTACTTTTTAATTAATTAATTGGTTTTGCGTATAACATGTGATTAATTATGATTAATGCTATTCATATTTTTTATGTTTGCCCAGCCCTAGTTTTAACATAACATATTTAGGTCATCGTGTTACTTTTTAGTGGTTTTAAAATGCTATATTTGCTGAAAATAACATAGTTTCACTTTTCTTTTTCTTTTTTTACTCAAATATGCATGAATGACATCCAAACTCACTTCAGGTATGTTTTTTGATGATCATTCAGCATTCCTCTCAAATTCTTGTTACATCATACGTTTTAAGTGAGTTTAGACTGACATTGTTTACCAAACTATCCAAAGAATATCTCTAGTAAAAAAAAAAGCAATTGCAGAAAACTTGCTTATCACTTGTGCTTTGTTCTTGTTGCAGTATTTTCTTCAACTGGGACAACAACAGTGGCTGAAGTCAAAGCGCAGATTGGCAGCTTCTCTTACCACCATATATAATACATGAAAAGTCAATGAATAATTTAAAATGCTTTGAGTATCTTGAAAGGCTAACTAAATCTTAGGCATTATCTTTTATTAATTTCAAAGTTTCAGACCATTCTTACATTTTCTTTTCTTGGTACTAAATTATAACAAATGTAGATCTTTGCTTTATACATTATTTGTTTTTAAACTGCAGTATTGATCTAAAATGACTAAATAATAGAAACAGATCTATTGACTACACTGACCACAAGACATTTTTCTTTATCTGTGCATTTGACTGGAGGGTTTTACTCTGCTCTCTTCTCTTTTATTGTGATTATTTATATTTTCATGTATTTATTTTTCTGTACAGCACTTTAAATTACTTTGTGTTCATATTATGCTGTACAAATAAACTTGCCTTGACTTTTTGTTCAAAACAGAATAGCTGAGAGACTCCTGGCATTTCACTGTAACAGCATTACATTTTTATTTACTGGAATTCAGGACAATGAAGGATTATTAAAAAACACCCATGAATCAGTCAAAATAAAACTCAGACTAAGCTAGACAAAATTTACTGGTTCACAAGGGAAATTGTTTGGACACAGTAGCTCCCTCATCACAATATAATAGAATATAATAAGAAAGAGTAAAAACATAAATGGTAATAATAAATTAAAAATAAGTAGCAAAAATAGCAACAGACTAGTGTCAAATAAGGCATAATTACACAACTGTACTGTATGTACCGTAAATTCCTGACTATAAGCCGTTACTTTTTTCTCACACTTTGAACCATAAAACGTTGTGGCTAATATATAGATGGATTCTGTTTGGCACATGTCCATTCATATATACGGTTTATGGTTTGGCAACACAGTGGATACGCGCGGACTGAGTGCAAAAGGCGTCACTATCTGTGCTACACTAGCTAGCGATATTGTCAGCACACTCAAATAGTTTATCGTCGTGTGATATGATGTTAAATGAACATTAGTGAGGGGGATACGCCTTACCCGTATGCAAAAAAGACGAGAAGAAACAACTCAAACTTAAGTAGTCAGACATCCACTCATACCTGATTGATAGAACTAACCCCTAACCCCCGAGAGAGACTGCAAAAATCTTCTGAAATCCTACAAGACACTCACATGATACAGACAGGACTTGCAGGAGTCATGCGCCGAGGATGATGCTCGTTTGATTGTGTTTTGAACAGTTATTTTGCGCTTCATGCACACACCCTCCTCATGGACAATACATGAAGAAATGCAGATGATTACAGCTTTTAAGTTAACGGCAACTGATGTGGCTGTCGAAGAAGGAAACAGAGCTGCTGCACGTGAGCTCGGCATCAGTGAGTCAATGGTGAGATTTTGGCAACGGCAGCGTGACGAACTGACTGAATGCAAAAAGACAACAAAAGCTTTGATGCGATAAAAGCAGACGGCCCTTTAATAACATTCTTGAAGACGTGGATACCTGCGGCTTATATTCAGGTATATTCAGTTTCGGACTATAAGTCACTCCGGAGTATACGTCGCACCAGCCAAAAAATGCACAATGAAGAAGAAAATAACATACATAAGTCGCACCGGACTATAAGTCACACTTTTTGGGGAAATGTATTTTATAAAATCAGAGACCAATGTAATGCAAGTTATAGTAAAAACAACAGAATAGAGAGCAACAGGCTGAATAGGCGTTAATATGTTAATGTAACATATTAACAGTTATTCAGATAATTATAGCATAAACAACATAACATAAGTTTACCAAACTCACAATCTCACTCCAAATCACTAAATCCATTGAATTCTTCATTCTTTGTGTCACTTCTGCGCGACCTCTGGAGATAAACCATAGATTCATGATGTAAACGGAGCACCACTTTCTCTTCTGTGTAGCTGTCGTCAGACTCAGCATCAGTTCCAGTTAGAATTATTCTGGCCTTTCTGAATCCCAACAGGATGGTTTTGGTGGTCATTGAAGTTCAGGTTTTGTCGATTCATCCAGTGACTTCCAGAAAAGTTACATAGGGCACCTGCCCGGTTGCCGTGAAGCTGTGTTCTCCATCTCTGCTTTCCGCCAGTCCCTCACAAGTTTCTTGCTCACTCTTTCTTTCTGCTGCTCGATTACCATTTTCAGCTGTATATTTCACTATTTGCAGCAAGACAGCGGCTTTTTCTACAGGAGACATGTGCAGCAGAGAGCAAAGTGACAGTGTTATAGGAGTAATAGTAGTAATAGATACTGACACACAAACATAGAGCACCCTCTCATGGCTGTCAGTCTGAAAATTTTAATAATAATATAAGTCGCACCGGAGTATAAGTCCCAGGACCACCTAAACCATGAAAAAAAAGTGTGACTTATAGTCCGAAAAATGCGGTATGTGCAATTTAAAAATTTTGTTAAAATTGTATTAATGCAGCTTATATTCAGGTGTGCTCAATAGTCCAGAAAGTACGGTACAAGTAAAAATTAAAGTATAGAAATATAGTAATACAAAATATAGCTGGGCTATATATATGATGTGTGTTGGGAGAAACAGTGTAAAGATGAGGTTACATTGTTATAGCATGGTAAAAATCTCATGAAATTTTAGTTTATATAATACATAATATTTAACCTACAGGACTAGAATCAATACTTGTACAATACAACATTTAGCTGCATTTCCAAGCTCATGTCCAAACTCTAAATCAGCCTTATTGATCCTTTACTTTTCCACTCTACTTGTCTAAAGCGTGTTTTTGCAGTGCCTGGTCAGCCGTGCAGTTGGCCTGAGGGGTCCGCCGGCTCTGCTCCTTCACACATCTCCCCCTCATCAACAGAATGACACAGTCGCTCTCAGCATCACTGTAACTCCACCAAAGCCACCATTTCGTTCTGCTGCTTGAACTTGAAGCACTGATGAGACTGGAGACAACAGGTCACACGACTGAGTGACTGAGTGAAGTTCTGCTGGTTATAATGTTAAATAAGGTCAAATTAAGGGACATATACTAATGAAAACATGCTCTTGAGTACTAAGACGGGTAGAGTGAGTGTACGGATGGATCTTTTAAGTGTAAAAATGAGGTGCTTCTCCAGGACAAGCGACTATCATTAAAATACAAGATCAGCCTCTTACTGTCATAGCACAAAAATGTATGTCACATGGGGCTTGAATAAAATATCTGAGCACTTTGTTTTTAAAAATGAAAGTCTTTTATTATTACAAATGGGACGTCCATGTGAGGCTGATTTCTGTATTTTAATGACGCTCTCGAGTACCTTTTTTGACAGTAGACACCATGTTCAATACGCTACCTATACTACTACTGGGAACTAGGTTAGAGCAACTTTTACCTGTAATGTGACAATTATGGAAAATTCAAAATGAGATGAACTGGACTTAGTAAACAGGATTCATTAAACAAGCAAGAACGGAGAAAAAAAAACTCCAGGGATGTTTTGGATGAGAGAAAAATGTTGAACTTCAGACGTACATTCAGTCATTCAGACAGATTTCATTCAATTTCATGATACTGTTGTGGGGCAGACAGAAAGTTACTTCTGAATGGGAGCCGAAAACCTTTTCATTTTAAGTGTCCAGTGTCCAGGCACCTATGTACACCTTCATTGGGCATGACTTCATTAGATGCTCTTCTAGTCCTGGTTTGGTCATGATACAGCCCAGGTTTATTTCTCGGTTTAGAGCCAGTTTAACTCCAATTTTGATGTGGGATTGTATTTGAGAAATTCTATTATTATTCCATTATGTGTGTGGATACAGCCTTAATGTTTAATGTTAGATTTTTAACAATTAACCATACTGCTAATTAGCCAGCATAATACTGTTAATTCTTGTAACTGCTTTTTTTGAGACAATGCTTTCATAATTTTTTGATTTCACACATTTTTAACAAACAAATCCTGTATGTTTAGGCTGAAACTGAAAAAAAAAAAAAAAAAACACTGTTCCACCTTGTGATGTCATGTGGTAATACAGGAAGTGCTCCATTGTGTTTTGAAACTCCATACACCTTCACTAGAATCATATGGATAATTTCAGTTGTGGAATTACCAATCCCTACAGAACTAAAGGTAAAAAAGTTACAACAACAAACTAATTAACTAATTATAATAGAAAAAAACAAAGGTAAACAATATTATAACAGGCCCTTATGATGCTATTTTCTGATCTATGTTATAATGTCATTTCCTTATCAAAAACATACCTGGAGATGTGATGTTTCATTCACAAATCCTGCGTAATTATCAAACAGAAAACACTCTGTTCCACCTCACGATGTCATGTAGTAATACAGGAAGTGCTCCACTGTGTTTTGAAACTCCATACACCTTCACTAAAATCATTTGGATAATTTTCTGGCCTGGAATTGCCAATCCCTACAGAACTAAATGTAAAAAGTTACGTGAAAACCACTGCTTCATGACGTCACAAGGTGGAACAGGTCATTTTGAGCTTTGGACATGCAGACAGTCTAAATGAATGAAACAAATACTCCAGGTATGTTTTGAAGAGGTAACTATAAGTATATTCTAACATGACTTAAAGCTCACAAGAGTCAGTTTTGAATTCATATGACATTGGGCGTCTTTGCTTAGTAGTAACCACAACTGACCAGGGGTTAGACTTTAATTCTGTGCTGCCTCCTACCATCGCCTAACACACCCCCACCAACTCATTCAAAACATTTGATTTGGAGTACCTTACCCAAGGACACGACAACAGCACATAATGTCAGCAGCAGGGATCAAACCATCTAGTTACTGGCCTTCAGCTAAGCCTCAGTCCCTCGCTCTTCCACTTGATAGCCGCTCTAACTCCAGTCTCCTGCATGCGATCTGTTCTCTAAGCTGCTAACAGGGCTTATCTTCCCAACGTCATGATGTGCAAGAGATAACAGGAAGAAAATACGGAAAGTGGTGCTATTGTGAGTGTGTATGGCTTACTTTGATAAGGGAACTTAAAGAAGACATATTATGCTTTTCGTGGTTCTCTGTAATAAACTAGAACATACACTAAAAATGAGTTACCTTTTGTTCATCGTAAACAGCAGTATTAGTCTGAATAGTTTAGCCATAGAAACATAACATGATTACATTTTTGTGTGACCTGGAGTCTAAATCAGAAAGTGGGCGTGTGGGATATGAGGGGATTTTACATAATATGTCCCTTTTAATAATTTAGTCAAATAAAGTCAGGTTTCCAGTGACCATTCTTACTGTATGCTGAGTTGTAGTGGAATTGGACTATTTAATGGACCAATTTATACAGTGTGCTACTAATAGAAATGGTCTGTGTGGATACCACTGATGGATTTTTCTCATGTGAAATCAATGGAGCTGTCCATGGTGCTGAAAACTCAAACTGGGATCTTTTTCTGTTTTTGTCTTTTTCTGTTATAACATTTCACATTAAAGGTGCCATTCCTGATTTTGAACTATAAATGAAGTTTTAAGTTTGGTCTGTTAGTCCCACCCACTTTGTCACTTAAATAAAATCGACTTTAATACATTTTTAACCAGGAGCGTTCCAAATCATAAGCTTTTCAAGGTTATATTTTGTTTGCTTCATGCGTGTTTGAGAAATCCTCTATTGTCCTGCATTTGAGTCTCACATTCCTGTTTTCAGCTACCCCATGTCCCCACCCACTTCTCTGTAGTTGTGATTATTTGAAAACTTGAGTTATAAAAATTTATGATAATCCCCTACTTGCTACGATTAAGACTCCACGTAACACTGTATCAGAAACGATCTGCATCCACATACACATCATTTCTGTGTCCACAATCCTCCCTTATCCACACAGCTTTGAGCATATTTGTTTACGTTTTACAGAAACGTAAAACCACATGGCTACTTTGCATAAACTGAGCGCTCAAAAAACAGCTCACTATTGTGCGCTGATGCAGTTCAGCTTCTGTCAGACTAAAGGACACGACTCAGTGGAATTATATGTGTTCTTTCTGTGACAGAGAGGTGTTCTGTTAATGGTGAGTCTGTTTTGTGCTTCTATCGCATTGGAGATAGTTCATGTTAAACTTTTCTGAGATTATACGTCTGCAGGACATACGCATAGATCGTATATATGAATATATTCTAGATTCTTAGCGTTTTGGCGCTGAATTAGCTACTTCGTGGTGCATAGACCTACATCAGCGTATCAGCATTTTCAGGCGTCCACATGGTGCCAGATCAGATCCGTACTCAGATGAATTCATGGGAGTTGGCGGCACCAGATCGTTCCGTCTCTGGAGGCATTTTCAATCGGATTAGTTTGGACATACACTGCATCCACAACAAAAACAATTCAAATACATACTAGTGTGGACGGGGCCAAAATGTCACTATGAAGAAACAGGGCCTATGAGTTCTGCAGTGGACCAGTTTCTAATATTAAACCATTTTAGATTTTTATTCATTCATTTATTTATTTATTTTTTAGATCACTATTGTGCTAAAAATCGAGCTACCTAATCTACTTGTTTGTAGATTCATCACAAATACCCAGACAAAAGCATAATATTGCTCCAAACAACTGTGTGACAGGCACAGGCAGCTGCTTCCAAATGCTTCTCATAAAAAATGCCTAGTTCATTCTCTCACTCTAACATCATAAACAATAAACTGTGAGATTGTCAAAACCAGTTGTTTCTAAATTATTCTCATCAGCTTCACTCCTGATTGGACAATAAATCTGGTCCCTGGCAGTTGCTTTTTCGTAGTTATCACTCAACAAAAAGTTTTATATTACACAGCTTTAAGCCATGTTAGAATGTTGTTACCTCATAAAAAACAACCCTGGAGTTGTGTTTTGTTTCATTCACACATATTTGAGTAGCTCTTTATTCTTTATTATTAGTCTGTCTACATCTCCAAAGATCAGAATGCTCTATCCCACCATGTAATGTTGTGAAGCGACCTTTTAATGGTCATATTTTTTTATACAGCGCTTTTCCACCTTCAAGGCATTCAAAGCACTTTACATCAAGGAACCACTCACTCATTCACACACATACTCACCAGTGTACGCAGACAGTGGGGGCACGTTAGGTTAAGTGTCTTTCCCAAGGACACAACGGTAGTATACATGTGTGGGAACTTGAATCGCTGAGCCAACCTGCGGGTCAGAAAATCAGACCGCTCAACCAAATATGTTGAGATCGGTATTCGAACTGCAAGAAGAGAGAGAACTCAGCCTAAATATGTGTGATTTGATTGTTAAGTATGTGAATGAAACAAAACACAACTCCAGATATGTAACTGATAAGGAAACATTATAATAAAGATCAGAGAATAGTGTAATATGGCCCTTTTAACGTTTGAAATCGTCTTTGTTAATAGTATGTTACAACAGCGGCTACAATCTTCTAGCATTTTATTTTGTCTCCGCTGAGCACAAACATGGCAAGTTGCAGACCACTGGACCAAGACGTTCTGCAGCTGCTGCCAATCAAAATATGCCTGGAACAGAGAGCATCTCAAGGCTACTGCCAACACAACAACATGCGGTACAACTGGAAGGCTGGGTTATTATTCGGAGCATTTTTGAAGTTCTGCTAGTAATGTTGACACTGCTAAGTATTGTGATTAGGGAGTTGAGATATGTTAACTTGGTGAATACCTGGAAAATTCATAATTAGTATGGTAGTTCAGTGTAATAAGAAGTCTGATAATTGGTCATGGAAAATCATCTGGACTCCCAGAAGAACTTACACAGGTTTTGTGTTGTGCGTTGGAACTACACTAATGGGCTCCTTAGGAACAAAGTGAAAGAGTCAAACTGTCTGGTGCTTCATTTTCATGTGAATTTTGGTAACTGTAATGAGGTAAAAACAGTAAGAGAATTGTAAGAAGTCTGATAATTGGTCATAATCATCTGAAACTTTACACATTAAAGGTAGAAAAGAGGTGGGAAAGAAGTTCAAGTAAGAGAATTGTAATTTAAAATAATTCAATAAATAATCAATAATCTAGTATTTTCAAAGGATAGAAAGTGGAAAAAAAAAAGAAATCATATCAGAAGGAGCGGTGGAAATTACGGTACTTAAGTTGAAATAAAAATATACTGTCTGAAAACTACTATGTCTGAACATCTACCTTACCTTAACCTCAAAGAACCTGTTCCTGAGTTTTAACATGGATTTGAGCAAAATTAGTCTTGCCCCAGTACAGATGTATTGTTTTAGTAGCTGTTGAGGCCAAAAGAGGTCAGTTGCATGCTTGCAGGCATTGTATTGTTCCATAATCAGAAAGTGCACATTAGTATGCTAGTTGCTGTTAGTTTCACTGTCACAGCAAACCTCTGCCCTGGTCTTAAAGTTCTGAAAAGTGCTTATAAACTCACCACCGTGAATTATTCAAAGTTATTCCTCACTCGCCTCACTTACTTTAGAATAGAATAAGCTAAGTGAGGAATAACTTTGGACCACTGTTTAAAATGCTAGTTTAATAGTTCTCTTTTTAACATTTTAAGACACATTAGGTCACGTGTGTTTGAAGTATAAGAATAATTCAAATAAATCCCATCAGATGTAGTATTCTAAACAGAGACAGAAGCAGTGTATCCGGGCTTGCAGAGCGCAGTGTCAGTGCAGAGTGTCACCTGGTTCTCATTAGCTGTGCTGTGCACATGTGCTCAGTGCTCCTCATGCATCCATATTCATCAGAGGCTCTCCACCATCTCTTCAGCATCTGCTCATTTAGTTTGGGCTCAGGCAACTTCAGAATTCTGCATCAAAAAGACTAGTGTTAGTGAAAGAATATTTTGGGCTCTATTTAAGCATTTGTGTCAGAGGCAGGAGATGTACTAAAAGAGGGAGCAGTTGAGATTTGTCTTTCACAAAGACAGAAAGCACAGCAGTTTTTCACCCTGTGATTATGCAAAATGGAGCATTTAAGCAATGTGCAGAATTTGATATGGAGATAAGGGCAGCAGTTAACGTTTATTTTAGTAGTGAACTAGTCAGTGATTCACTGTAATGTAAAGTTTGATTTTCAAAACACCAAATATAGGTTGAAATATGGTGACTCAAGCCTTTTATCTGTATGAATGTGCAGTGTATTATAGATGAAAATTCAATATTGCTCTTCTTTTTTGTCATTTGGATTTCTTAAAGAGGGGGTATTATACTAAATTGATTTCTGAATGTTCTATCCTGTTATAATGCCATTCCTTCATCAAAACCATGTCTAAAAAGGTTTTAAATGCAAGATTCTGTCCATTGTTCAGCCCACAAGCCTACACAAGCCATGCTCCCACACGACAATTCTCCATAAATATACAAAAGCATGATTCAAAACTGACTACACAACAACTTGACAAACCTGATCCCATGTGCAGTAGTTTCATTAGTGGGTTGTTGCGATAGTGTTCTGAAGGGGGATTGACGAGACTCAAAGTGTCAAAAACAAAAGTGAAACAAAACTGAATATAGCATTTTCAAATCAATTAAAGGTAACAAGGTGATCTAAATGTGTTTATGTGCTAGTAAATAATAACTATAAAAGTAAAATAACGCATCTGTAACGCAGCTGTCTAAAATATCTTTTCATATGTGTTTCTGGGTGTGTATAGTCCAATGATTATTAAAATGATCACAAACTCTTCAATACCAGTATCACAAGAGGACATGACGTGTTCATTTTAAAGTCAGTCATTTGAGTTTTACATCTACTTCTCAATCTGCTCAATGTCAGACAATTGATTTACATGCTGTGGTACATATTTCAATCTCTCCCAAGTCTATGTCTGTGCTCACCGGCTCTTGTACAGTAGGCGGTAGAGGCTGAGTCATAATACAGTGAGCTGGGACAGGTCAGGATTCAAATGCTAAATCACTACAGATGCAACTTGTTTCCTGTGGCAACCCAACACAAAGTGGCTTTATCAAAATAATATAAAAGTAAATGTTTATTTCCATGAATTAGTACAATATAGAGAATGTGCTTTACATTGCAGCAGCATCACCTCCTCAGAGACAAACATGTGCCCAAGTTATGAGTCAGGTCTGTGGAGAGGCAAGCAGTGAACATCCACGATTTACTGTTATATTTGAATCTTTTTATCAGCTCAAATATTTCGCCATTGAGCTTTAAGGATCCTATATTACACAAAATTTCTAGACCATGTTATAATGTTGTTACCTCCTCAAAAACATACCTGGAGCTGTGTTTTGTTTCCTTCGTGCATTTGAGTAATCTTTTATCGGTGTACATCTCCAAAGCTCAAAATGCTCTATTCCACCTTATGATGTTATGAAGCTGTAATTTTCAAATTAACCTAAATTATCTAAAGTATAATGCAACCAAGAGTATGGTCATGATCTGTAGGACCAAAGAAGATAAGCACATGAGATTTCCTCACTTTTGCCTGTCAAATGTTGTGTTGTCTGTTACAACAAAAATTTAATATCTCTGGCATATCATCACTGCGGACATGACAGATGATGATGATATGTACAGACAGTGTAGGATGCTCTATGCACAGGCAAATATTCTTATGTGTAAGTTTGGTTCTTGTACAAATGATGTAAAGTTGGTATTGTTTAAATCATATTGTACATTGTTGTATACAACTCACCTCTGGACTAATTATAAAAAAGCCAGTTTGCAAAGACTGCAGGTGGCTTACAATGACACTTTTACGGGTGCTTTTGAGGAGGCCACTATGGATGAGTGCGACTGAAATGTTTGTTACTGCTCGAGTGAACACTTTGCAAGCTGCACTAAGAATTTTAATGTACAGTTTAATCTGCAGACTGAACACATCAGACAATGAAATAACTCACAAATCTGAGATTCGGTGCAATAAGGTATCAGTCCAACATGTGGAGACACTGGTATGGCTGTCTTTTAAAAACATTCATGTTTATTGTTTTGTATTGTCACTGTCCTTGTCTGTTTTTTAAATGGACCATGAGTCCGGAATAAAGATGATGATGATGATGATGATGATGATGATGATGATGATAACCGCTATCTTGACTTTTTGTTCAGAAGAGATTGCCAATTCCAGGGCTGAAATCATCCAAATGATTCTAGTGAAGGTGTATGGAGTTCAAAAACACAGTGGAGAACTTTTGTGTCATCATCACAAGTTGGAAAAGAAAAGGGTTTGTGTTAAACATGTGTGAATGAAACAAAAGGAAACAACGTTATATCATAGATCATAAAATAACAGGTAATACAGACCTTTTAATTCCTTGATTGTGTTCCAATTGAGGATGTAACACTCATACAGTACACGTTACTACGTTACCGTGACTAATGTGAACACCAAACTATTACAGCAAAAAAAGTCGCTTCTATTTCTCAGCCCATCCCCAGTGACCACATGACAAAGTGTGTCCTTGCACATGTACCAGAGTCCTCCCACCTTGTAATCTTCTGCTAAGGCTATTTCTCCTCTTTCCTATTATGAGCCTGTCTAGCTCCCCATCCCCGCTCTCAGTATTTCACACATTCTTATTGTCTCCTGTGTTCTCCCTCCCGATCGGGCTGCAGACCTCCACCAAGATGACCCTAACAGTTGAAAATTACGGGGTTTTTTTCTTCGCTTTAGTCAAATTTCTATTAAAACAGATTTTTAAAAGTCCTGTATTACACAAAATTGACTCTCGTGAGCTTTAAGTCATGTTATAAAACTGTTACCTCATCAAAACATGTCTGGAGTTATATTTTGTTTCATTCACACATGTTTGAGTAATCCTTTATTATTCAGTCTACATCTCCAAACTTCAAAATGCTCTGTTCCACCTTGTGATGTCTTGTTGTATAGAGATTGGCAAATCCAGGACGGAAATAATCCAAATGATTCTAGTGAAGGTCTATTGGAGGTTAAAAACACATTGGAGCACATCCTCTGCATTACCACATGATATCACAAGGTGATTTCAATTGAGAGAATTCAGCCAAAATATGCAGGGTTGTGTGTTTAGAATGTGTGAAAGAAACAAAGCATAACTCTAGGTATGTTTTTGATGAGGAACCTATCAAAAAGCACTATAACAAAGCACGGGGGGGGGGGGTCATTTGAGTGGAGGTCTGGGGCCAAATCACTCTCATATTGTTAGTATTTTTTATGAGCATACAATACCAAATATGATAGCTGAGTTAGAAAGCTGTAAAGTTTTATAGGAGAGGATAGAAATGACAGCAGCAGCTGCCAAGTGGCCAAGACCAATTGTGTAAAAAGTATTATGAGGGAGATTACAGCTGTCTCACCTTTTAAGATTTGGCATGTCAGACTTTGAGTGCCTCCGTAAAGGATTGTGGAAAGTTATCGATTAGATTTGCCTGTGGAGGTTTGCATCAAGGTCTCGACAAGAAAGGCACTGTGGACAAAGTGTAATACACTGTGGCTACAAAGTCCGTTTTATTGAAGTCTTCTGCCATTTTAAGATGTGACACCTAGTTCAGTGACATTTTTTGACGGTGATACCGGTGAGTTTTTTTCTGATACGATACTAAACATTACTATGTAATATTTTGTATATTTGTAATATTGTTCTTATAATGATATTAATGACTTCTGTATTAAAAGTCTACTGAAACTAGTCTACTATGAATTTTGAACTGATCTAAAAATGAAATATCAATCATATGGTATTAGATTTATATAACACCTTTCAAAACACCCAAATTACTACATTGCATTATTTAGTAACTCCATATACTGATGGTAAGATACAATTGTAGCCACAGCTGCCCTGAGAAAGAAAGGAAGAAAGAAGGGACGGTTTGCCAGTTTGCGCCATTGGTCCTCATGATCACCGCCAACGCTAATGCACACTCCAGTGTGATTGTGGGTGATGCGTCTAGCCTAAGAACACAGCTAGACTGAGGCAGGCATGGCCACAACAAGATATGTGCAGAAAAAGCTAAATAAAGTAAAATTAAATGTATCAATGTATTTCAGTGAGAATCAATACTTTTCCATATCTCAGTCAGTATTGTAATATCAACATTTGGTATTGTTTTGCCCATGACAAATTTTTTCAATGATTATTATTTCCAACTCATATGACAGTGATGGTTTTCTGCAAGCAAAAGTGCTATGATGATAAAACAAAACAAAAAATAAGATATGAGATGGAATTATCTGGCTGTGTTTGTGAGCCCTCTTATTTACAGCAAAAAGGACATAAAATATAAGAAATGTGTGTGTGGAAACTGAAATGCTGATTGTAAAGAAACAAGAAGCTGTTGTAATGTGATAGTAAATTTCAGTGTTTATGTTCTCGGCTATTTGTTTGTTTAAGAGCCAATTTGACAGCGCTGGTCTGGCACAGCTCTGCTGCTCTGATTAGGTGTTGTAAAATTGATTACAGGCAACAATATATTGTAAATGTCCAACATGCTGGTTTTAGGGCACAACAAATAGTTAGAGAATAACACCGACACCCAGACACGGGGAGTGTCATGACGAATAACACTTGTGAGAAGCTAAATATCCACCCACCATAAAGCTAACATCTGTATTAAATTAGCCTTGTTGTATTCTCACATATCACCACTAGATGCTACCTACGTTCCTTCTGTCTGATAGTATACCAGCTTTGACCAAACAGAAGAAGGCAGAGAGCTGGTTAAATGCACTTAGGAAGTTCTGTTCCTTATCACTGACCCGGACGTGCATCATCATCATCAGCCATGACAAGGACCATCTGAATTGATCAGTGAAGTTAAGAAGGAGAAAGGAAAGGAACAATAATGCTTCCTTTCATAGCTCCTTTAGCATAGGAAGCTTGGGAGGTTTTTAACCCGTGGTAAGGAGCTGAGGCATCCCACAATCCACTGTGCAGATCAAACCGAAAGTTTATAAATACTCATTTACAAGTTATACACTGCAGCAAAATATTAAGACCAATCTCCTGCATAAATAAACTCAACTCAACATATATAACATTACTACAGAGCCACATCAACCCGTTCGATATTACAATGTGTTTAATGCAGTTTTGTGCATATTTGTTTTTGTTTTACAAAAACAAAACTTAAAACCATGGTTCCTTGTACCCTGATGTGGTCAACTTCTGTCAGACTGAAGGACAGGACTCATATGTGGAATACGTGTGTTCTTTCTGTGACAGAGGGATGTGCTGCTGATGGTAAGTCTGTTCTGTGTGTATATCACATTGGAGGTGTTTCAAGTTAAACTTTTCTGTGATAATACGTGTGTTGATCATACGTGTGCAGGTTTAGCGCAGTTCTTTATTCAACAGCAGTTTTTTCACTCATGTACAGTCACTTTATTTATGTCAGCTACCATTGTGATGAATACATTGACTGTAAAGAGCCAAAAGCAGAGATAGCTCCTTCCTCCACCTTGGTCCTTAGTCAACCTCATGACGTAGCTTTTCGAGATTGGCTGAAATGAATTTCGATGTTTAGCTCATGACTGGGTGAGTTCCTCGACCCACACTAGTCACATACTAATCACACCCTGCAGGTATGTGCTCTGGATCTGGAGGAGGCTGCACTGCCCACTGTACCTGACAGGTTGCCCCAGCGGCATTCAAGATAGTATCAAGTTGTATAACCCCAATAGGGATCTCTGTGATATGATGTGTCCTAAGTATATGACAGCTAATGGCATCCAAGGTTCTGTTGTGATGGTATTGCAGTTTTAAGAAACTCATGATATAGCCATTTACTTTACTGTGCCTTGCTGCAAATGTTAGACAGTGACACTTTGGAATAAAAAAATACCCACATTTTATGTCTTCATTAATTTATTTAAGAGGAGGCAGTGCATATTGATTCAAGCCGATACATACTAGAAACCACTATTTTACATATAGGTTTATAGATTTGAACACTAAATTGTTCCTGCTATCTAAAAATATATTACTTTATATTTTGTTTTATGTCACCATAAAGATGCCTGAATTCACAGTTGTATTAAAGTCATATTGAAATGTGCTCGTAAAATAGTGGGGGGAAAAAAGTATGATGCATTGGGATAGTGAAAAAGCCACAGTCACTACTCTCTTCAATCTTTGCTCAATCTGTTTAGTATTGAACCTCTGCTTATGTCCTATGTCATGTTATTAGACACTTGTCAACACAACAAACTATGACAGAAAGCAATATAGCATGCCTCCACCACCTTTATGTGAGCAATAAACAATCTATTTTTGACACCTATTCCATTTCTGAAGCAGGAAATGTCGGTTTGATTTTCTAACATGGGGAAGCCATATTGCATGTTTTATATGGGTTTTGTTTGTGGATCACTGAATGTGACAAATGTTTTTCCTCGTGGTGATCAATAACATGCTTGGATTTGTTATGCCTTCAGCAGCTAAAACACCTCTAGGCTTCCATTGGAAAAAGGGTTTTAGAACTTTAATTAATGACCATTGAGCCAGACATTATTTTATAGCTTCGGCATTCGCCATACTGGAATCTGGTGTGAGGCTCCATCTACTGGCAGCAGAGGGAATTGCCATGGATAAATAAAAAATCTTTGCCCATAAGGAGCATAACCTTAACCTGATTCATCAGCCAGTTTCACTTTGTGGAAACCGTCTGACCTCACAGCATTAGGATTCATTTGCTGGATGGTAGGTGGATACTTTTTAATTTATTATTTTGGTTGTGACGTATGCAGTGCGCCGCTAACTGGGCTAACTGGTATATTAAGCATTTCTTAAATCTCATAGGAAAAGGGGAATAATGTCTTTCACCTTGATAAAATTCACCAAGCATTCTTTTTGTTCTAGCTTTAAATCCTCGATCTCAGGAATTGTTGCCGACACAAAATGTATGGCTCTTCGCTGATTGGCTGGTGCCCGAACCAGCACATCTGTGGATCTTGCAAATCGTCTAGTGTATTCTGATTCCTGACCTAGTGGCTGGAGAGAAATGAAATTGAGTGGAGGCACTAGGTGGCGCCAGCCTGGCTAGAATGACCTGACATGTTACGATAAGCATGCTGTAGAAATGGATGCACGTGTCAACCTGTGATGTAACAATCCTGGGAAAATTCAAACTATTTGCTATTATTTACAATACCAGGAGTTTAGAGTGGAACCAAACACTAAGAACTTGTTTTTTCCTTTTTATTGTTGCTTATCAATAGCCAAATACTATTTTTCAAAACCCCATGCTCGAGCACAAAACCACTTACAAACCAACAGCTGAACAAATAAATCAAACTGATTCACCATAAAGCACCACTGTCCCCAGTCCCTTTCAAGAGTTCCCTAAGTTTAGAGGCACTTAAAGCAGTAACAGACAGTTTGTATTAAAGCTGTACTCAGGACCCTGTATTATCACTTCAGTCTGCCTATAGAGGATCCCAATGTCCAACAGCCCCCAGAGTTGAAACTATATTACGCATTCACAGAGTTGTTATGGCGAACTTTGAAAAAATGAAAGTAAAATAAAGGCATGCATAAAAAATAAAGTGGGCAATAAAAATAGACTGTCGCTCTATATAAATATAAAATTGTACAGAATGGACAAACAATAGTGTAAAAGTAACTAGTAACAAAATTGTTGAAGTGAGTTGGTAAAATTGTGCACAAAACAATTTAGAAGTTTCTAATCCACTTTTTGTAATAGCATGGACCATGTTCACGGCAAGTTTGGCGACAGATGCATACTTGTGTTGAGTGACCCTAGAATCTTTTACAAATTGACCATTGGAATGACTAATTAGCACTGCATTTGCTCAAGTATTAGCTGCACGACTGTAAGAATCAACATTGTTGTCACTATTTTAATAAGCAAATTAAAATAAAAAAAATCAAATGAGAGGATAATTAGGTTTCATAACAGACAGGGAGGACAGTGTGAACATAAATAGCCTACAAATGACCTACAATTATATAACTTTGAGTGGTGTAAATCATGTGATAACTGATGATTGAGCTCCATAGGGGGCCTGTTTGAACTGCATGTCACAAATGCTGCAGTCAATCTGGATTAAAGTCCTCTAATCTTGGATAATGTGTCCTTGGAAAACACTAAATCCTGGCACTGAAGATCATTAATGAGTAATTTTGGTATTGAGAAGATCAAAAGCACCCTTTTGGATGAAACGTTTAAAAATAACTCTATTAGGTTGCCTGGCAAGTCCACCATGATCTCCCTCCTAATTTTTTATACTGAGGTATATCAGTCTGGTTACCACGTCCCCCGTCATGCTTCGAGCCAGGCTCAAACATGTTTGTGCAATTGGATTTGTTTTTCATTTTTTCTTAGTGGTGCATGTGAAATGAAGGAGCTCATTGGTCACAGGCCCAGGTGCAGACCAAACTGAAAGGGTTACAAACATAATATGCTTCCATTAAGTGGCATTATTTTAGGTGCGTGAAATGGAGGCTCAAACACTGTTGCAATGCTCCCTTTTGCTTCCCTGTAGAGCCAGGCCTGATTGGTCACCTAGAGTGTAGTGATTCCCTCATATATTCTGCAGAAATTGCAGAAACTTTTATCAGTCCCCTGTGATAAAAGTATTTTTCCTTTATTTTTCCACATAAACAGCCATATTTGTCTTCATACAGAATACAGAATGTTTCACAGCATAACATTTAACTTGTCTAGCTCCATGTGTAAAGCATGTTTCATTGTTCATTGTTTTTTCAAGCAATAAAAACACCTACATGAATGTTGCCCAAAATGTTTGCCCAGAAAAGCATGACATGGAAACCAGTAGGTGACATATACACCATCCAGAAACGTTACATGAATATCATTGACCAATGGTTGGCTAAACACGAGGATAGGCAATTAAATCCCTGTTACATTATCATTGTGTCTTTGAGCAAGACACTTCGCTATACTCTCTAAGCATTTTGTTTAGATCAGTTGTCATTTCTATTGGCTGGATGGACTTGCAGCAGAAAATGCAACAGAATGATAAGGGTCAACAGCCATGAACTGTTGTTTTGCAATAAGAAGAAGAGTGTAATGTTTTCCTCACTCCCTGAAGGTCTGTGGCTGAAATGTAAAATGGCTGCTATGGAGACAATATCTTGCACATAACAAACAAGAGGGGGTCAAGGGACAGGCTGGGGATCAGGTGTTGTTAGCATTTCTTGTACTGAGAAGTGTGATGCGTTGCTGAGAACTTTCAGCTGTGGCCACGGCTACAGCCTGAGTGGTAAAGAGAAGATTTAAAGATCAGTGTATGGACACGAACCAGAAGGTTACCAGTTCAAATTTAAGATACTTCTCTCACATTGCCAAATAAAAGATAAAGGAGAGACTAAAGGGTATGAACTGTGACACAATAAGCTGTATTTAATATTAAAGGATCTGACCCGATTTTTAAGAAAATGTGAAAAACAGAATTAGTTCATTTAAAACAATTTTTGAGCATTCATAACATCCTAATTATTCACCTCAATGTGTTTATAAGACTTTCAGAGGCCAGAGTTAACAACAACTAACAACAACTAGCAGGCTAACATTGCACCACCATTACTTGCTGACTCATCACCAATTATAAGCGCTGTGATTAAATGCAGACAGCAGACATCAACAAGTGTCTCGCCAAGTGACCCATTACAGTTTCTATGTGCTTGAGTAAGGTTTAAACCTGTTATAACGCTGTGATTAAATGCAGACAGCAGACATCAACAAGTGTCTCGCCAAGTGACCCATTACAGTTTCTATGTGCTTGAGTAAGGTTTAAACCTGTTAGCCTAAGTTGCTGATATAAATAGACTATGTAAAAATGGCAGGGTTCCACTTTTCCGTCTTCAGCGATAATTTATTGAAAAAGTAATGTTCGAAATGTGTCTTTTTTCAAGTCAGGTTACATATTTATCCATGTTCTTAAGATCATAAGTGGTCTGAGTGATCTAGACAGATGCACTGGGAGCATGTCCTTTGAAGCTCTATTCAATTGCACTTTAGAGTCAGGGGAGTCTTACCTTGAACAGGCTTTTAGCTTATAGTTTTGAAAATGTTATATTTGCAGAAAACAACATTAAAATATTGAATTAGTGTCAGTTTTGTTTTTGATGCTCTGAGTCACAACCCAAGCCTGTTTCGGTAATGAAACTATTGCACATCTTATCAGGTTTGTGAAGCTGTGTATTGTTTTGGATCATGTTCTCGTATACTGTACTTTTACAGGTGAGATTGCAAGGCTCATGAAGCATGCATCAATGACATATAAAACCTCGTCAGGCATGTTTTTAATGTGGGAAATCCCTAAAAGTTGATTTTGCATAATGGTCCACCACCTACTTGTCTCTACTGACATGTTACTGCTTTGCTCCACAGTATGATGTTAAACTTGTGGTGATAAGGAGGTTGCTCCAACAGGCCAAGTCATATGTTCTGCATCCATTTTCAGAACAGCGAGCAGTAGTGAGACAGTGTCAAAACCACAACTTATATGTTTTGTTTTTCAGCAAACCAACAAAAAGTAACATGGTGATCTAAATATGTTCTGTGTGAGCATACTTTAGAAGTGTAATACCCCCACTTTAAAATATTGTATCAAACACTGTTCCCAGTGTCCTACATACAGATCACCACTGTCACCAGCAGAAGGCACAAAGTCGTATAAACAGGGCTAAAAATCCAGTAACAGATACAATGAGCACAGTGACTATTTACAGCAGATCTTCCCAGTTGTCCTTCCCCAAGTTTTCTTCAAGCAATAAAGATTTTTTTTCTGCTTGCAGCAGACTGAAACCCAAATCCATTCTGATAAATGCTTTCATGCACACTCTATAGAAAATGTCTTCATCAATGGATTTTGCACAGAACCTAATGCCTTTATCAATAGTCTAAAAGTGCACTTACTGAACCCACCATTTTCTTCCCCTCAAAGTCTTCAGCCTTATCCCAGACTCCATTACCCGCCACCCATGCAATCTCTGAACCTCTCTCAGCCAAGCTATTAATCTGAGCCCACAATGGCACGGCATACAGCGCCCACCCACTGCTATTTTACACCTAAGCCATTATTTCTATTACGTATGCTTTTCATAGGACAGTATATCATAGGGTTAATCCACCCCCACATATACGGAGCACTTGTACATGTCAAGTTCTTTTGCGGCTGCTGAGCATGCCTTTTCTGTGGTGAAATATTGGTTATTTTAAATGTATCTGGGATCAGGAAGATTATGTCAAGGTTCCATTACACTATCTATATGATATTACATTATGCTTTTATTTATTCATTTTAACAGACTGTATACTGTATGCATTCAGGTGAGATTCAAACCTCTGACCCTGCAGATGTATGGATAACAGTTCAACTGCTGTGCCCCTGCAGCCCAGAATGCCCCCTTTATACACTGGAGGTAACAGAAGAGGTGGTATCACTGATGTTTGTTAAAATTAAAAAAATTTAATAAAAACAAATACTGGACACTGAGACACACTACTTTATAACAATAATAATAAAAACTTTACTTCTCAGAGAAATGTGACTGATTGATTTTATTTCAAGCTTCTGACAGTAGTTACATATATGCAATATTCACATTTACATGGTAAAAACTTACATGTAGATTTGCTACATATTCACAATACATGTGGCCATATCAGCTTGTCAAAGCCTGATCCTGTCAACTCTCTGACGCTAAGTAGGGTCGGGCCTGGTTAGTACTTGGATGGGAGACCACTGGGAGTTGTAAAAACTGTCGTTGTGTTCTTAGGCAAGACACTTCACCCACAATGCCTAGTATGAAAGTGGTGAGTGTGTGAGTTATGGTGGTGGTCGGAGGGACCAATGGTGCCGATTGGCATGGCAACAGCACTTCCCTCAGTATGCCTCAGGGCAGCTGTGGCCACAATAGTGAAAAGCGCTATATAAATAAAAGACTTATTTACTTACAATACAATGTCAAGTGTAGTTCAAAAGAGAGTGGGAAGAAAAATTTATAAACTCACCCCTGCACCACAGTTGCCTTTGGCCAGACTCCGGACACAGCTGCCAGTAGTGTTACAGCAGGCCAACCGCCAGGCACTATAAACTGTTGTAGTCAGCATGTTAAGTGGCAATAAGCTACTTTTGTATTTCCACAGCTGCCCTGGGGTAGACTGACCACTGACCATTATATTGACACTTGAAGTGTCTTGTCTAAGAACCTCTAAGAGTATGGTGTGTAGTATGGCTCAAAGTCCTAACCTCTCAGTTAGAAGTTAGAGGACAACATCTGCCCCACCGGACCAGAGACAGTGTCACTTCAAACCAGACACATCCTGAACTGAAACAAAACAAGTAACGGTAACACTTTATTTTAGGGTACACTTATTAACATCTAACTACCTGCTAATTAGCATAGTTGTTGATGGTTTCTTTGTCATTCATTAGTATTTATTCAGCCCTTATTAATGTCTATTTCCCCATCAGCTTATTCTGCTATTAGACATTTCCAAACACTTTCCTGTTACTACACTCCTTATTACTGCTGATTAGTATAATAATATATAATAATATAATAATAATATAATATAATTCTAATAAGCTTTTGATAATAAACGTGTTGTTAAGGACTAGTAGCACAAAAAATGTAGTTTTTACTTATCTGCACTTAATAAATCCAGCTTACTCATACGTAATAAAATACTCTCTATTAAGTGTTACTAGAGTCCAACTAGCCGTGAATTATGTCATTAAGATCTGAATATGTTCCTCATTCTAAAGTGATGTTTTGATTGTAGTTAATAAATGATTAGTTTGACACAAATTGAAACAAATATGGTCCTTATTCTAAAATTCTTTGTTCATGTATTGTGACATGCATATCAATAGTTCATACATGAATAGGTAGTTGTACAAATATAAAGAAATAGTAGCTCAGCTCTGTCTCAGTCTAGAGAGCATTCAAGAATTTATACCCTCAGTCAATCCCTCGGTGAATACAGTTAGAGTAGCACAAAAAGAGTTAATGACAACAATAAGGAATGCAGGAACAATATATTTTTTTTAAGTTTGATCATAT
The DNA here is from genome assembly GCF_026225935.1 of Boleophthalmus pectinirostris. Classification (NCBI taxonomy): domain Eukaryota; kingdom Metazoa; phylum Chordata; class Actinopteri; order Gobiiformes; family Gobiidae; genus Boleophthalmus; species Boleophthalmus pectinirostris. Next base: position 11,683,257 of record NW_026571175.1, read on the forward strand.
ATGTAGCAAAATACTGTCACTAATTACGTATTTTAATAACTGTACCCGAAAATAGTGTTACCAACTTTTTGATCGTTGCGCTTATCTTAGTAGCTGTAATTAGTGAGTTAGAGATCTTATATGCAACCTGCTTGTCATATGGACATGTTATTGTGTTGCCTGGAATCCACAGTATAGCATTAAACCTATCTACCAGTCAGGTGAAACCATCAGGTCAAGTCACAGGTCACATCTTTAGCATTAAAAAATTATATCTTGCATTTACTATTGGCAAGGTAAATGCTAAACTGGTCCATTAATACACAAATACAGATTTATATATGAATTTTTAAACTATAGTAAATATAAAATAATATAGGCTATGTACAAGAGGTTGGGTAAGAAAATACAGCACAAAGAAATAAATTGTACATTGGACATAAAAGGGTATCTACTACATAGTTGCACAAAAAGGCATTTGAAGGGGCCCTGCAAATAACTTACATCTCCACCTTTTGACCTGCCAGAACCTCCTGCTGCTACAGAAAACACAGAGGGGACGAGCTCTGGACTTTCAGCATCCACTGAAGCTTCTCCTGTAAAATAGTGGGATGAATTTAGCAAAGATAAACATTTACATCAGTTTACTGTAAAACAAATAAATCTGTGGAGTGGAGAACAGTGCAGTAGAGCACATCTTTGATTCCTTCGGGTGTAGTCTTGGTACCTTCAATAGAAGTAGTTCAATCATGTCCGCTTGTTACTTGAATTATTATTGATTTTGAATGGCTTGGGATTTTTTTAAGACAGATTTCTAATCTTTCTGAGTTTGGTGAACTATAATTGTGGATGAATTTAAAACAACTGCGTGCACTCCACATTTGAATGTTGGGTTTGAATGTTTTGTACTTTATTTTTCACATGAAAGCATTGCAATAATATAGTTAGAGCAGAGCAGCATGCATATGGGGAGGCAAAATCTTGCCATCCATTAATTTATGCTTATAAAGGGCATTAAAGCTGTGTGAGTCAGACACTAAATTTGACTAATTCAGTTCTTTATTCTCAAAACTATACACTTAATTTTACTTAAATTAATTAACAGATCCCCAACCCAATTAGGCCCGTCTTGCAGCAATGCTGCTTTAACTGTGCAAGTTATGTATTTGGCTTCACTGTAATAAAACTTAAATATCTAAATAGGGTTTGAAACCTTACTGAATCTAATGCACTTTATTAACTCTTGACTCCTGATTTGTAGTCAAGGCAGTTGTATTGTTCTCACCTCTCATGTAGCTCCGCCCCAGTGTAGGTGGAGGTACGTTTTCCAAATCTGGAGATGATCGATGTTTTTTCTCTCTGGGTTGAGTCATTATGTCGCTGTCCGAGTCGCTTATATTTGGAGAGGAGTCATCATCATCATCTTCAAAGGTGATTCCCTTTGCCTTAGCTACAGACATAGTTGGAGATGTTTTTAATATTTTATACAATTAAAGCAATTAGATGTATTATGTTACAAAATGACTTACCTTTTTTTTTTTTCTTTCTACAACTTGATTTTGTAGAAAATTTTGCTCATCCGTGAGATTATGAATAGTTTTATTTTGCCGCTCAAGTTTCTGTTCCTGAAATTCTATGTTGGCCTCCAGGAATTCTACCTTGTAGACAGATGTTAAACAGAAATATATATTTGAAAAGATTATACACTTTTAGCGATATAATGTGGTGTGTTTTCGCAAGGTTAGTTTTAAGTAAATATTAAATTCTTACCAGATCCCACACTACTGCTGCTCTGAGCAATGCTTTCTTGATCTTTAAAAATGTAACAAACAATTTACTGTTAGAATAATTGACATATCTGTATTTTATTTGGTTTTACACAAATAGAATACTACCTTCTTGCATTTAGTCATGTCTAAGGACTCCATGGTGACTGCAGTTTTCTTTTTTGCTTTTGGTTGTAAAAACAAAGCAACAAGAAGATATTATCATATAACTAATGCATATTCATAAAAACAAACAAAATATTGAATTTAACTAGTGCTAATTTGTCCAGAACTAATTACTTCATATAATCACCAACTCATTAGTTTACACTCAAACCAAGTTGGTCAATGAAATTAGTTGTAGCATGCAGACTACTGGAAGAGCAGCAGACACCTGTGGCACCTCCTCTCCTTACGTCCCGCCACCAACAAACCCCAGTGGTACCAGGACAGGCGCCTTTTTCCTCAGGACACGCACCAGCTAAATCAGTTTCATTTACAATAAATAATTGAATTAGCTGTACGCTACAGGCAACAAATGCCAACTTTCATAATTGTGTATCACAAATATTAGCTCTTCTGAAGGAGGTAACCTTAGCAAGGATTCACAAATCATCAACTTCGGAGCAAGTGCTCAACTTCTTTAGCTTTGCGTTATGTGTTTAAAATGGTTTTCAATGCCTGAACACCGCAACTTCAAACGAGCTGAGCCAGAGAGTGTTCGTGAATTACATCTTTAATAACAACATAACTGGTCAGAGAATTGCCTAGAGCAGCCAGACGTACATATCAAAGCGCGTGTTATAGGTTATGACCAAAAGCTAGCTAGGTCGCTTTTCCAAACACATTTACACAATCACATCGCACAACTACAGTCATCCTACAAACTACAGAGTCAGCAAGATGCACCAAACACGCATTGGTCAATCAATTATAACTTACAATTTTTCTTATTTTCAAGTTTCCGTTTCCACTTTTCCACATTCACCATCCACCGAATCGGGGACACTGGCATCTTGGGAAACTGGGCCCTCAGGCCAGGTAACGAAGGGACAACCCTCCTCTGGTGATTGGCTGAAAGTCTTAACCAGACAGACCATTGAGCTTATTGATTGGTCGTCTGACTTGTCAATCATTTATCAGGACGTGACCGTCCTTCCCGCACAATAATAAGAATACGCGTTTTATTCGTCATTATACTGACTGATTTTAGAGATGTCATTTTGAATCATGTTTTATAATTTTTTTTTTTGAGGCGAATATCTTTTAGAAACTGCCCAAAATAGGCAATTTATTTCAACAAGTGGTTGGATTACCTGTCAAATCTGCAAAAAGCCCCGAGTGCTCTCATGCTATTAACTACAATCAAAACATCGCTTTAGAATGGGGAACATTCAGAGCTTAATGACTTAATTCATGGCTAGTTGGACTCTAGTAATACCTAATAGAGAGTGTCAGAGCTCACTGCCGGGCGGAGCTCGGAGCCTGTGGCCGGAGCTCGGAGCCCGCGGCCGGGCCGGAGCTTGGAGTTGAGCCCACAGAGGCACAGATCCATCCGTCTGTATTTGTTGAACAGTAGCGAATTATTATTAAATAAATATATGAAGTAGGCTAAGCTTCATTTAGCTTCATTTTTTTTTTTTTTTTTTTTTTTTTTATAAATTATGTAATGGTAACCAGGAATTGGTCCAAGTGAAGGCCCAGGGTCCAGGTCCACAGTTCGCCACTGCTCATTTTAGATTAGCAAAAATTAAAAACTATGGCCACTCCACTGAGCACATAAAAAGTAAAAACTACTATAGTGTTAATGTGTTTATTTGTGCTGCTGAGAGCAAATAGAAACACATTTCCCAGCAAAATCAAATACTCATCATGAATGAGATGATATATTTCTGCCAAAAGTGTGATTATAGCCTTTGTATAGCTGCTTTTGCACTGTTTCTCCTTACAACTAAGATACAGATCTATTTTGTATTCTATTTTTGCTTGTATATATACAATTAATTAAACACCAACCAAATGGTAAATGGTAAAATTTTTATATAGCTCTTTTCCACCTTCAAGGCACTCAAAGCACTGTATAACAAGGAACCACTCAACCATTCATACACACAGTGTATGTAGACATTGGAGGTGAGGTGGGTTAAGTGTCTTGCCCAAGGACACCCACCAACCTGTGGGTCAGTGGATCTGACCCCTCAACCAATTATGTTTATGTTGAGAGTGGGATTCGAACCATCAACCTTTGGCGCAGTGGACAAACATTCAGCTGAGCTACTGACAACAAAGCACTTCATAGTACATTATTCATTTACTCCACACTAGGCCCCTGCAACCACCACCAGAACTCGAGCACACACCACATACATACGAAGCAATGTGGGTTGAGTGTCCTGCTGAAGGACAAAACAACTGTTTTTTGTTCTCACCGCTGTCCCACTGTGGCACCTGGTATTTCCAGCCGTCTCCCATCCGAATGTATAAATATGCATTATTTGACAGCAGTCTCTTACTACTTGAATCTATCATTACAATTTATATTTTTGCTTTTTGTTATTATATATTGTGATGTGTGAGTTACTGTGCCCAAATAATTTCCCTTGTGGATCAATAAAATTTGCCTAAGTCTAAGTCTATATTAGTAGGCTAATTACAGTGTATTAGTGCTTTAGTAAATATTGTAACTCCTCGTTTGTACCTATGTGGTTCTTTGACCTACATTTAGGAAGAGTGATCCGATTGATTTTGTGACAAAGACTATTTTTCTCTCCATCTTTTTTACCCATAGCTTCTGGTCAGGGGAATCTGAAATGCTGCTTTGTACTGTTACCTCCAGTGGCTATTTTAGCACCAGTTAGTGATAGTTGTGTTGCTTAGATCTGCCAAATACAGCCAGAACTGCTCTCTGTAAAACTCCTCGTTGAGCCTCATATTTCATCTTCACTCCAGTGCGTATGTTTTCAACTGCTGGATATAGACTATTACAGTTTCTGCAACCTCACATTACATTTTGGTATCGCTGGTTTTCCAAGTGTAATTTCATCATTTTGATCTGGTATGTGCATGGTGTTTGAGGGTGTGGTTGATTCTGAAAAACTGAAAAAAAAGTTTTAGAAATGATTGTAAATTTGTGGGTTTGTTGGTTGTTTTGTCCAAATTGATTCCAAGTCCACGGTGTGCCAGCTACCCCAGGCTTATCCACATGTGACAGCAGGCAGAAAGGGCTCAGAAGCTTGGCCTGAATTGGAGGTTTGATTTATGAGCCCTCATCATGGGAGAAGGGTGGTTAGTGAAGTGAAATATATGCAAGGAAAATGGCTAATTGGTGTGATTGAGGACAGTGGATCATGGCCATAGAGAATAGGAATTTCAACAAAGAGTCTACTGGGGAATATTTTGTTCCATTTTTTAGCCCAATGCTCTTGTTTACTCAAGCACAAACTAAGGTTGGTGGTTCAATCCCACCTCCAGGGTCCAGTCATATGTTTGTTTTGACCTTGGCAAGACACATTGGCATGTATGAATGTTTCTATGAACAGACTCTTTAAAAATGTGTAAAGGCATGAAAGCAACTGGAGGCAAAAGTGAAGTGCAGTGAAATGCAGTTTTCCCTGGGATCATATTATGTTATTTTCTGATCTATGTTATAATGTTTTTTTTTTTTTGTTTTTTTTTTAACAGACATAGAGTAGTGTTTTGGTTCAGTCACATGTTTAACCCACAAACCCTGCATATTTATGGTGAATTCTTTTCTCAAACAAAAAATACTCCACCTTGTTCCACCTTATAATGTCATGTGGTAAGACAGGAAGGGTTGCACATTGTGTTTTTAAACTCCATGCACCTTCATTAGAATCATTTGGATAATTTCAGTCTCAACTGAACAGAATGTAAAATGTAGCTGTTAAATCATGTTAGAGCATTTTGAGTGCTGGTGATAGACAGACTAACAATAAAGGGTTACTCAGTCATGTGTGAATGAAACACAATACCAGGTATGTTTTTAATGATAACAACATTTATTATTAAGTGTCTATACATGGATGGTGGTGATAGTTGAAGATGTTGGAACAGTTTCCTCATACCTCATTCGTCAGAATGGTCATGTGATGTTGCTGTGACATGTCTGGTCAGCTGGTACAGGTTTTTGGGTCATCCCGGTTTACAGTCCCATAGGCACGGTTTTGGATATGGAAACATATGCCTTTAAACTTTAAAGGACTTTAAGATGGGATAAACAAACTAGACCAAATTATCTCTTAAAAAGCCAGACCCAGGGAGCCTGGCTTCAGAAGTTGTTTATCACCACTGAATGAAGTGAATAAATTACACATAATATTGTAAAGGGACTTTCAGCATCTAAAAAGCACTCAATACTCAACTCCATCATTATAATAATTGTTCTGTTTGGGTAATTCCATATTTTCTGGCCCTTCCTTTATTTCCTCTGTCAATCCCCCTCCCCCCCCTATATGTAACTTTCATAACCCCACTCCACAAAGCTCTGCCAATCAATGGTTTCTCGCTGCTTGCTTTCTCTGTATAGTTAAAATATCTAAACTTGATAATGTCGACACCACAACTAGACATATGTTATGCAAACGCAACATACTTACTTATGCAAAGGCCAGAAGCCTACATCACCCATGATCCCGCACTGCCCTTTTCCATAAATGTACAGAAGCATGATACAAAACAATGCACTACAGCTTCACAAACCTGATACGATGTGCAGTATTTTCATTATTAAGATGATTGTGTTGTGATTGTGCTTTGAAGGGGGAGTAACTGAGCACAAGGGAACAAGGGGAGAGGCGACTCAGAACATCAAAATCAAACTATTACGTTTTTTTGGCAAATATAGGATTGGTAATATGGTGATCTAAATAAATGTTATGTTATTATATGTTAGTAGTTAATACCCCATAGAAATATAATACCCCCAAAAAACTGTCCTGAAATGACAGTTTTGCAGTTCAGTTTGTTCTTACAACCCTGAGCTATTCACAAGTTCACACTACTAAAAGAAAGCAAGGCAGGTGAAGTGTCTTTCAAGAACACAATAATAGTTTGAGAGCTGGTGGGTGCAGCCATCAAACCACAAACATCATTATTTAGTAACTATCTACTGAGCAATTACCAACCCAAACTACTAGAAAAGTTTTGTTACATTAAAGGTGCTTTGTGTAACTTTTCTGGTGGAGGGTCCGTCAAATACTTTTCTCCATGGAGGTATTATTGCTTTCTCTGGAATGTTTCACAGTATGGCATTTAACCTTTCTATCTTCATGGAGACCAAACGAGATGAGGTTACTAGAGTGTAGATCGGGCCAAAGTTTTCTGTCCGAGCCCACCCCAAGTCCAACAGAGCAGTGATGGAATCCGACCCGAGCCCTATAGGCATTAAGATATTTGTGTCTGAAACTGACTGAACCCGACACAATTAAAATCGTATTATTTTCATAGGCCTATTAATGACTCACGTAGGATATTGTTTGTGTGGCCTCTAACGGACACAGACACTTTATTACTCACCTCTCATAAAGTGGTACATTTAAAGCGCAACATCTCATCCACATCCATAAAAATTGTCCTCAGCAAATAAAGACATCCAGTCCACAAAACTGCGCTGTTAATCCAGTTTGACACGTTCAAAGTAAAAAGGCGAGTAGCAGTGCCAGAGTTAGCAATTTGGGGGCCCTAGGTGAACTTGAGTTTAGCACTATAATGCATGTTTTTTTGTTTTTAAAAAATATATATATTTATTGTATGTTTTTCCCCATTGTTCTTGAGACATACACATCTTTATTTATCTGAATAATGGTGGATTGGAAACTTATCTTATTAGTTAGGTAGCCTACTAGATAACCAGAAATGATAATAGTTTTTTTTTTTTTTTTGCTAATACAATTATGTTTTTGTTTACATCCATTACATATTATTATTATTATTATTTTCTTATGAACATTGTTTAAAAGTAAACTACTCTCATTTAATGTCATATTGAGAGAAAATCTAATTGCTCTGAGACCTCGGCCATTAGTTGCACTGAGGGGAATTGGTTGGGGGCGCCTCCAGGTCTGGGGGCCCTAAGCAGCCGCTTACTTTTGCCTAATGGTAGCGCCGCCTCTGGTGAGTACTTCCACGTGAGTCTGTTTACATCCACACAGCACACGGATCAAGGTGAAGCTGTAGATTTGTGATAGTGACTCTACTTCCTGTGTACTTGATCTTTTTTTCCAACCTTTTATGCTTTAAAAATCACATATCTGAAGTACTGCACCACATTTCACAGTTTCACATCGGATTCCAGGTAGTGTTTCTATGCTCTAGAGCAGGGGTGTCAAACCCATTTTGGTCCGGGGTCCGTATCCAACCTACTTTGATCCCAAAGGGGCCGGGAAAAAAAAAAAGGCATATAAACTCCAAAAATAGAAACAGTAAAAGTTTAAACAGAAATTTTTCTTTTTAAACTGATGAACTCTGGTTTGGGAGGGGCCACGTACAGAGACACTGGAGACGCTGCTGTGATAAACACTGCAGAAAATACAATATTTTAAAAGAAAATATAATTAAAATATTTTAGTAGAAAATCAGCAGAGGGCCACATTAAAGGTCTTAGAGGGCTGGATCTGGCCCCCGGGCCTTATGTTTGACACCTGTGCTCTAGAGGTTACAGGTCAGATCTGTGGAGAGGCAACCATGCTCACAGTCTGTTTTTCTAGGTATTTTTGAGTTAAAACCATCTGTAATTTAATAAATGTAAAGAGTTATTTAATGTCATACTGTGGAACATTTCAGGTAGAGCAATGACATATCCATAGAAACAAGCAGGTAACCGATGCCCAAACAAAAATTTACATAGTGTATCTTTAAAAATTATTTTGATGCATAAAACATATTGAGACCCAATAAAGCAGAATATGCATGGAAGAAAGTTTAACCACATTTAGAAAAACACAGCAAAACACTTACTCTCATAAATCTTATAAGTCTGTTTTGAAATGTTCAAACGCAAGAGGCTTTGTACCCAGTGTTTTGTGTCCTGTTGTACTGACAAAGCTGTTCCATTATGCATGCTTTTCGTAGATTCAAATTTCCTAAACAACCACTGACCTTTTCATCAAGACTGGTGCTTCACTCAGAACGGTACTCACATCCAACGCTAACATTTAGTTTTTTTAATGCAGTAATTAATTTGGCATTTGCTTTGTTTTTTTCTTTATCTTCCTGTCTCCTTGTGCGCTCATAATTAGAGGAATGCATTAACCCCACGATAGGGAGGTGAAGTGACACAATAGGATTAGTCCTAACATTTGAATACATTTATAGAGATTTGTTCCAAGCATTTGAATTGTGACATTGTGGTATTTAGATCTTCTGTTTATGATTTATTTTTGTGACCTTTATTCAGATACAAGTCGGTGTAGTCCCTCATTTGTCCAGAAGTGGTCCAGGGTAGAAAAGGTTGCCAAGTAGTTTTTTTGGACAATGGTTTTGAAATCGAGACAATTACACAGACACTGGTTCATCCCATAGGCAAGACACTCATCCATACAGAAAGTAATGTAGTATATTCAATCCACTGCAGTGAAGAGGGATGGAAGCAGCATTACACTGAGGAAACTAAATGACCATTGCACAAAAGCATTTATCAATACAGTAAGTGCTCAAAAGTTACGTTTGCAATCAGCTTTCATCTTAAAGGGACAATCTGGAATTTTGGACATAGGACCTCATTTCCTAGTTAGCTAGAGTGTTAGAGATGTGTGGAGACACTTTTTGAAATAGTCCATCCAGTCCTTGTATTTGCAGAGGTCGCTGGTGCTAGGCTAGTATGTGTCACCACACATCTCCAACACTCTGGCTAACTAGGAAATAAGGTCCTATGTCCAAAATTCCAGACTGTCCCGTTAAAGCTACAAATAAGTAAAATGAAGACAGCAAAAGACACCTTCTACGTAGAGATAAAAGCACCTTTAATTCAAATTAATTTGCTTTGATACTGTGTAAGATTGAGGTTACGACATTTATAGTACTCTTAATGTTTTTGTAATTTCCCTTCTGCATTCTTAACCTTGGACAGGACTTTACCTTTTGGACAGTATTTGATCTATTGTGCATGTTTTGGGTTGGTGGCGTGCCCATGAAAAACACTCTCAGAAAAACACAAATTCTTAAGAATTAAGAATTATTACTATTACTATTAAGAATAGTTTCTGTATGTTCTGTACACTCTCAACAGAGGAGGAATTATGTAAAATCCACTTTTTATGTGCTAAAAATAAAAGTGGTTTGAAGGCTTTACTGAACAGGACTGCTGTAGTGTGAAACGGGGAGAAAGAGGGTAGAGACATTCAGGAAATGATGAGGGTCAGGAGTCGAATCCACAACACAAGCTGGTAATCACCACATATGTGCCATGCCTTAAACTACCACACCACCATGCTTCTTTTGCCCTCCTTTCACACACTGCAATGACTGCCTTGAGCTACTTGAGTGGGGAGAATATAATAACCCTTTCAAAGTGTGAATAATTCACAAATGCAAGAGCATCTCAAGAAAGTAATATCTACATAATTTAAAATGACTTTCTTTCAGAAGATTAATATTGGTTTGGTTAGCTTTGACAAGTTGAGTTTCAATTACATGGTTTTATTGTTTCACTTTAATTTTGTTTCACAGATATATATTGTTTTGCCAAGACAGATTATTTCCCAGTGGTGTTTGAAAGTCTTAATTTAAATGCAATTTTCTTAGACCAAATGGAAAATCTAAGAAATATACTCAAACATCACTTCAGACTACATCAACTCCAAATGGTTTGTTTTGTATGTTTGCAACCTGGACCTTCTTCTTACTTGAGCAATCTTGGCTGTGATGGGGTATCTGACCAATAACACAGTCATTTTCACTAACTTCTCCACACGCATTCTCCACACTGTTGGATGCTGTGTGCCTGACCCCGAGCCCAGCCTGTCTGCAGCGGTCCGGGAGCTGATTGCTACGCCTTGCCCCCCATCGCACCCCTATCCCCCTGGAGATGTTTACCGTCCCATTTGACTCTGGGCCAAAGGGTCATGGCCAAGTGAGCACGACCATGTAGTTTAACATCTCTCGCTGCAGCTCTGGCAGTTTGATCTGTGACTAGTCGATGGAAATAAAGCTAGCCCCCTGAGTGTGGCCTTGTGTGGTGGAGTTGGTAATTTGACTAGATGGCAGGGATGCAGTGATTTCACGGTACTGTAATTACGGTACAAGTTGTAATAGTTGTGGTACCGCAAGCAAGACTCACGGTATTGTACAGATGGCAGAATTTTGTACATCATTTAATAAAGATTGAGACTTGGCAGGACACAAATATTGCTCCAAATGCTCACCTTCATTTGAACACATCATCAGATCTAGATAAAATATGCAGCTCGTTTATGGGTTAGGGCTGCCAGGAATGTTCCTAATATGGCATTAAACTTATCCATCATATATTTCTTCAATTGCATGTGCTTTTATTGCTTTTATTGCATATTGGACTGGCCTCAACCATAATTTGGTCTGGTGACACTACCTGCTTGTCTGTTGAATGCCAGACTGTAGAACATTGAGGCAAAGCAATATTATTCATCATGGAGACAAGCAGTTTGCAGACACTCCACCAGAAAAGTTATGAAGAATTTCCCTAAAACACTGGCATACGCTGAACTATCAATGTTTTTTTTTGTTTTTTTTTAATTTTGGGCGTATACATAGAGTATTCATAACGAGTTGGACGTATACATACTTAATTAATAACTTATACAGAACGTTTTGATAACTTATATATAACTTATATATAACTTATACCAACTAATGCTTGGCATGTTGCCAGCTCCCACAACTTATGCCCAACGACAGTCTTATGCATATCGCATGGCAGCGTATCGCAGACACTCGCTATAGTCCTCCTATAAAAAGGCTGCCGCGCTTGACGATTCATAACTGCACTAGACATCACAGCGCAACATTCATCAGCGTGATCTCTTCTTCTCCTGGCTCTATTGGCACACAACTGGTACAGTGACAAATTGTTGAGATCATGGTGATGTTGGAGGACAGCTAGTATGTATTCTCGTCTCAAACTTGCAGGATCCTCCATCTCTTGGATGATATGTGTAGCGGGTGGTACCACGGGGTCTGCTCACCATGAAGTCTGAAGGAGTACTGGTTTTCCCATTTTGCTGCCAATACGCCATTATACGGGAGCTATAAGTTAGAAACACATTCAGTAAGTTCTGTGGACATCAGAACGTGTCAAATACGTAACTTATGTAACTTAACTTGTGTGACCGTGTTTCATCGATTGCAGATCTTACCTACAACTTATGGCCCACGTATGCAGGACGTATAAGCGTACGCTGACATTTGTTGGGAAATTTTTAGCATACTCAAAACTTTTCGACGACCTTGCCGTATGTCGATGTATGCCAGTGTGCTTCAGTTTGCTCATAACTTATTCAAAACTTACCTATGACTTATCTGACGTACGTCAGCATATTTGCCAAATTTTTCATATGCCGACACACTGTGGCTAAATCATCAAGGTGTGACAGCCCTTTCAAGCAATGCACCTTTAAAGCGGGGGAATAATGCAAAATCTACTTCTTAAAGCTTTCTAACATGTTATATCATTGTTCCTTCACCAAAACCAAGCCTGAACACATTTTATATGCCATCCATACATGTTTGTGTAATCTAGCGATCCCGACTTCCTTATGATTTGCAGCACAATCCTGTCCAAAACTCATACAAGCCCATGTCACCCATGCTTCCACACAACAATTATTCATAAATATACAAGAGCAGGATACAAACAATACTTTAACTTCACAAACCTGCATGATGCAATGTACAGTAGTTTTATTAGCGGGATGCACGCCGATTGTAATGTGATGGTGCTCTGAAGCTGCAGTGAAACAAAACTGTTATATATTCAATTTCACCATTTTAGCACTGAAATTTCCTTCAATGTGAAGTCTGTCAGATCTCACAAATGTGCAAAAGATATTTCCTTCCCAGTATTTTTGGTAAAAATAATAGAACTAGTTGCATGCAAAGTCATTCCATGTTTCTAAAATTCATGAAAAAAAAGCTAAGTAATAAAATCAGAATGTAGTGGTTTTTGTTCTATTTTTCAACCAACATAACCTGTAAGAAGAAAAATACAAAAAATAAAATATGTACAACTCTAATCCATAGTGAATTTTATGAATCAAAGTATTTCTGACAAACTGAATTTAACAGATTGTGTATTGAATAAGGCAACACTGACTTCCACTGAAATACATACTACCTTTTGCCTGTTATACTCAGCATAGCCATGATATTGTGTTGCATGAATATGTGCATCTATGCATGACTGCAAATGCATCTGAAAAGCATGAACACAACTGATACTGCATCACAGCTGTCAGAGTTTTTTTGGGCGAGCTGTTTTTTCAGAGCTTATAGTTTGTGCAAATTAGCCATGTGGTTTTAAGTTTTGTTTCTGTAAAACGTAAACAAATGTGTCCAAAGCTGCATTAAACTAATTGAGTCATTCTCATAGGAAATAAAAAAAACAAACTTAAATTATCCACCCACATTCATAATACACATTCACAAAGTGCGGGAGGCGTGGATGCCTGGACTAAGGGATTAGTCTCAAGTGTCGTCCGTTTGTTTCACTTAATGCGTTTTATACTCCCGTGTGCCTCATGTATGAAAATAGATGAGAGAATTCAGCATTATTGATATTGCGTCTTATAATCTAGTGCGCCTTATAGTCTGAAAAATATGGTAACTTAGCCAAAAAACAGACTAAAATCAAAGCATGTTTATTGCACTGAAAAACATGTGTCTTTGCTGTGAGTGGACTTGCATCTCCACAAACCTAACCCTTGCTTGGACTGGTGAAGGGCCTCCTCCAGTTCGTTCCATAGAAATTTTGTTTATTTGGCAGTAATTGTCTCCAGAATGACATAAAACATTCTCCAGGTTTCACAGTTTTCTTCCCCTGATCTCGGGCCTGTTGTAGTACGTAGCTAGATCTGACATGTGGGAAATGGAGGCGCTCATTGGTCATCTATAATTAACAACAAATCAAGCTTCACTAACCTCAGAATAACAATGTTTTGGCTCATTTATTCTGCATAAATTTGTAATGTTTTTCAGTCCCCTGTGATATTTGTTGTCCTTTCTGTTTTCCTCACAAGCAGCCATATTTGTTTTGATGTAACAGACCATGTGTACCCCTAACTAATCCACTTGACAATCACGCCTATCTGAACTCAGGGAGATACATGCATGTCCCTAAGCACAAAGTCTCAAATATTGAAATAGTGTATGTATGCTTGTATGCTTGTATGTTTAAGCCTATTATGATTGTTTGAAGTACATAGGGGAAACTGGAGTACTTTGTCAAGACCCCCACAATCACAGGGAGAACATGCAATATGCTAACATGGAGGCCACACATAATCCAGGAATTAACCCATCTGAGTCCCAACCAGGATGCCACCCATATCCTTGGTTTGTTGTAGATAAACCTGTTCACAACAATGTGCTCAGTTGATTGATATTTTCTCCCAAGCTTGTATCCCGGCAAACAAATTAAAATGACATCTCTTGGCTCTCGGATGTGTTTGAGAAATTTGGCCGATGAAGATAACTGAGGCAATTTTCAAGACCCAACACAATCAGCATCAATACACTTCTAGCTGTCATTTGTTTGCAAACCACTTCACTATCCGAATGGCTAATACTGAGTATGCAGAACTGACACAATGACAAGTGAGCACTTGGCCTTATAAATCCTAAATCGATGAGCAATTTTTGGACAAGACTCCAAACTCATTTTGCAGTAGAGCAGAATTTGCATGAATGAGAAGCAGCAAATCCTAAAGGGCGATTATTATGCTATTTTCTGATCTATGTTATATTGTTGTTTCCTCGTCACAAACATACCTGGAGTTGTTTAACACACAAACTCTCAATATTTTCCTTTCAAACTGAAAATACTTGTTCCACCTTGTGATGTCAAGTGGTAATTCAGGAAATGCTGCACTGTTTTTAAACTCCATACACTAGAATCATATGGACGATTTCAGACCTGGAATCACCAATCTCTACTAAAGAAAAGGTTAAAGGTAAGGTGAAAGCTATCACTTCATGACATCACAAGGTGGAACAGACCATTTTGAGCTTTGGAGATGTAGACAGACTAATAATAAGATTAAATAAGGGTTACTTAAACATGTGTGAATGAAACAAACCACAACTCCAGGTATGTTTTGAGGTGGTGGCAACAGCCTCACATGATTTGTCTACATGAAATGTAGACCATTAAAATAATAAATTCATGAATAATTTGAGGGGATGGGGACTGCTTTGAAGATTTATGCTTTTTTTTTTCCCTTTGTAGTCCAAACATTGTCACCAAATCCCTAATGAGACGTGCATATCTCCGTCCCTTACCAGCAGTGCTGTCAGGTAAAAAAAAAAAGGTTAAAGTAGACTGCAGTTTGTTCATTTGTATTTATCTTGTTAAGTGCTCTGACAATTCTTTAAATACATTTACATTTAATACATTCAATTTTCCTTGAACAAAAAATTAAGGTAGAAAATTGTCAACTTATTCAACTTTTCCAAAATAACATCTGCCAGAAACAGAACAGTTCCCACTGCTACTGGATCTTGAAGTGCTGCATCTATATTTTCTGTACCCGGACTGCTCCACAATGTGGCATTAAATCTTCATGGAGACAAAGAAATAGTGCCACCAATCCCCTTTACAGTAAGAATGGATGTGTTTAAGGTACTTTTTGTTGAAGCAATGGAATTAAATAAATGCAAGACAGATGTTAAAGATAGATAGAAGTTAAATGTTTTACTGTGGAACATCCTCGGCAAGGCAATAACACCAGAAAAGTTAAATACTGCACCTTTATTTGGGTTTGACAGGAATTATTTTAGAAAAGTAGCTAATAAAAACCTACACTTTCCTGCCCTATAGGTGGAATACTGTTAAATAAGTTGACAGTTTAGTACCGTACTTCTTATGCAATGAAAATCTGACTTTTAAATATACATAATTGTCAGTATAATGCTTATAGGAAAGTTTGAAAAATATGAAAAGTAGGCTGTTAAAATGCCAATCTAATCACAGATAATTTGTGCAGCAGCATCTGGTATAGCAACAGTGCAATGCGAATAAACAGGTTGTAGATATTCGGAGCAGATGGAGGTTGTGGTTTATCACGTTTATCCACGAGAATGTCAAACAATACAAAATTTCAGACAGACATAACAGACATAAAAAAAAAAAGTCCCATTATTTTGTATAGTGTTTGTTTCTGTTTGTTTCTGAAGTTGATGAGAAAAAAAAAAAAACTGCTACTACTTTTACTCAGTCGAGGAAAGAGCACTGAAAATACGTACTCAAGGAAAAGTACAGTTGCATGGTTAAAAGTATCGCTTTCAAAATAGTACTTAGTAAAAATATAATGTATGCATGATGTAGCACGTATTACCTTCCATGTCTGGCATTACTGATATATGACTGGTTAGCTAGAAGTACAAGTACTGCTTCCAACAATTACTCTACTTTCACCCCTGCTACTACTACTACTACTGCTGCCAGCCCTGCTCATGATGGTATACCAGACAATCATCTCGAGTGTCCTCTTCAGTGCTCTGGTCTGCGGGGAGAAAGTCACAAGGAGAAAGACGCTGTGCAGTTTGAAAGGCTGGTGAGGAAGGCAGAATCTGTAGTGGGTACAGAGCTTGACTCATTCACATCTGTGGCTGAGAAGAGGGCCCTAAAAAAGCTCCTGTCCATCCTTGATAACCCCAGCTCTTGTCTCTGCTGCCAAACTTTGAATTTCCTTTGGATCAATAAATATATGTATCTATCTATTGAGTGAAGGAAAGAGTACTGAAAATATGTAAACAAGTAGAAATACAGGTGAATGGCTAAAAGTACTGCTTTCAAAATTGTCCTTAAGTGCATGTGACAGATTTTTATGATTCTTTAATTTTGACTTAATTTGGTGGGATTATAAGTATTGTAGATATAGACTATAGTTTTACACCCATCACAAAGCATTTTGCAAAGAACATTTGTGGAAAATTACAGGAAGTAGAGAGTTTAAATATAACATCACACGAAGGCTGTGTCCCAATTCGAGGGCTGCAGCCTCCGAAGGCTGATTTTAATTTTTATGTCATGCAGCCTTCAAATGCAGCCGTAAAACCGGCCTCGTTTCCATGGAGATGGGGCCGCGAACGGAGGACACATCCGAGTATCATTCGCAGCCTTCAGTATCCCAGCATGCACTGCGCGCTACTCCTTCTTCTGTTCTTCGGAGAAAATGGAGTCCGCGAGCGCATCCACCAGTTCAGCTGGTTGTAATTTTACTTTTAAATGTAAGTACTGGGTTACCTCACATACAACTGTGCTACATGAAACTTTTCAGAAACTGTTAGGGCCTGGCTCCACTGCGCGCGTATTTTGCCCTACGGGAAACTACAGTTTTTGCACACGTAACTTTTACAATGCGCTGAAAGTAATGAGAGCGGCTCTAAGGCACGCGCGTCATGCACCTGCAGTGGAGCAATGCCCTTAATTTACACCTGTATAAAGCAGTTGTTACGGCTAAGTTTACCGCTATTATTGTATTAGTAGCGTTATCCCTTACACTTGTATATTAGCGTAACTGTCGTAATGTTGGATATTCTACAGTGCACAATTATTTATATTCCATTTGTAAGAAAATTGTGTTGGTCTTTAGGGAGCAGACCACCCGGTTCATCGAGTTAAGGCGGGAAAATGACCACCTCTTCACCGGGGCTAAGTTTTCAGCCAACACGGCTTGGAAGTAAGAATAAAAACCGTGCTATATACTCCTGTTACATAAATAATAAAACATCAACCATAACAACTATGTGAAAGCTGGCATTTCTGCAATTTGAAACCTGTTTAATGTTGTACATATGTGTGTAGTTGTGAATTAACTTGGGTTTCCCTGTTTATTTCCTGTGTTATCCACAGCCTGTACTTCTGTGATTACTAAATGATGGCTGGGAAGCTGCTGATTTAAAAAAGTATATTACAGTCACAATGGAGAACTAAACCTACCTATTTGTCAATATGATCACAAATAAGCTGGACTTAACTGTTATTATCCATAATATATTCTTTAAAAAAGCTCCATGAAAAATGTGAAACACAACAAAAAAAATACATAATGAAATGAAATGAAAGGATAGTGTGCTGCATGGCTATTGAACAAATGTTTGCAGTAACAGTAGGAGATCTGTAACATGTTCCATATTATATTCCATAAAATTATAAAGATACTGTGTTTATTGTTGTGTTAACTTGAATGCTTTTGTTCTGTATGACTCAGGACAATACTGGAGAAGTTAGGCCTGCAGGACAGGGTAACACCTCTGCAGGCCAAAAAAAATGGGACAACCTCAAAAAAAAAATATATAAGTATGTACATTATTTGAATTATGCTATTTATATTTGTAAAAATAAACCGTTGTGTTCATCATATTTTGACCTGCCTTGTTTGCTAATTTCTTCTGTCAAAGGATTGCAAGTGCCCAGGGACAGGGGAAGGCGTTAAAGGGAAGGCGACAGCAGAGACTTGGCCCTGGTTTGTCCTCATGGATGAGGTTTTGGGACAAAGGCCCTCTACCAATCCCCCTGTTCTCATTGCCTCAATCTCTGAGGACACACCAGGGCCAAGTTCTGCCAGACAGGAGCAGGAGGAGGAGGAAGAGCAGGAGCAGGAGCAGGAGGAAGAGGAGGAGGAGGAGGAGGAAGAGGAACAGGAACAGCAACAGCAGCAGCAGCGAAGGAGATCAGCAGGACGGAAAAGAAAGAGGGAAGATGAACTATTGAAGTTGTACAGAGAAGATCTAAGGAGGCAGAGGGAAAGAGGTGAGAGAGAGGCAGAGGAGAGGAAGGAAAGGTTTGAAAGGCTGTTTAGCATTTTAGAAAGAATGGCAGAAAAGTGAATATTATAATAGATTATTGTTCATAAATGTTAGGAAATGTTAATAAAGTTAATAATTGTTAATAAGGTGTGTTTTATTTACATTTATTTACATAATGATAATATAATAATATTATTACATAATAAAATCAAGAAGAAAAACACATGATACAAAGGGGTCATAATTAGAAAGAAAAAACAATACATGTAAGGTAAAACTGAAATGTAAAGTTCATATAAATAAACCTGAGTCTGCCAGTGTTGGACACACGGCCTAATTTTCGACTGAGCAGGGGCCCTGGCAGTGCTAATGAACCTCTGGCCGACTGCTGAGATTGAGGTCCTGGTCTTTGTCTTCTGGCTGCTAAGTGGGGCTCTCACACCGGGTGCTGTTCCACTGTCCACCGCATCGTCCATGGGCTGGATTTGCAGGGCTGGCTGGGGCAATAGATGACTGCCATGTGACTATAGACACATGAGAAAGAATAGTGATAGTACTACAGCATATTGCATTACATATGTTTAGCTGTAATCACCTATAAACACTTTCGATAAGTTTTTGAAACTGTTGCAAGTATGAATACATACCTAGACATAATCATGGTCCCTCGGAACCTCCTCCAAGGCAGACACCTCCGCAGACAGCTGGTCACGCCACTGTGCTCCAGCAACGGCCTCAACATCATTCTCCCCCTCATCCTCCACTACATTGGGCTCTGGCTCATCCTCCGGGGCCACGATGTCTCCTGCCCCAAGACAGATGTTGTGGAGGACGGCACAGGCGGTGATGACCTGGAAAAGAAAGGAAGAATAATAATCTTGATGATTTACTGCTTCATAATAACAAATTACATGATATTACATGATAACACAATAATTTACATTTCACTTACATGTGGTGCAAAGGTGTGGTGGACCTCCAGCATGTGCAAAAAGATTGCCCTATATCTACTTTTCATCATTCCAAAGGCACGCTCAATAATAGAGCGTGCCCTGGAATGATGCAAATTGAAACGCTGGGCTCCCACACCTTGCACTGGCCGTTTGTAGGGAGTGATGAGGGGGAGTGGATGCTGGAGACAGGGGTACCCGCCATCTCCGAGGATGAAGTGCCCTGGAGGAGGATACAGTCCCCTCTGGTAGAGAGGACTGTGCCGAAGGACCCTTGCGTCGTGTACAGAACCAGGCCAGCCCACATAGATGTCTATGAAGCGGCCCTGATGGTCAGACACAGCCTGCATGATGATGCTAGGAAAAAGCTTCCTATTTCTGTAGCACTGACAATCAGGGCCGCTGGGTGGCCTGATTCTGACGTGGCAGCCATCTATTGCCCCGGCAGTTCTTGCAAAGGCCCTATGCCTTGCCAGCCCTGCAAACCCACGGGTCACTGCCTCGAGGTCTTCTGCAGTGTTGGCAGTGACCCTGTGGACGATGCGGTGGACAGTGGAGCGGGGTATCCCAAAAACCCTGGAGACCACCCGGTATGATGTCCCACATGCCAGCCAGAAGAGAAAGACCAGGACTTCAATCTCAGCACCCCATCCATGTCTTCGGTTGAGGTTCAGGAGGTTCATTAGCACTGCCAAGGACTCCCTGCTCAGACGAAAGTCAGGCCGTGTGTCTTCATTGTTGAAAAACCTTTCCAGCACTGGCACGCTCAGGTTTATTGTGCAGTATCTTCTCCTTGTCTGGGGGAGGGGATAAATTAATTGGATAAATTAATGTGCAGTTATACCCAAACAATAATAATAATAATTCATTGTAATCTATTGTTATTATTAATGCTACTACCTCCATAAATACATTTTAGTATACTAATGGAAGGAGTGGCATGGCATAGAAAGTAAACTGCCCTCTAGTGGTAACAAAGTTTAGCCACAGGTAGAATTAAACCTGGCCCCAAAAAACGTAAGTATTTAATATCCCACTGTAGTTGTACATACAGCTGACAACTCCGGTTTATAAGTCTAAAAATGATTTTGGTTACTTGTCTATGACAACGTTTTCTGAAGGTATGTTTTCTTAAAAGTTATGTAATTGCCTACTAGCAACAATTGTTAAGAAATACGGTTATATTTGCCTATTAGGTTAATATTCAAAAGGAAAGATGAATTACTTACTTCATTTAATCTGAACAGGATTGGGCGCCTGGCACGGCGATAATTTGCCTCCTCTTCAAACAAAAAATATAAGATTATAAATAAAAGTGCAAGAAGTTGGGGTTCCATTTTTGCACAGCGTTTGTGATTTCAGAGCACAAATGACTGAAATGTATGCAGCTGTAGCGGTTGCTAGATGATGGTGTGTTAGCATGACATCACCGACACCTGTTGACGTACGCTCCGTGGGCTGGACCTGTCCCATTTCGGCAATGGCCTGGCGGTCCGCGGAGGCCAGTTCAAGGGCTGCAGCCTTCGCGGCCGACGAAGGACCCAGTCTTCGCAGCCTTCGGAGGCTGCAGCCCTTTGAATTGGGACACAGCCATATTCTATCCAAAAGTTCGGCACAATTTTAACAAAATAAAGGTGTTTTTGTATATTTGTCATAATAATAATAATAATAGTAATAATTTTGGCTCCAGCAATGTTTAGGAACTAGCTTTGCAGGTAGCGAACAATTTCTCCAGTAAACACTCAGGAAGCCTTGTAAAACTGTAACATACAAAAATAAATGCATATTACAAAAATGTTTTCACATTTAAATGAACATAGAAAATGTAAAGCTACATAAAACAAGCAGTGTAGAGCAGCTTAATACAATTCAGTATATGCATAACAATGGCTTAACATTAGCTGGACTTCATAAAAACGGCTAGAAAACAAGCGATTAGCATAATGCTAACATAAATGGAAATTCCCATAGACATGCTAACGCTATTAGCGTCTTATATTTTAAAGTGAATTTAAAATGTAAAACTACTTAAAGTGCCCCACATGAATCCACAGAGTGAGTTAACATTTTATGACACTGCAATACTTATAGACAGATATTTTTATGGGGCCAAATTACAGTTTACAGGGTTTAATAATATGGCAGCTAAGGAAGCTCTGAGTGGACAAAACAGATCAACTCATTAACAGAAGCATATTTCTCCACTGGGAGCAGAACAAGAATGTTAAAACACTTTGAATGAACAAATTGTGCCCTAGAAATTAACTATAACACTGCCTGTATTGCGCTGAAAGGAAAGACCAGAGAAAATTGCATTATTTTTTTTAAATAAAAACATAAAAAAATAAAAATAAACAAATCCATAACTCTATCAATATTCCGTAGGCTCCTATTGGCCGTTGCCACGTTAGCGCCAAAGTTTAAATGGACACACTGACACTGTTTATATTTAAAAGTTCTGTTCCAGCAGTTCACATTTTGTCAGACAGCACGGAAGACAAACGCATTTCAACCACTTTTCTCCTGTTTTTTGCCTTTTTGTGACTTCACAACAATGGCAGCACGGAGACTCTACGTTTTAGACGGCAGCCGAGTGATCTTACAAGGTTTGTACTAGAAATTTTTAAGAATATCTAACAATCCCAACTTGTAGGGATCAAAGGTCAAGTAGCTAAAGTTGTACTATCTTTAAGATTACACTAGTGTTATTTCTTTAAATGTTGCTACTAAAATACAAGTAGAAAGTACTGATCCAAAAAGTATACAAGTAACAGTAAAAAGTCAGAAAACTACTCTGAGAAAGAGAATTTTGTTAGGAAGTTACTCCAGCTAATGTAAATGAAACCACCCATCTCTGGATTTGACTTTGCTTTCATAAGTGTAATTTAGATACTTGCATATAAGCATGTAGTAACTAAGTAATAGCAATAGCATAATGTGTTTACAGGATCCAGACACGTCTCGAACATCTCTGAGACTGGACCGAGCCTTCCCCAAAGCAGGAAAAAGAAGTCCAGCAATCCAGTCAATTACTCTGGATTTGAGCCCAAGAAGTCCTGTTTTCAAAACTTGACGGATTGGTTGGAAGGAGAGACAGTGCAGAGGCACCCAGCAGAAGGTACTAGATTCAAATAACTAGGACTAAAACATGACTAAACCAGGACTAAAATTGCTAAACCAGGACTGTCCATTAAATTATATTGATACTTTTTTACTTTTTTTTTTTTAACTTCTTACAATAATTGTATAACATAAGATATATTTGACTTAATTCATTCATTTTTAGGGTCCAGGTGTTTGGTCTCCGCCATCGCTGAGACTAAACCAAGTGATTTCCGAAACTGCAAAAGGAAAGCCACCTCTGCAGTAATTCAGGCTGAATTTGAGCCCAAAAAGTTCTGTTCAGAAACATCAGTCGATGCTTCAGGAAGTGACACGCTCAACAGCGCCCAGGATAGAGGACCACACTAAAGGTACTACTGAAAATATACCAACAGACAGTAGTTGTACCTTTATCAAGTAAAAAACACTTGTTGCAGTTTTTCATTGTGTCATAAGTAATAATTGACTTGATGTATTTTCAGACTGCAGTCCTCGGAGAGCTCACAACCCGGATTGTGAACCAAGTACAACAACCAAAAGGAAATCCACCGACGCAGGGTCCGAAATTGAGCCCAAAAAATTTCGTCGTGGATCTACAAAAACAGACTCACAGCATGAGAGATCCCTGAAGAAGAGTCAAAAAGAGAGAAGAAAGCTGAGGAAAGCAATGAAGAGAGTGGCTACAGCTAAAGGTACGCTACAGGTTAACTATACAGAGAATCTAGAGTGTATTTAGATGTAAACACTAAACCAGGAATAGACCAGGACTAACCCAGGACCAAAAGAAGTACACATAGGCCTAAATCAAATACTCCTAACGTGTTCTTGGGCAAGACCAATCCCTTGCCTATATGTGAAGAGTGCTGTCACTAAAGGATGATCATACTAATAATTTTTTTCTCTTTTGCAATATGAAACTCAGTGAGTGACTTTGAGCTGAAGTATGAGCAGACCGAGGAGCTCGGAGAGGGCGGATTTGGCTCTGTGTTTGCCGGTGTCCGGATATCAGACGCTCAACCGGTAAGATATACAATTTTCATCTTTTGTGAAACTTCAAATGCACAGTTAATATAAGATGAAATTACTTAAGATGCAGTAAGTAATTTTTCATGTAGAGGGTCTGTCTCCATGGATTGTTTTCTGGAGATCATTAAATACAGAATATTTGATGTTGTCAAAGAAAATGAGAGAAAAACCCTATAATTTCACATTTTCACTCTACTCCATGACATAATGATGCCCTAATTTCTGATTTTCAGGTGGCCATTAAACACATCAAAAGAGAGGATGTGGATTTTGCTCCAGTGGTAAGTGACTTTTTTGTTGTTGTTGTTGACATTTGTATAGTTTTGCAAAATCATTTTACTCTGCATTTACCTCTGATTGTGTAATAATTTGTGTTGTTTATATTTTCCACTTTTAGACCATTAAAAAGGAGGTGTACACTGTCCCCGCTGAGGTGGTCCTGATGACTAAAGCAGCTCCAGATCGTCATGCGGTTGGAAAAAGCCCCTCTGTGAGTCTCCTGGACTGGTACCTCCAGGATCAAGGTGAGGAGGTAGTTCTGGTCATGGAGAGGCCAACCCCATCTGAAGACTTGTTCGACTACCGTCGGAGGAATGGACCACTGCCAGAAGACCAAGCAAAGGTATGCCAAAAAACAAACAAAAACAAACAAATAGAAAAAACAACAAAAAACATTCATTAAAAAAAACATAGACTTAAATATTTAGCAATAACTATCCGT
>NW_026571175.1:11708259-11710759 GCF_026225935.1 Boleophthalmus pectinirostris
TAAAGGTACGCTACAGGTTAACTATACAGAGAATCTAGAGTGTATTTAGATGTAAACACTAAACCAGGAATAGACCAGGACTAACCCAGGACCAAAAGAAGTACACATAGGCCTAAATCAAATACTCCTAACGTGTTCTTGGGCAAGACCAATCCCTTGCCTATATGTGAAGAGTGCTGTCACTAAAGGATGATCATACTAATAATTTTTTTCTCTTTTGCAATATGAACTCAGTGAGTGACTTTGAGCTGAAGTATGAGCAGACCGAGGAGCTCGGAGAGGGCGGATTTGGCTCTGTGTTTGCCGGTGTCCGGATATCAGACGCTCAACCGGTAAGATATACAATTTTCATCTTTTGCAAAACTTCAAATGCGCAGTTAATATAAGCTGAAATTACTTAAGATGCAGTAAGTAATTTTTCATGTAGAGGGTCTGTCTCCATGGATTTTTTCCTGGAGACCGTTAAATACAGACTATTTCATGTTGTCAAAGAAAATGAGAGAAAAACCCTATAATTTCACATTTTCACTCTACTCCATGACATAATGATGCCCTAATTTCTGATTTTCAGGTGGCCATTAAACACATCAAAAGAGAGGATGTGGATTTTGCTCCAGTGGTAAGTGACTTTTTTGTTGTTGTTGTTGACATTTGTATAGTTTTGCAAAATCATTTTACTCTGCATTTACCTCTGATTGTGTAATAATTTGTGTTGTTTATATTTTTTCCACTTTTAGACCATTAAAAAGGAGGTGTACACTGTCCCCGCTGAGGTGGTCCTGATGACTAAAGCAGCTCCAGATCGTCATGCGGTTGGAAAAAGCCCCTCTGTGAGTCTCCTGGACTGGTACATCCAGGATCGAGGTGAGAAGGTAGTTCTGGTCATGGAGAGGCCAACCCCATCTGAAGACTTGTTCGACTACCGTCGGAGGAATGGACCACTGCCAGAAGACCAAGCAAAGGTATGCCAAAAAATAAAACAAAAACAAACAAATAGAAAAAACAACAAAAAACATTCATTAAAAAAAACATAGACTTAAATATTTAGCAATAACTATCCGTTCAATCAGTGAGTACATTTGAATGGACAGTAAAAATGAGATAATTTGAAGAACCAGATATCTCAGTATATATATTTTAGTAACTGTTGTATTTGGAAGACAAAGTACAATCGATTTTAAAATAACTCTTTCAGTCTTTTGTCTTTCATTGTTGTCTTCTCTTATTCATTTGCCCTTTTTTGTAGAAATTCTTCTCATGCCACTTCTTCAGAGTTGAAGTTGTGGCTTGAAGAATAAAGACCTAGTTTAGGCCGCATTTTCATTTTCAATACATTTTCTTACTTTTCTAATGCATGTTCTTATTGTCTGGCAGGTGCTGATGTGTCAGGTTGTGGACGCTCTGGTTGATGTTCACTCTAAAGGGGTTTTCCACAGAGATATTAAAATGGAAAACCTCCTGGTTCAGACCACAGAGTCCGGTCCCAGGATCCGGATCATAGACTTTGGCTGTGGCTGCAACATCCAATCAGAGCCCTACTATGATTACAGAGGTAATATTCCTAACCAATGTAATAGTGGCAGTGGTAGTTAAAATACAACATCATTAAAGATGTACTATGCAATCTATCAACCTTCCTACTTATTTCTACGTGTTTCTCCTTGTTTTTCAGGGACAGACGAATACACTCCTCCCGAGGCCTTCACTGACACAGGTTACCACGCTGGTCCTACCTCAGTGTGGCAGACTGGGGCGCTTCTGTATGAACTAGTGCGCTCTGATGATGACAAAGATTTCACCACAAAACACTGGGTGAAAGGAAAACTCAGTGTGAGCGGCCTGTCGCGAGGTATGAGCAGAGAAATACAGACATTATTTCATTATGATTTAGTGTTCATGTAATTAGACAAAACATTAAGAGTGCATTATGAGTAGGCTACTTTTTCAAGGGAGTGTGTGCAACCTGCTGTTATTGTTGTGCTATGTTCCTCAGTATTGCATGGACACCGTAACAATACATGTTTTTCAGCATATTTTTGAGCGGTAAATCCACATGTAATTTAATAAATGAAAGTTATAAGCCATACTGTTGAAAATGCCTAGCAAAGTCATAACATTTTAATGGAGACAAGCAGGTGGTGGTCCTTCCATCTGAAAAAATAGATTACACAGTTCACCCTTAAACAATACACAAATGACAGTATCTAAAGAATGCACCATGAATTGGGAAATATAAATTTCAAAGGCACAAAGAACACAGATGTTTCTCACATCTTTAATATTGTTTCTTTTGCAGAGTGCTGTGACTTCCTTCAGGCCTGCCTGACACCGGACCCAAATCAGAGAGTATGTTTGGACCAGCTCAGCCACCACCCCTGGCTTAGCCCGGTTTAACAGTGCAGGGTATCTGCTACAGCCTTTTTGCCATGGGAGGAGGAAAATATCAGACCAACCGGTAAGATATATTCTTTTCATCTTTTGCAAAACTTCAAATGCACAG